>NC_085140.1:355630853-355938019 GCF_024139115.2 Armigeres subalbatus | reverse complement strand
AGAAGTTACGACATTGACTCGAGTCAGCTCCAGAATCCAAAAATCATGGGTAAAAGCTGGAGCATCTTTAAATCTGCATAGATCTAAAATTCTGAAAAATCAGGAAACGTCTGAAATATCTGAAGATTGAAAAGACAATTCCACTGTATGCAATCCATCGCACATAGTTGATAATAAAATATTTTGATCTCAAAAATATTTTAGAAATCTATAGATTTAGGGTATTTGTAAAAATCAGGTGATTAGCTGTGGCAGATTTGAGAAAAATCTGTTTTGAAATGATTTGATACGCTTTCAATTTATGTAATGCATAAGGTATCCCGGATTGGCTTAAAGAAAATCTGGACACTTTACTCTAAAGTCTAAATAATTATTTTCTAGCTAGTAGCAACTGTTTCACACTAACTCAAATAGGCTAAATGAACTAATGATCAGTTGAGTCAGCTGTAGGATTCACTTTTCAATGGTAAAGTAAAGCTATTACATCCTATTCACAATCTATTAATAAAATTATCGACAATGAAGCCGATACAAGATTGTTCATATACTATCGTTATAATGTATGGTATTTTAATTATGTTTCTTCAAATTGAGACATAACAAAATACGACTGACGCCACCGCGTTCCTAGGTTTGCTGAAACTTCTACTCAGTACTCAGTGAAACCAAAAGTCGATTCCCTATCAATGTCGATAAACTTGAATGAAATATTTCAACCTTGGTAAATTCAAGTGTGGCTACGACTCATCGTCTGCATGGAACGCATTAGAAACGTATTGCCGAAAAGAAGAGAACTCACATCATTATCACTGACTAAGAAGGCCTGCTTGACTGCACTACTTTTCAAGGATCCAGGACACGATGTCATTTGGACCAGATGCGTAAAATCAGTATGTCAATGCCAGATTATATGAGATGCATATTCGCAATTAATTACTTTGATGATCCTGTTCCGCCAAGCAAACCACCAGATATTCGAAATCTGGACAGACCTTTTTGCGAAGTTGAATATCCATCGATTGGAGTATTCTTCACTCTCGGTGGTGGAAATGCGGTTCCGCATGTTGCGGGCCGTTTTCCAAAGTGTTGTCGGTGAGGTTTCTGGTGATAGGCGCTCGACAAAACGTCGCGAGTAGCTACGTGTTTTTGCCTTGTGAAGATTTTGAGCTTTCTTTCGAGCCTCAAATACTCTTCAAAGCTCGGACCTTCCGTGTTTACGGAAGGCCTTGAAACATCAGATTTCTCAGAATACAACTTAGTACATTCATCATCCCATCCAGGAGTGGCTGGTCTTCTTATGACGGATGTACTTGGAACGCGTCGTTTCTGAGCTTCTTGTGCGCTTTTTGAATCAACTCAGTAAGGAATCGATATTCATCCAAAGGTGGAAGAGTATCAGTTGATTCAATACCAATTTTACCGCCGATGCAAATTTTGGCCAGTCAATGTTTTTCGTGAGGTCAGAAAGGAACATTAACTGGCTCAGATTGATTGATAGCTACTTTTTAATTGTGGTAACTATCGGCATATGATCACTACCATGGGGATCTTGAATTACCTTCCACGTGCAATCTAATGATAGTGAATTTGAACATAAAGACAGATCAATACGGCTTTGTTGACCATTTGGTCCTATTCGAGTTACTTCACCAGTGTTCAAAATATTCAAATTGAAATCGTCACACAAATCATAGAAAATAGGCGCTCTATAATCGTCATACGTTTCGCCCCATCCAATACCATGTGCGTTCATATCACCCAATATCAATACTGGAGATGATAGGAGGGAGACTGCGCTCCAAAAATGTCGACGATTAATAGAGGCATTTGGAGGAATGTACACTGAAGCTATGCAAAGATCTTTATTCTTCACATTTACTTGGCATGCGACGATTTCTAAGCCGGGAACAGTCGGAATGGGAATTCTGTAGAAGGAGTAGCATTTTTGATCCCCAAAAGAACGCCACCATAATGATCATCCCGATCTTGGCGAATAATGTTAAAATCGTGGAAGTTGATTTCATCTTCAGAAGAAAGCCATGTTTCACAGAGTGCAAATATATCGCAATCGGAATTGCGAATCAAAAACTTGAACACGTCTAATTTATTTTTCAGACTGTGACAGTTCCACTGCAGCACAGTGATTGTATCTTCGGTGTTGGCCGTATTATCCATCGAAAGATACAATTCCTGCAAGAAGGGCCATGAAACGATCAATTGCGCTTCAGATAACTTTCAACTGTTGGAATAAAGAGGTCAATGATTGGCCTCAATGAATTCGGAATATTGAACAAGTTCAAAAAACGGTCCACAAAGGTCCTTAAAGGAGATCAATCCTCGCTTGGACGGAATACTTTTCTAGAAGTGCGAATTTGTTTTTTCTTTTCGTTGATTCTCCTGGCCGGATGTTTCTTCGAAACATCGGATTTAAACAATGGCGGAATGTTTTACTGCAACTAGGATCAAAAGAAGCAGTAGGGACAGATTGCTTCGGGATTTTAAATAAACCCCATTACCTTCAGATTTTGCAAGCTTTTTATGGATGACTTTTGTTCTCTTACGGCGCGATCCAGGAAGACGGTTGCTTCCTCTTTTCGGGCACGTGTACCTCCGCAGAATCATCCATGTCGGCTGCGTCAGAGTCAATTCGTCAATTGATATGGAATCATAGTAATCACTTACACGAACGGTGGCTGAAATAGCAGTCGATGCAGTGGCTGTGGTGGATGTGTCTTGCGACCTAACCATTTCACATACGACTGCTTGGAGCGCTGTACCAACGAGCGCTTCACTTTTGGGAGCGCTTTTTGTACACCGGGCATTCTTGCCAAACCATGGGGAGGGTTCAAACCACAATAAGCACATTTGTTGCTTGTTGCTGGCAGAACTCCTCCCGATGTCTTCTGAGCATTTGCCACAACGTGGTTTGTTGTCACAAAAACTCGGCAGTGTGACCAAGTTGTTTGCAGTTGGTACAATTAAATACCCGTGGCACAAAAAGACGCACCGGAAACAACATATTTTCTATATCGACATACTTAGGAAGCATCGAACCGACGAATGTCACCCGAAGCGAGCCTGACTTGGAATAAACCTTTTTCCATCTACCGTGGCTGCTGAATGCAATTCCTTGCAGTCCAGAATATCCACAGTAGACTGCAGGGCGTTCTTTAGGCGACCTTTCCCTGCAAGCACATCCTTGCAAGTCAAGCTCGCTGCGTTGATTACGCCTTCTATCTCGACCTCCGCGAGAACACATAAACTAAATATTCAACATTGTACGCCCTGTCGCCAGCAATTTCATTCGCCACCTGGTATGTAGGTGCGGTGATGCGTAGTTTGTTCCTGTTGATTTGGCTGAATTCAAGCTTCGTAAAACGACGCGTCAAATCTCGTTTTATGCCCAGAAAATCCTAGGCTCTTCACTTTCTGCCGAAAGTAAACAACCCAAGGCCCAGGCGAAGCCGCATGGTACAATCGTGTGCGCCCTGCATCTTTTGGAGGCCCATTGCCTTCACAGTCTCTGTCTCCATTCTCACCCGCAAGGTGGAAGGATGATTTTGCTTATATTAACTTAAGACTAATAGCTAATCAGAAAAAAAAACTTTAAAAAACTAATTTTATTTATTCTATCAGTCCACTCCGAATAAAGCAGATGGGAGAACAATAAAACGTTTCTACTTATCTGCCCTGCTGCTGTAGGTAGCAGCAGTAACAATAGCCTGCTTCACTGGCGTCGCCAGAAGCAGCTACTTCACTCGCCGAACAGCGATCGCCTTGGATCCGTAGGTGGGCACCACACAATAGACTCGCACTACCAGAACACAATCCGCGATGAGACACAGCACACGTCTGGCTCGTTCGAACTATCGGCACGGAATGAAGCAAAATTTCTTACACATATTAAAAGAATAAAAGACATTACACAGCGACTGTGCATGTCTCACACATAATTTTCACACAGATTGCTATTCTCTCGGGTCATCATCGTCATGTGTGAAAATTATTCATGCGATGTGTAATTTACTTTAAGCGTGTATGGTATGAGCGAGGTGAGCACCCAAGTCAGACTCACATGGTATGTCAGAGCGAGAGTTAAGTCGAATGACTAGAGTACACGCTTAAAGTAAATTACACATCGCATGAATAATTTTCACACATGACGATGATGACCCGAGAGAATAGCAATCTGTGTGAAAATTATGTGTGAGACATGCTGAGTCGCTGTGTGTAATGTCTTTTATTCTTTAATATGTGTAAGAAATTTTGCTTCGAACTGTCAAGTCCATTTTGATCACCATGATGGCAATTGCATCCGGCAAGCATCGCATCGCAAATTACTTTTTCTGAGGATTTCCCTCATGTTTCGATGTGATACAATAAAAAGTGATACTATAAACATCGCACTTCAGTTTGGTCAAATCAAAACAAATGAGAACTCCTCTGAAATAGTATAAAAATGTTGCGATAATTTTCAATTTACATGAAAAATATAATTGAGGTTAGGTCCGTTTTCCGACCGCTCTCTCACTAGTAATGAAATGAACTCATCGGAAATCGTTGACCGTCAGTTACACTCAAATGAGTAACATGGCAGTTACTCATAATATGTGTTGTTCCAGGTTAGGCCCGTTTTGTGTGAACGAAACACAAAATTGTGTGAATGACTTTAAGCGTGTAGTATGTGTTAGCGGGAACTGAATGAAAGAGGTGAGCATCCAAGTCAGATTCACATGGCATGATAAAGGTGGGCATACACGGTTAGAAAAAAGTACCTAGTTTTAGGTACTTTTTTTCTCTTGCATCTCCCTCCTTCTTCCATCTGTTGTCGTAAAATGAAGAGCAAAACCACTCAACAAGGGCATTAAAGTGTGGGAACCCAACGTTGAGTAATCTCATGTTTACAAAAGTTGAGTGAAGTTTACCTAACTTTTGGTTAGTTTCTATTTAAAATTAAGTATATTTCACTTAATATTAAGTGAATTTTACTTAATTTCAAGAAAAAATTACTTAATTTTGGGTTCCCACACTAAACCCCCGATTTGAGTGAAAAGTACCTAATATTAGGTACTTTTTTCTAACCGTGTACAAGTCAGACCCATACACGCTCATTTCGATTTTACTCACCGGTGAGTAGTTTTGTATTGCCCTCTCTTTTTATCCCACAGAAATTTTACTCACACGCTTAAAGTCAAGTACACATCGCATGAATAGCTTTCACACATCACGGCGACGCCTTGGCCAACTCTCACTATGAGTGAAAATTTTGTGTGAAACATAAGCAGTCGCTGTGTACTGTCTCACATGTGCATGATATGTGTAAGTGAGTTTGCCTCGAACTGTCAAAGTCCCTTCAGGTCGCTATGATGGCGAACGGGTGCAGAATGTGCTGCAAGAAATCGTACTTTTCGGAGGTTTTCCTCTTGCTTCGATGGCAAAACAAAAAAACGTGCGAATACAATCATCGCACTTTGTTTTGTTGATCAAAACGATTGGAGAAGTCTCCGAATAAGTATGGAAAAGTTGGCTTACTTTAACATTAACAATTGAGGTTAGCTTCGATTTCCGACTGCTCTCTCGCTGTGTAAAATGAACTCACCGAAAATCATCGGCCATCGGTTACACAAAAATGAGTAACATCGTAATTACTCATAATATGAGTTGTTCCAGGAGAGGCCCGTTTTGTGTGAACGGAACACAAAAATATGTAAGTAATTTTAAGCGTGCACTTTTCAAAAAAAAAGTGGAACTACTCAAATTTTGAGTGGTTCCACTTTTATTAAAAAGTGAGTAAAATTTCTGTGGGAAAAAAAGAGACGGCAATACAAAACTACTCACTATTGATTAGAAAAAAAAATGAGCGTGAGAAGGGTGAGCACACAAGTCAGACTCATATGGAGCGTTAGCGCGAGTGCAAGCATGGAGTGCATGAGCGTGTATCAAGTGGTTGGGTGAGCATAGGGGAGACTGGGTAGACTTGATCCTCTTTTCTGATTTCGGATGTATCACAGCCAAAAATAAATGAACATACGCGATTTCAACACAGACTCTCTAAGGAATATAGTATTTAACTTTACTGATGTATGACAGTCCTTAAATTATTGTTGTTGTTGATACACAATCGATTTTTTAGAGTGCTGTCAAAAATCTACTTTTAAAATATTCGGGGGAAATTGATCCCTCTCCAAGAACTTGCTTTGATAAAATTAGAAAGGTGCCCTCAGATTTTTTAAATATTTTCCTTCAAAATACGCGGAATTTTCGAATTGCTGTGCGTATACATGAACGATTTTTGTTATTGAATTCGACAGCACATGCAATTTTAAAATTTGGGGAGACTTGATCCCCTTTCTATGATATCTACGCAATAAATATTTTTTTCCTGCCAACCTTTCATCAAATCTGTCAAATCTACACCAAATTAGAAGATATTTTTTCGAATTTTTTCGCCAAATTTTTGTATGGGTGACTAACGGGGGATCAAATGTCCCCATATTGAGGCAATAACTTCAAATTCAAATATCCTAAAACTTTGATGGAATGTTGACATTTTCATCAGTACAAATCATTAAGCACATTTATGGCTTTGTGCTGTGAAAAAACGAAAGCATTTGGCCATTGTTATGAAAAGTTATTCAAATTTATCGTGGCCAATAAAAAAATCTTTAGGAAGGTCAAAACATACAAACCACCCTGCAGAATAAATAAGGTTGTCAATCCAAAAAATAACTCACCACATAAAGGTCATTTGTCTAGAGGATCTATACTAAAAAATACGCTAGAACAAAACTACTTTAGTTCTCGATAAAACAGGGGGTGATCAAGTCCCCCCGGGGATCAAGTCTACCCACCTTCCCCTACAAGTCAGACTCACATGGTATGTAAGAGGTGAGCATTCAAGTCAGATTTACACGGTACGATAAGGGTGAGCATATAAGTCAGACTCACATGGTAAGATAGAGGTGCGCATACAAGTCAGACTCACAGGGTGTGACAGAGCATGTAGGGTGCGATAGAGCGAGCACCCAAGTAAGACTCGCATGGGACGGGTGCCTGTGTGAGCGAGAATGAGCGAGTACGTTAAGTACTGCCATCCCCCAGAAGTAGTACTGGGAGGTAGTTCCTGCGGGAAACGATAGCAGAGCCCAAGGGAGTTTAGTCGGTATTACCGGTACGGTCAAGTCCGACGCTCTATCTGGAAACGATGGCGGAGCCCAAGGGAGTTTAGTCGGTATTACCGGTACGGTCGAGTCCGACACTCCAGTACACTTCCGTGTGGTAGTTTGGCAACTACAATGCATGTGTGCTGGGTTAGTGTGTAAATGCATTCTCCCTTGTAAAAAAAAGTACACACACACATAAACACACAAACATACATACACACATAACATACATCAACTCAGTTCGTCGAGCTGAGTTGGTCGGTATATAACACTATGGGTCTCCGGGCCTTCTATCAAAAGTTGTTCTTTGGAGTAATCCGAGAAAGGCAAAATCATAATTTCAGCTTCTTAGCGCTTCACGACAAATGAGCCACACAAATGAACGAGAAGTAGGAGTTGATTTATTCCAAAGTTTTTTTTTGTAAAATAAAATATTTTGTTTTGAATGACAATCTTATTTTGTTCCATTTCTGTCAAAAGGGTTTTTAAGATCCATTACGCTCAAATTTGGCCAGAAGAATATCAAAGAATATTGTGGCTCTGTTTGAAAATGATTAATCTCAAATCCCCTTCCTAAACCACAATTTCCTCTGCTTTTATTTCAGTCTTTGCACTGAGTATCAATTTTCCTAGGTATCTAAAGACCTCAATCGAAGTTTTGTGCTTCTCAGATTTATCCAAAAGTGTAATTTAACTCAAAAATCATAATTTCTTACTAAACATCAAAGTTGTTATTTAATACTATAACTTGTGTATGGGATTCATGCTTTCTTCACAGAATCTAAAGCGTTTGCACAAAATTCTACATCACTTACATTTTTTTTGGAATTATTCAGTTACATCTTTTGTCGAAGGATGACGATGAAAATTCATAAAATATCACAGAATTTTGTAATTATTGAGTAAGTACGCCTTGAGGTATGCTGAGACTCTCTGAATCGAAGGACTCAGTGTGCTTCAGGTAATGCCCACCTCAATGAATTTACAGGCAAAAAAACCCTCACAATCAAAGTGTAGAAATAATTACATAACATCACTTTGAGCCACTTTATTTTTCTTCTGGCAATTGACTACTGATGCCGTCCATGAAAGTTGATTTTCCAAGCGCGTCTCCCTTTGATACGCACTGCACTCATGACTCTAATAGTTCTAATACCGATGGAAACTTTCATCCGTCGTAGAGCGATCATGATTGGCACTTTGAAAAAAAATGTCTCGGCTCAACTTTCTCTTCTAAAAAGAACCGATTTATCTACAATAATGCACCTTGTCAGTCACTAACAGCAACAAAACCAAAAGAATCTAGAGAGAAAATTTCACTTGACATCTTGACAACTACTAATCCATGTATGAACCCTATGCTCGCTTGACGTGTCTTTGTCGATGAAGCCTTCGGAGTCCCTGGAGTGGAGGTGAACCGGATTCCACAACTGGTCAAAGCTAACCCTCCTTAGAACACCGTCAGACTTTCGGGTTTGGGACTACTAGGTGTGCATTCTTCGAGAGAACGTTTTCATTTCCCGTATATTTCTCGCATCGCTTATCATTAGGTACAACCTCGAGGTGATAGTGTATGCGTGGTTCGGCGAGTTCATTAGTGATAAGTGTGTTGGTTAAATGATGAGTGAGTAGTGTTGTGGATAAGGTTCTTTCATCTCGAGTGATAATTGCACATATCAATTATAATAATTTTATGAATAGATTTTAGGTCTGCGCTCCAACGGCCATCCATGCGAATAAATTGTTGTCGAGGGAGATAAACAGCGTCTTGAACGGCAAGAATCTTCAAACCGATTGCCTCGACGATTTTTGTTTTAGAATTAGGCAGAATCTAGTAGCGGATCCGTGTTTGATTAGTATAGCCACACCCCCACCGTTTGACTTGGGACGGTCCAGTCGGTCCAGGCGTGTTTAGGGAGCGGGACATTAATTCACAGCTGAGCCGGGTCTCAGTAATAACTCCTATTGACTTAGGTTTTGTTGGGCTAGGAAATGAGCCAAGTCAAGGTTTTCGCTCTAATAGAGTGAGCATTCCAATTGGCGATGCGAATTTTCCGCGGCACAATTGACCACATATTCGCACACCATGTATCCCTAGACCATTACTTGGTCCGATCGGTTCTTGCAGTTTTTCAGCCTACTGCAAAATTCTGTGAAAATAGTCCAAAACTCAGCTGAACTGTATACAGCGCCTAGTTACTTCCCACTGGAGTGCAATCCGATGATTCTGCATGTTGGTCAGTCCCTGAGTTGGTTGCACATTGAGAGCCGTCAACATTGGCGTAAATAAGGGGCGGCCTGGCCCCCTCCAGACCTACTTGTGCCCCCCCCCAGAAAATTTTGAAAAGTAATTCCAACTTAGTCAGTTTTTATTTCATTTACATTTTTACTACATATTTCTTAATTTTGATTATGAATTCTATAAACATATTTTTTGTTGCGTTATCACATCTATGACCATTTGTTCAGCAAAGCATCGAAATATTTAAGTTGGACCCCCGGGAACATTTTCTCGATTTTTAAGCTAAAATCAATGCCGCTTCTAATTCAGTTGCTAGCTTAAAATAATAAATTTGTTCTGCATTTGTTTGACTAGTATCCTGGTCGCAGAAACATAAAAACATAATTGTATTAAGATATAAATATTTCTGTTCTATTAAACTACCATCCGCTTCGAAAAAGACTGAAGCAACTACATCAAAATGAGCACATGTACGCAAATCCGGTCAATGAAATTTCGAACGACCATTCTTTCGAAAATCTTCGAGCTAATCGCAAGGTATGCCGCAAAACAGTTGATCAAATTCCTATGGAGCTTTTTGCTCTCGCTATATAATTCTGGCACAGAAAGATATAAAATTATAAAACTTAAGAATCTTTATTATAGGAAAGTATTAGGACAAAACTTAGGCAACCTTCGCACTGACAACAGAGATTGCATTAAAGAAATATTTTTATAATCCTCAAAAGATCTTGTTCCATTTAATTTTTTGGCGATTTCATAAGGATCATCGGAAAACTCTTTTGTGCCTGCTTTAGTTAGAATTTGTTTTTTTGGATAAAAAAAAATTAGATTCAGAAACCAGTTCGTATCAGAAAACATTTCTTTTGCAGCAAAATTCAGATTGATTTGGTTGCTTCTCAAGTCTCTTTGATTTTTGCAAAGGAATCTCTCACCTATTCAGAAAACCATAATAAAGCCTCTTCCTAACGTCAGTAGCTACAAAAACCCTATGTTATTCTGGAATTTGATTTATGACTCATGGAAATTATGACTCATAAAAAACACTTTAGGATTCCAAATTTGTATTCATCGGTACTTAACTATTTCAGCACATAGCATACATTTTGGAATTGCATGAATACTTATATTGATTATGACAAAATTTCGTGGAATTTATTCTACATCTAAAGAGTTTCCAAAAAAATCGAGATCTTTATGCATTAAGTAATCATGGAAATGCTTTAAAACTTTCAGAAATATATTCATATCGAATTTCATTTACAGATAATTCGAAGAAGATTCTTGAATCTTAGATTACACACTTATCCACACTTAGTACTAGGAGAAGACAAGTTGACACAGACACAGCGTTTTGAAGCATCACAGCATCACATCACAGCATCATTGGAAATCAATTATATTATTCGCGTTTTTTATGTTAGTTCTAGGACGAATGAGCGATAAACTTAGTCAAACAATTTCTATTGCAATCCATGCGCACAGTGCTTTAAATCGCCTTTGAAAATTACATCCCATCAGCTGGTGCCATGGCCCCCCCTAGACCGAGACTCTAGTTACGCCTATGGCCGTCAAAGCCAGGTATTCTGGCGGGACCCGAAGTTTTTGGCAATGCAGGAATATTTTCAGCGCTCAAAGCAGGCACAGTTGGGGCATTTATCGTGCGACGACCGGGCTGATGAGAGGTAGTGGCTTGTTTCCGGATCCGTAGGTACTTGGCGCTGTTATGGCAACTACGGTCTGTAGCCGGGTGTGGGCAACCGCAGTTAGCACACTGATTTGGCGGAAAATTCTTTCGAGGGGCAGGTCTCAGTGACGTGGGACTCACCACAGTTGTTCCTTCCTTCTTCCTTCCTTTGAGTTGTTAGTTTCTTGTGCCGTGTCCTTGGTACAAGCAGTTGGTACACTGCGTAACATCTGCACGCTTGTTCCAGTAGGCCTCCCAGCGAACGAGGATTTGACCGATGTGTTTGACGTCTCGGAGCTTTTTGAGTTTTGTGCGTCATTTTGGGATATAGATCAGGTAGGAAGGCTCCTCCTATGCAGCACCTGCCTCTTTTCGCTTTATAATATGTACCGCCTGAATGAACAGCTTGTGGGTCAGCGAGTGGTAGACCGCGTACGACCACCTAGTAGAGTTTGACTCCTGGTACTTAGTTCAGTTTACGTCTGACGAATTTCAATCATTTCTGAACAATAATGACATTACTCTTAATATTTAGACGACAAATGAAATCATGACTAGATCTTATTGTTCCTAAGGTCGAAGAGAAAATGACAAACCGTGGAAAAGTGGGGGATAAATGTAGCTTGGCGGTAAATGATAGATTGGCATCTCGTGACGTGACGTTGAGTTTTTCAAAATGCGAATTTGGAACCGTTATCGAGAGGATAGGAAAACTGCATTTTATGATTAAACTTCTTTGCAAACGTCATATTGTACAGATGAGGGTCAGACCATTGGCGAATTTATTGAGACATTAATTGAGTCTTATCCTTTCAGTGCTGAGAAGGATACTCATTCAGGATAATATCGAAGCGAAAGTAACTAGTAAAAAGACAGATCAATTAACTCCAGAATTAGGGAGTGAACAAGATAACAGAACTTCAAAACAGAGCAGTAGTTACTAAAGTCAGGAACCCCCCGAAAAGGCTAGATCTTTGATTTTGTATGATTGAAAATACTACTGCTGATTGCTTTAAGGTAGCAAAAAATATGTTAGGATTCACCCAAATATTCTTAGGGGTCGTACACAAATTACGTAAGTTTCTTAAATCAAAATACCTACCTTTTTGATTATTCCAATGTTGTTTTTGCTAAGCTCACAATCCACGGATTATGTTTAACCTATCAATCTCTAAAATACTTCATGGCAATTCCACAGCTTTATCCAGCTGTTAATTATAATCATAATTTAACAAGGATGTTTTGAAATTCGGAATATTTCAACAATGGACTGCTGTTGGTAAAATGAAGAATGCGCCAAATATAGTTCTTCGTGTTACAATGAGTTCGCAGACATTCACTCTAATATTACCACATTTTCGTGTCCGCCATCGGTATTCAACAGAGCTGTTCAATGGATTTTAAAACCAGAACGTGTTGCAAAAGAAAGATGACTTAACAATAATAGATCAAATTTGCTATCCGTTTCGTGTCGCTATGGGGTGGTCATGTTAGCCTAGCTAGGTGTAAGATTGCCAATCTGGTGATAGCGAGTTCGATGCTCGGTCTCAGACTAGGATGTTTTCGAGTGAGAAACATTCTAGACTCCCTGAGCTTAGTGTATCCATTGTACTTGCCACACAAAACACACACTCATGCAATGGCGGGCATACAAAAACTTTCAATTTAATAACTTAGGCCATGCTAATAGAATACCATGTAGAATGGAATATATAGCCATGGAAGAAAAAAAATGTGCAACTAAATTGTTATATCAGATAGTGATCAAAGAATCGAGACAGATTTCCAATGATTCTTCTAGTTCCAGTCACCTAAGTATAGATATCAAATTACTAGGAACTAACTATTAGGAACTGCTACAAGAATGATAAGATTCAAGACATATACATACGATTAAATTAATTTACATTTTTATATATGACTAATTTCTCTACAATAGTACGTTGGAAATTCACCACATTTTGTTTTACTCGGACTATTGTTTTACTCGGACTATTGTTTTTATTCACAAATAAAAAAATAATTTTGTATGACGAAGTCGAAGCAAAGTGGTGTACGTAATCAAAACTATTTTTTGAGGAAAAAGCTGCAATTAAAAAATGTTTTTCATTGTATAACAATTCCGCGAATATAAAAAAACAAGCTTTATTTGCTATATTCTACTAATATTGAATCGAGGCATTACTTTCAACTTTGCTACAGACTCTCTCAATTTAATTATAACATGAAAACTAACTATAACAATACTGCATTCACCAGAGACAGCACAATAATGTTCATAATAGCTATAGCAGCAACCCCAATAGATGCAAACATCTTAAGCTTCTTCCAACGCTGGTCACTATTTACCTGAAATACAAATTAACACACGAAAATTTCCATTTTAGCTATCCACTTCACAATCGATTACATTATTTCCAACAAACCGATATGGTCACCATCGAAACGCCGAGCAAAATCTGTAGAATCAAGGACATGATCAACATCCCCACGCACACCTGATACGTTTCGGTTTGCTCCTGATATTCGGTCAGCAGACGTAGATGATTGGAGTTGGCCGCCAGAAAGGCCACATTCAACGCATTCTCCACCACATTTCGGTACATATCGAAACCCGACGAATCGCCCTCGTCCTCGTTGTTACGACCGAGCCTACTTCTCAAACGATGAAAGGTCTCTTCCGCCTGGCGATTCGGAGTGTTCTCATAGTTGGCCCATTCATTCTCCAAATATGGACGAACTCGATCGACATTACGGTCCCAAATGACCGGAGTGGTCAACACTTTTCTCTGTTTCTCATTTCCGGTAAATATGTGGACGGCACCGTTTTTGCCATATTTGTCAGCGATACTGTTTTTCAAAGGATTTGGCGAATCGCATGTATTCACTTTGCCCATATTTATTGAGCAACGACTAGACTGATTCGGTTGGAAGTTTCGATTTCAACTGAACGAAAAGCACATCTACAAAGCGCGCTTCGACCCGTTAATCTGGTTATTATACTTATTTCAATCGCTAAGCCAAGTGTTGTGCATTAAGACGGTCAATGTTACAATTGTTCTGAACAAAGTAATGCATTTGTAAGCATAAGTTTGCACGATTTGAGTGCAATCATGCGGTACGGTGACTAGAAGACGATGATGTAGGTAGCAGTAGATTTATATTTTCACCATATTTTATTCAAAATTTTAAATTCGAAAAAAATAACCATGGTTGTAAGATACCTATACATGATTTCAATATATCGCCATACTACAAGCGTGGTTTTTATCAGTATATCATGAAGGTGAAATTTAAAGTATAATGAAGACTATGGCTTCTTCGTAAGTAAGTATAACGGAAAAGGTGAGAGCGGAAAATGTTAAGCTTGATAGATAATAATTTCGATTGATTGTAAAATAATTCCATATTAAATTGCCATTACAAATGAATTTATGAAAAAATATTATAAAAATTTGAATCTAACACATTTTAGGACATCTAATTGCGTCGACATTCTGATAAAATAGATGAGAATTCGGTGTGACTAATTGTTAGGGAAGACCGGGGCTGGTAGGTCGAGTATTGCTTTCTGTACACATTCTTGATATACTTTTTGAAAAACGGTTTGCTCCGTCATAAACATACAAGACTTGAGCACTTATGTGATTTTGTTCATAGGTGAAAAATTAATCAGGGAAAAGTCATAAATAAACAAAATCAAGAATTAGGATGGCCGAATGGGGTAAAATAAATTAAACACAACAGTATATCAATGGAAAACGTTTATTAGTGGATACCTACAGGCCAACAAACTTACACAAAATTCGACCAACCTACCCCAATGGATGTTTTCGAGAACAATCTTGACTTACAAACATAAAGTAAGGTTACCCTGGAATCACGTTATTGGAAATGGGATATAAACTGATTCGTGCTAAACATGTTACTTTATAATAACATAAATTTACTAACTAACGCCGAAAAGACTAAAAACGTTTTCCTGTGCAAACGGCAACACAAAACACCTGACATTACGTCGCGTCGGTACATAGGTCGCCAATACACACAAAAGCAACTCGGTTAGACCGGGGCTGGTAACAAATTTTTGAAAATTCTCTAATTCTGAATTTTCCGAACTTTCCTAGAGATCGGGACTTGAGATCTACAGCTGCTAAAAATATGGTTTCCATTCTCATAGCTTCGATATGCAATCATTTATGATCATTATATCTCAATGGAAGATAGTTTTGGGATAAGCTGGGTCATCCAAACTGTCTCTAAGTTCAGGACTTCAGATCTACAGCTGCGAATCTGAACTGAAGAACAATTTCGATATTACAGAACATATCAAAACTATCTTACGATGTCTATTGACCTCCCAGGAGATTTAATGCACATGGTTGAGTACATTTAGATACTTTGAGTGGCAAAAGAAGCTAGCCACTCAAAGTATCTAAATGTACTCACTCAACCATGTGTATTAAATCTCCTGAAATCAATAGACATTGTAAGATAGTTTTGATATGTGCTGTAATATCGAAACTGTTCTTCAGTTCAGTTCAGATTTACAGTTGCTTTAAAGTGTTTTATTTGACTATAGTGTCAAAGTGACGTTAAGCTTTGGAATTGGAAATAATATATTTTCATCGAATAATTTTCTTCATTTCACAACGCATCTTGCAGTACACAAGAAAAATGACAATTTATCAAAGCTTGTTGGCGAGAACCCTCCTCTTTTTCGAACATGAGAAGTGAGTCTCGAGTACGCCCTTTATCGAAACCATCTATCATACTTTGACGGCTACGAACCGTTATCTGAATAAGTAGATGTCAACTGATTTAACACATGCAGTGAGGAAAGAGCAGAAGTTATTATCATCCCTAAAATTAAATAAAGTTCTAAAATCTACTTAAATTAATAGTCTTAAAAGGTAATATTATATTCTATTCCTAAATTTGTTTATATTGGCTTATTATCTATATTATTACACCGTGTTAAATCTAGGAAAGGGAGAGTAAAAAATCGAAAGCATAGCTTAACCTAAACGGACAAAACACAAAGAACACCAAATGTAAGTGCTAACAATTATTAAAAAATGGATTAAATAATGAACTAAATAAACTAAATTTCAGCTTTGAAGCTGTGTCGAAAAGACCTGCTTGCAAGAGGTGTTTGCTCTTCGTCCGGAACGAAATTCCTCCCAACAAAATCTTCAAAGATTTGTTACAATCGATGTCCGCGTGGTTGATCATCGCACAATGAATACAACATGTAGCCATTGTCTACTGTGCGAACGATCGGACAAAGCCGATAATCTGGTTCAATGCGACCAATGTGATGGGTACGTGCACTATTCATGTGCCGGTGTGGATGATTCGATTGCCGATCCCGAACGGAGTTTCACCTGTAAGAGGTGCGTCGAGAGAGATGATATCCTGAGTGTCTCTTCCCACCACACAAGTCATCGTTCCCAATCATTGTCACAAACCAGCCGTAGCTCTGCTCTAGCAGCATTGCGTCTCCAACAGTTGGAGAAAGAAAAACAAAACCGCCTCAAAGAGCTCGATGATGCGGAGAAGTTTCAGCGCTTGAGACGGCAGGTCGAAATCGAATTTGAAAGACAGCAGTTGGCCATTCTAGAAGAGCAGCTAGTAGAAGAAGAGAATCGCAGCATCAGGAGCAGAGTAAGCGCCACACAAGCTCGCGATAACACTAGGAAATGGGTCGATGCGTCGGGTCGGACAGATGGAGCAAACAACTCAGTAGCTACCACGTCGGCTCACATCGTTCCCACAACGTCTACTAGTTCCCAACAGCATCCAACAACCGCTTCAGAGGAGTATATCGAGGCTGCAACGGTCACCTCCGAGTGTGATGTAGCGACACCGTTCGAACCCCTTCGAAAACCAGACTACACCAGTGGCGATTGTAACAGGGGCTGGGACCACAGCTGCTCCAGAAATCCTACCGACCTGCCGGCCTGTTGAGGCCGATTTCAACGCGTCGTCGACGGCAGTCCGAGTGCTAGGCGTGGACAATGAGAGACGATTTACCTCTACCACTTCAGGAGTACGACTTGATGCGACCGTATCCAAAACCGAACGAATTGGTCCAGGACAGGGACCACCAACCGGAATTGTTCCTTTAGTACACCAGCAGACGGTGGTACCAGTTTCTATTGAATCGCAGCGAGACCATCAGACACGGAATGATACGGGAACCGCCCTGAACGACATGACGTCACGCGCAGGAGGGCAAGGTAAAACCTCCATCAATACAGGTTGGTCAACAGCGAATCAGGTGAGAACTAATGTGAGCACATTACACGTTAGATTACAGCCTATAGCCGAGGCTTCTCAGACTAGTACACCTGTAGTAGGAGCAACAAAACGAAGCGTAGCTAATCAGATAAGGTCACGAGAAAGCCAAAAAATGCAGACAAGTCAGGAAATTTGCTAGGAATAGTTCAGGGTCAATTAGCTTTAATTTCTCTCTGGACACTACCAAGCCATCAGGTGAACCTCCCCCGGGGCTGAATGTAGCTGGTCAAATTCCACTACCACCAACACTATTACCGAGGTCAACTCAACAACCCAACTTTTAGTTCTCCAAAATCCGCCGTTGATGGCATACGATCAGTGTAACGAGAAATTTTCGCTTCTATCTTTGCCACCGTCGGGGCAGTTCAGTGTTTCAAATCCCCAAGGAATGCAAACAACTTCTGGACGTGAGCAGTTAACAGTGTCAAGTGTTCAAAATCAAGCAGTGAGTCAGCCTCCGCCAGGGTACGAGCAGTTTAGGAGAAAACCAACAGCAGCATCTGTGGCAAATGGTGCCCAACTGCGGCCGACAGATCTACAGCACACATCAACAACGCGCTTACAGTCATCACAACGCCAACCGGATTTTTTGCTGAATTCTACCGAGCTTCTGCCGCAAACGGGACTACAGCGATGTAATATCCCAAGCTCCACTATGGCAGGGATCAACAAGGATATCAAACGTTCCAGGCTTCGGGACGGACGGCGGATGGGATACCGTTGGAACAAAATCACCAGTATAATCCATCAGAGCAATCAGTTCCGGTGCAGTCACGAATCTTGAACCACGCAATTTCTCGCCGTGGACCCACATCCGAACAAATGGCCGCCCGCCAAGTTATTCCGAAGGAGTTGCCCGTGTTTGCTGGAGATCCTCAAGACTGGCCACTTTTCCTGAGCTCCTTCACCAACTCTACCGATGCATGCGGCTACAACGACGCCGAAAACTTGGCGAGACTTCAGCGATGCTTACGCGGACATGCTCTGGAGAGCGTGAGAAGTCGTTTGCTGATTCCAGAATCAGTTCCTACGTTATGGCAACATTGGATGGACTGTATGGAAGGCCAGAAGTGATCATCCATGCCCTGTTAAAGCGGATGCGTGAAATTCCATCTCCACGAGGGGACGATCTGAAAACCCTGATCAAATTTGGAATGGGCGTAGGGAGCTTAGTGGAGCACATGATAATCGCACAACAACACCAGCATATTAGCAACCCTATGCTCTTGCAGGAGCAAGTGGATAGACTTCCGCCACATCTCAAACTTCAATGGGCCTCCTTTAAGCGTCATTACTACACTGTCAACCTGGCGACTTTCAACGAGTTCATGAAGGATCTAGTTACGATGGCCAGTGACGTGACTCTATTAAATGATGTGGGGCAACCGGTCGTGTGTAAACATGAAAGGGGAAGAAGGGAGAAACCGGTGAAGGAAAAACTATTCGTCCATCAAGCAACTTCGACTGTATCTGGGACATCTGCAATTGAGTCCAAAAGTATAACACCTAAACCCTGCATATACTGTGAAAAAAAAGACCATCGCATCGCTGAGTGCCCAGCCTTCAAGCGACTTACGGTGGATGAGAGATGGAAAGTTTTACGACAAAAAGGATTGTGCAGATTATGCCTAGTCCCTCATCGCTCCTGGCCTTGTCGGTCAAAACAAGAATGCGGAGTTGGAGACTGCCGAATGCGCCATAATTCGTTGCTACACCTTAAAAACATTGAATCAAGCGTACCCACATCATCATTACCAGCGGAAAAACGTGTCGAACACCAGAATTATCATTCGACAACTTCCTGTGCATTGCTCCGATATCTTCCGGTAACACTGCACTGCAACGGCAAAAGTGTAGACGTATACGCGTTCCTAGATGACGGGTCTTCGTCAACAATGGTAGAGGCAGACGTTGCTAAACAGCTGGGCGCAAAGGGAATTAGTGATCCATTGCACCTAGGCTGGACTGGAAACATTATGAGGACCGAGAAAAAATCAGCACATCAAAATCGCTATATCCGGTTACAGTTTGGAAAGTGAATTTCCACTGCACGCTAGAACGGTCAGCCAGTTGAAACTACCTTGCCAAACGGTAGATTACGAAGACTCTGCGTGGATTACCCCTACTTAAGAAAGCTGCCGCTGTTGAGTTAAACTAATGCTTCACCTCTTGTTATAATCGGAGTTGACAATGCTAGGCTGATCAGTTCACTAAAGAGTCGCGAAAGCAAGTCCGGAGAACTGGTTGCAGTTAAAACTCGACTAGGATGGTGTTTATTCGGAAAACGCATGGCAGATAGTTATACAATAGAGCACATGAACAACCACGTAAAGCTACACAAGGGAGAAACGGAATTACACGATATGTTCATGCAGTTTATGGCGGTGGGTGAAGCAATTGTCAGTCACAGTCCACAATCTGAGGAGGATAAAAAGGCAATAGAGATCTTACAGAAATATGCCCGAAGAGTCGATGGCAGGTTGGTAACTGGGCTATTGTGGCGAACTGATCAGCCTTCTCTGCCAAACAGCTACAACATGGCTTTTCGTCGGATGGAAGCGTTAGAGCGAAAGTTAATGAAAGATGCACACCTACGAGGAAAAGTTAGTGAGTTAATGCAGGAGTACCTTGCCAAAGGATATGCTCACCGGATCACGGCAGAATCCGGACGGGTGTGGTACCTACCACTTGGGGTGGTGAGGAACCCACGAAAACCTGAGAAGGTTCGTCTAATATGGGACGCAGCAGCACGAGTAGAAGGCGTTTCGTTCAATGACATGATGTTAAAGGGACCCGATATGTTGACGTCGCTCCCAGTAGTTTTGTTGCGCTTCCGTCAGAAGAGCGTGGCGTTTAGTGGAGACATAAAGGAAATGTTTCATCAATTCCGAATCCGTCAAGAAGATAGACAGGCTCAACGATTCCTCTATCGTGAACAGCCGGGGCAGCCGGCACAGATATTCGTGATGGACGTTGCAACATTTGGCGCTTCATGCTCGCCTTGCATCGCGCAATATTTGAAAAATAAAAATGCGAGGGACCACGAGGATCGGTATCCAGAAGCAGCCCGTGTCATCATAGAAAATCACTATGTAGATGATTATCTGGATAGTACAGAGACGGCAGAGGAAGGGGTCAAGCTGATAAAAGACGTGAAGCTCGTTCATGCTATGGCAGGAATGGAAATCCGGAATTTTGCATCAAATTCTCCCGAATTGCTAGACCGCATCGGGGAAGTCGGCAAAACCCAACAAACGTCGATGCACCTGGAAGCGAATGTAGAGCGAGTGCTTGGCATGGTATGGAAACCATCGGAGGATGTCTTTACGTTCGAGTTGAACCTGAAGGAGGAAATGCAGAACATTGTTGTAAACAAGGGTGTACCCACCAAGCGCCAAGTCTTGCGTACGATCATGTCTTTGTTCGATCCGTTGGAACTGGTTGCGCACTTCGTATTCCACGGAAAGTTGATTATGCAACAAATCTGGAGAGCAGGTCTGGATTTGGACGAGGAGATCAATGGAGAAATTCTGGTAGATTGGCGTAAGTGGAGCAGACTGCTGATGCAGATAACGGAAGTGAACGTGTCAAGGTGTTTCTACTCGGATAGCGAAATCAGATACGAGAGTTCCCAAATTCACATTTTTGTGGACGCCAGCGAGAACGCATACGCCTGCGTAGCGTACCTATGGAGTATTTGCAACAGGGTCCCACGATGTACGCTAATAGCGGCCAAAACGAAAGTAGCGCCGCTAAAGCCATTGTCGATCCCACGGCTGGAGTTGCAAGCGGCTCTTCTAGGGAGCCGTCTCTTGGACACCATCTGCAAGGCGTTGACTATTACAATCTCAGCACGATTCCTCTGGACAGATTCATCAACTGTTTTGGCGTGGCTGAAATCTGAGACGCGAAGGTATCACCAATTCGTTGGCTTCCGAGTGGGAGAGATCTTAACCACGACTACCATCAACGATTGGCGAAAAGTTCAGTCCAAGCTGAATGTGGCTGATCAAGCGACGAAATGGAAAGAAGAACCGAGCTTCAACCAAGCGGACTGGTGGTATACGGGTCCCCACTTCCTAGCGGATTCGGAGGCGAACTGGATGAAAGATACGCCTGTAGATTTTTCAACAACGGAAGACATGCGAACATCATTTTTATATCATCGCTGCCTATCTCCAATACACACCCTCGTAGAAGTGGAAAGATTCTCCAAATGGACGAGATTACTTCGAAGTACAGCATACGTTGTAAGAGCAGCCAAACGATTTCTCGGCCTGAAGGTAACGGGTACATTAACGCAGCAGGAGTTGCTGAGCGCGGAAGATTTACTGTGGCGACAAGCACAAATGGAAGCATTTCCGGATGAATACGCTACAATCAAATACAACAACCAACACCCAGAGAAAGAATCACGGCTACTGGAAAAATCAAGCTTGCTTTTCAAGATGTCACCGATGCTAGACAACAACGAAGTACTCAGAATGAATAGTCGTATAGCTGCGGCGCCAATAATATCTACGGATCTAAAATATCGGGTTCTCCTTGCTAAGGAACATCGAATAACAATGCTGCTCGTTGAACGCTACCATATCCGCTTTCTACATGGAAACAACGAAACAGTTTTCAACGAGCCAAGACAACGTTTCCAGATCCCACATCTTCGTGCGGTTGTAACGAGGGTAGCCAAGCAGTGTCAACATTGTCGTGTGCTGAAGGCAACTCCCCAGGCGCCAATGATGGGTATTAATTTTCAGTGCAAAACGTAAACGAACGAGCATAAATTCGATACAAAAATCCAAGATTGCCTGAGTTGGTGATATTGACAAGTGAGAACACCCCTTCAATAAATGCATCCTTAGACAGTTGGCACATCTCATCTCAATCAGCAACTGGTTAAAAAATGGTTGAGATTCGAGATACAAGATGGCACATGTGTGGCACTGAAACAGCACACGCCGTTTACTATTTATATAAAGCAGATATTCAATAGTTTCGGGACGATCGAAGTAGGCCTAATGCGGATCACAATTGGTCGGAGTCAGCCAAACCGTACCAAGCGGCTTTTTGACAGACTTGGGATATTTTTTTTGTAAAATACCTTGGCTGTGCATATGCACATCACATGTTTCAAAATGGACAAATTGATATGAAATTTGCGAAAAACAAATCCACAAAAAGTATCCTTCTCCACTGGGCTCGATCCTAGGCCAATCGCTTCCAGTGGCCCTGAACATTGAGCGCCCTCAGGTCCTCTTCAACTGCAAAAAGCCATCGTGTACGCGGCCTTCCACGAAGCTGGCGGCCTCTTCCGGGTTCTCTACTAAATATTATCTTCGCTTGACGTTCTTCCGGCATACGAACAACGTGACCAGCCCACCGTAGTCTGCCATGTTGTATAAGCTTAATAATATCCAGCCCTTTATACATCTGGTACATTTCGTGATTCATGCGACGCCGCCAGATACCGTTCTCCTGTTTACCGCCGAGTATTGTCCGCAGCACCTTACGCTCAAACACTCCGAAAGCTCTCCCATCAGCCTCCTTTAGCGTCCATGTTTCATGGCCGTATAAAGCCACCGGAAGAATCAGAGTAGTATACAGCGCGAGTTTTGTTTTCGTTTGCAGACTACGAGACTTGAGCTGGTTACGAAGTCCGTAATAAGCCCTATTTGTAGCTGCAATACGCCTTTTCACCTCGCGGGTAATATCATTATCGCACGTCACTAATGTTCCAAGATACACAAATTCTTCTACCACTTCAAATTTTTCACCATCCAGCACCATTTCGCTACCACCACCACTAATGAACCAACGTTGATTGCCAGCGACCATGTACTTCGTTTTGCTGGTATTGATTGTGAGTCCAATCCTCGCTGTCTCTTTCTTAAAAGGCACAAAAGCCTCTTCCACGGCACGGCGATCAATTCCGATAATATCGATATCGTCCGCAAATCCCAGGAGCATATGCGATTTTGTGATAATGGTACCGCTTCTTTGCACACCAGCTCTCCTAATCGCTCCCTCGAGCGCTATATTGAACAGTAGATTAAGGTAACAAATGACGTCGATATTTCATCCGCAACCCTTACAATTGATTTCGATCCGTCCAACGTTTTACGAATCAGCATCAGTTTTGCCGGAAAACCATGTTCAAGCATGATTTGCCATAGTTCATTCCGTTTCACTGAATCGTACGCCGCCTTGAAATCAATAAAAACATGATGTGTCTGCAAGTTGTACCCCCGGAATTTATCTTTTGTTCTTGTTCTTTTGTTTTTGTCTACGATTTGTCTCAGGGTAAACATTTGATCCGTCGTTGATCGGCCCTCACGAAAACCTGCTTGGTATTCACCGACGAAGGACTTTTCAAGCGGTCTCAATCTGTTGAACAGAATACGGGACATAATTTTGTACGCCGAATTAAGGAGGGTTATTCCTCGATAATTGGCGCACTCCAGTCTGTGCCCTTTCTTAAATAGAGGGCAAATGAGGCCGTCCAACCAGCTAGCAGGCATTTCCTCGACTTCCCATATTTTCGACATAATATGGTGCAGAACTTCATAAAGCTGCTCACTGCCATGTTTGAGAAGTTCAGCCGGGAGCTGGTGCTTCCCCGCAGCCTTATTGTTTTTCAGCTCTTTAACAGCTTTTTTAACCTCATCTAGTGTAAGTGACTCCACAGCTTGTCCATCTTCGCTAATATTTATTCTGTTCACCGATGCACCGTCACTTCCTCTATTCAACAAAGTCTCGAAGTGCTGCTTCCACCTGGCAACCATTTCAGTTTTATCTGTCAGCAAATTCCCTTGTTGGTCGCTGCACATGACGGGAGATGGCGCTGTCTTTCTCCGCACGCCATTGACAGACTCATAAAACTTCCGCATATCGTTCTGCTCCATTTTTTTCTGCGCCTCACTAATAACTTGTTCTTCGTACTCTTTTTTCTTCCTGCGGTGGGTTCGTTTTTCGGCTGCTCTTGCTTCCTTGTACCGATCTCTATTCGATGGGGTACCCGACATCAACATCCGGCTTCTGGCAACGTTCTTCTCGTATGTCACTCTCTGACACTCCACATCGAACCAACTCGCCTCTGTGCAGTGCCTACCACTTCTCGTGCTGTTGTGCTCACCGCTCCATGGATCGACTCCCATATTTCGTTGATTTTGTCGCTAACGTTGATTGCACTTATCCGTTCGTCGAGCTTCTGGCGGCACTCATCTGATACTCCTTCTGCCGACAATCGCTGGATACTGTAACGCATCGTTCGCTGTGATCTTTCGTTCGATACAGTTGACAACCGTGATCGAATTTTCCTGACAACGAGGTAGTGATCAGAGTCAATGTTCGGACCTCTGAATGTCCGCACATCGATAACATCCGAGAAATGGCGCCCATCCACCAGAACATGGTCTATCTGGTTGCAAGTTTCACCATTTGAGTGTCTCCAGGTGTGCTTTCGGATGTTCTTTCGTGCAAAATAGGTGCTACTGATGGCCATCCCTCTGGCAGCAGCCGTAGGCCGTTGTCATTGGTAGCGGAGTGAAGGCTCTCCCTACCGATTATGGGACGGAAAAAGTCCTCTCTACCGACCTGAGCGTTAGCGTCTCCGATAACAATTTTCACGTCATGCTTTGGGCACTCTCCATAGGCTTTATCAAGACATTCATAAAACGTGTCCTTCACGTCGTCGGATTTATTGTTTGTCAGTGCGTAAACGTTGATTAGGCTGTTATTGAAGAATTTGCCCCGTATCCTCAACACACATATTCGTTCGCTAATGGGTTTCCACCCCATCACTCGCTTCATCTGCTTGCCCATCACTACGAAACCAACTCCATGCTCTGCTGGAATGTAGTTATACTTGAATGCAGTGTTGGTCGTGGGGTCCACGGCTCGGAATTCACGTTCTCCGGATCTGGGCCATCGGACTTCTTGAATAGCGGCCACGTTCACTACAACCTTCTGCAGTTCGCGAACCAGAAGGCTCACTCGTCCAGGGTCATTTAGGGTCCTGACATTTCAGGTACCGAGTTTCCAATCATAGTCCTTATTTTGTTGCCGGGTCGGTTGCCAACAATAATGTTCTATTTTTCTTCTATCTCCATTTTTCGTGGTATTTGAGAGGCTTCAGTAAGCTACCTTACCGGGGTCACGTTACCTACATCGCGATGATGGGGCTGCCACCTTAGGTATAGATGACACGACACAGCATTTCGTTAATCAGCCGCTGGGTACCAGGCAAACGCTGTTTGAGCCGCACCTCCTGGTGAACAGACGCTCGAGGCGTACCTTCTCACTCTAGCTGATGTCAGAAGGACAACAGTGCCCAGGCTGCACTACCAGCTAAGTACACAACCCTTAGCTGGCGGTCTTTTATCATCGGACGACCCGTGGAAGCGTGAGATAGGGACTTGTGGGGACCAGAGCTCTGTTGGGCGTTCCTTGATGTCAACCCACAATTTTGCAGCCCCTTGATTACAATTAATTGCATTTTATTCGGCAACTCGGCCACACATCATTTTCTAGTTTCCCTCCACGTATTGTACGCAGCACTTTTTGTTCGAAAACTCCGAAAGCTCTCCGGTCGGCCTCTTTTAACGTCCATGCTTCTTGTCCATAAAAGGCCACTGGTAAAATCAGAGTTTTGTATAGAGCAAATTTCGTTTCCGTCTGCATGCTGCGGGACCTAGAATCCGTAAAAGGCCATATTCGCAGCAGCAATACGTCTTTTCACTTCACGGGAAACATCATTGTCACATGTCACAACGTTCCAAGGTAAAAAATTCTTCAGCAACTTCAAACACATCCCCACCACTAGGTCATCCTCTATCTCTACCTGCCACCATGTACTTTGTCTTGGTAGAGTTAAGCCTATCCTCGTCGGATTTTCTAAAGGATCTTCCGGAAGAATTTCTGGAACAACTTCCGTTTAAATTCCTAATGGAGCTTTCTTAAGAACTTAAGAAGAAATTCCTGTAGCAACATCAGGATGAATTCCGGAGACATTTCCTGGAAGGATTTTCCTGATGAATTCTTGAAGGATATTCCTGAGGAATTACTGAAGGAATTAATCCTGATTAAATTTCTGGAGCTCCTGATTAAATTTCTGAAGAAGCTTCCGGACAAATTCTTGAAGAAGGTTTCGAATGAATTCTTTGAGGAACTCCTTTGGGTGTTGTTGCAGAAATTTCCGAAAGAAATCCTAAAGGAAATATCGGAGAAATTCCAAATTATGCTTCCAGAGGCATTCTTGAAGAATCTTCCAGAGAAATTCCTGGAGAAACATCCGAAGGAATGCATGGAGAAACTCCTGGTGAGGTTCCGGAGAAATCCCTGGAGGAACTTCCCGGAGAATTCCTGGAAGAACTGCTGGAGGAATTCGTGAAAAAACTACCGGCGAAACTAGATGAACTTTCGCAGGTATTTCCGAACGAACTTACGGCGGAGCTTCTACAAGTTCGAAAGGAATTTATGGAGAATTTTTCGGAGAATTCCCTGAAACTTCCGGATAAATTCCTGGAGGAACTTTAGGATGAGTTTCAGAAATAATTCCAAAACGATTTTTTAGAGGAATTCATAGAATAATTCAAAGAGAAAATTCTGGAAGATGATGATGATGATGATGGTCCCGCCACATACCCCTACAAGGGTTTGAGCTAGACGAGTTATCTTTAAGATAATTAATTGATATGCATTTAATCGGATTTCCAAAAAGAAAAACGATCCGATTTCTTATCACAGATATAAATTTGAATATTTGAACATCACTATACAGCAAAAAATATAAATTTAAAAAAACTGATCTTTCCAAAACCGCAATCTTGCTAAAACATCAGTAGTGATACATACAGCTCTATGAAAATGCAAAACTTGTGATACCTCTCGCACAGATTTCAAAAGTTTCACCAGGAATCGCGTATCAAGTCAATTTTTCGCTCAACAACTTATATGTATCTATAGTATTCATGATTCTCGACAATACAGGCACCAACACTTGTGATACCGCTCCGTCGATATTAAAAAGTTTCAGTTTAACCGCGAAACAATCTACTGGATAGCTATATCGAACATTCAAAACTCTTTCAGCAGTAACCATACAAAAGTCATTCACTCCTAATCATTCAAACAGATCAAAATGTGGCACATGAAAATTAAATTTGAAATAATTTATACCTGTATTTCGCGCGAGGCTCAAACTCTTGTAGACTACACAAAGAAAAGTTAAATTAATAATTACGTCAAGAAAGTAAAAATCCATCATCATCATCGAGGCGATCGTTGTAGTCGTTAATGCCCCAAAAACAATAAATAAAATTAAAATAAAACACACAAAAGTATCCGTTGGGTAAACTTCGTCAAAACTTAAATTAGTTAATGCTAAAAATTGTCGAGTAGCTGTCTAAATGCAGCTTTGACGTGTGAAATACATTGTCTCTTGAACTGTGCTAGTGTCGCTGCACGTTTGATGTGTGTAGGCATCGAATTGAATACGTTTACACCCTTGTAGAACAATGAATTTTGTGAAGCACCATGCAAAAAGAAAGGTGTTCTTACATCAACCGCGTTTCTCGTATTATATCTATGTATGTCACTTCCTCTTTCAATTCGATCACACAAATATCGAGGCAGCAAACCATTAATTGCTTTAAAATGAACACCATAGTCAAATAAACAATGCGTTGCTTCACTGACAGCCACTGCAAGGCGTCTAACAAAAAGTTGAGGAAGTGAACCTATTGCATCTCAAAAATCAAGCGCATTATTTTATTTTGCAAACGCTGTAATCTCGATATTTGTGTACCGTTAGCCAAGAATAGGATGGACGGGCAGAAATCCAGATGAGGAGAGATGATTGATTTATACAACAATATTTTACTAGCAATGGTTAAATCGTGTTTTAATCGGCAAAGAATTCCATACTTCTTGGCAATTTTCTTGATAACATTGTCAATATGTTTGTCAAATATTAGCTTGTCATCAATAATCACGCCAAGATATTTAATCTCCCGTACGCGATCAATTGCCTCATCATCCATCATAACAGAGACATTTTCACTTATTCGGTTCCGCGAAATTATCATGAACTTAGTTTTACTTATGTTCAATTTTAACTGTTTATATTTCAACCATCTACTTAGAATGCAAATCTTCGTTTAAGTGTGCAACGGCCTCTTTTAGGTTTTTAGCTGCAATGAACAGCACGGTGTCATCAGCAAAAGATTTATATCACAAAATCGTAAGACTCGTCGCATGTCATTTATGTACATAATGAATAAAATAGGCCTAATACACTTCCCTGTGGCACGCCGAGCGTGTTCTCCACAGGACTTGATACACAATCGTTAAAAGCAGTCCGTTGAGTTCTGTCACTCAAATAGCTTTCAAACCATTTGTAAGCAGAACCCGAAATTCCAAAGCGCTGAATTGTTTTCAACAATAAGGGCCGAGAGATTGTTTCAAAAGCGCGTTTTAGATCCAAGAACACCGCAACAATCGTATCTTTTGCTCTACTTTTTCTTTCCATTTAGCCAATACCAAGTTCAATGCGGTTTCACAAGAATGACCTTCTCGATATCCCGATTGTTCCGGTATGAGCAAGTTATTATTATTTAAATACTCTAGCAGCTGGCCTTTTATAACAAGTTCTAAAATTTTCTCTAATGTGTGCAACATGTTGATGGGACGAAACTCTTCGGATTTAATCGTTCCAGCAACTTTTTGTATAGGAATCACAAGGGATTCCTTCCAAACTTGTGGCACGTGCCCAGTTTGTATAGATTCATTAATTAGGTCCAGCAAGCTGTCTCCGATGACATCAAAGCAGTCTTGTATCACTTTTGCATTTACGTTATCTACACCAGCCGTTTTTCCCATCGAGAAGCAAATATTCCTTAATTCTTCCAATGTTATTGGGTGAAAGCCTTCAAATCTACAGTTAACATCGATCGGCTGTCGTATTTCGTCGGGTTCATCAACTAATTCAATAGATGCATTAATCGATGAAACACTGCTGACAAAATATTCGTTAAACTTATCTGCAATTAATTGTTCTGATAGTTCTAGTGTGCCATCAAAAGTTATGGACCGCGGTTTACTAGTACTAGGTTTCAAAAGTGATTTCAATATTTTCCATAACTCTTTGCTGTTGTTTTGATGTTGATCAATTTTCCTCTGAATATATTCGCATCGCGTACGTTTCAAACGTTGCGAATATTTATTACGCGCAACCTGGTACCTATTCCAACGATAATCACTGTTATGTCTACAAAATTTTCTGTACAACTTATCCCTTTTACGTTTAAGGCGCAAGAGGTCTAAATTGTACCAGCTGTTCGAATTATTTTGAGATACAAACTTTTGTTCAACTAATTGATTGGTACAGGTTTTTATGACATTCGTGAGAACAGCTGATTTGTGATCCAAAGATCCGCCATTTGTTTGAAAATCCACGTTTCTTTCGACAAGATTCGAAACTGCTTGTTTCGAATATTTCCTCAACACTTCAATTTATTTACATTACTATTATTACCTTTGTTATCATCAACATTGATTACTATTGTTTCATGATCGGTTATTTTTAAATCGCAATTAATAACAGTATTAACTGAATCAAAATTAGAATAAACATGATCAATTAAAGTTCTACTGTGCCGGGAAATACGCGTATAATCAAAACTTTCTGTTTTAAGTTGAAAAATCTGCCAAATTTTTCAAATGCTTCGAATTATGAACGTCACACCAATTGATATTGAAATCGCCAGCGAGTACATTTAATTTGCTATGATCTAGAAACCTCTCCAACCAGTTTTCAAAATTTCAACAAATCGCTGGTCATTAGAACTGGGAGAGTGATACAAAACACCATAGTTACCCATCTTCATGCCACGTACAACTGTAATGCCTAAGAACCAGTTTCCATCACAAACTTCGTTCAATTGAAGCTTGAACTGAACCGATTCTTTGACATAAATAGCAACACCGCCAGTGTGTCTCGAATGTGATAAACAAGCAGCCACACTGTAACCCGGAATACTATATTGATCAAAAGCATCAATGTCGATAATATGTGTTTCAGATAGAAAGACTAAAACGGACGTGTATCTTCCACAATCTTACGTAAAGGCAACGTAGTTTGTGGATAACCCAGCAATATTGAAATACAAAATATTTAACTGATTCACATTACTACTGGAACTTGGTTGCTATTCATTGAAACGTAAGCTGCTCTTTTCCGATCAAATAATCTTTTGTAAACTTTACATTCGGTGCTAAATGCCCCGTGGTTAACGTCCAGATTAATTTTACGTTCCTTATTCATTTTTAAACAATTGACACATTTCAATACAGTTGACGTGCAATCAGAGGTCTTGTGACGTTCACTGCACTTTGAGCACGCAATGTCATTCTTACACTCCGTACTCATGTGCCCAAATTCTCCACACTGGAAACACCTCAAAACGCTAATCTCTGGAACTACAAGGCACCGATCAAACCTTATGTTTTACCTTTTTCGCGGTTAACAAACAACTATGAGTCTCTATATCGACTTGAATTACCACGTTGTCCTTGTTGTACTTAAAACGTGGATTTTCATACATCCTAACGACTTTAACATCATTTATGGCGATGTCTTCATTCTGATCTTTTAAGATCTGAATGAAGTCATCGAAGGAAAATTTATCAGACATGCCCATCACTTTCAATCTTGGCACCGATGATGGGACAACAGCGTTATAACTCTCACCCAATTCACTTTGAATGCCTTCTTTGACAGCGTTAACATTATACCCTGTTGCACACTCAGCAATAATAGAGCCGTCTTTCCCGTTTCTAAAGTTACTGATCTTGTGTGTTTTGGATCTAACTTTTTGTTCAAAAACTTGCGAGTATCATCGCTACTTTGATTGGACTCTTTCGGTTTTATCACAATAACCGGACGAGTCTTACGAGCCACTTTTACATCATTAATGGCAACACTTTTCTTGCTTTCTTTGTTACTACTAATTTTACTCCCAGTGCTTTTTAACGATATCCATGAAGCTAATATTCTCATTGAAAACATCATCAACGTCTTCTTGAACTTTACGTTTTTTTACCTCTGGGATTCAAATTCGATTCCGAAGACGATCTTGATGTACCTTGTGACACATTCATTGCAGCTACTTTATTGGTCGCATCAAATTGTAAAAATGATCCTTTCATATTTTTCAATTCATTTCCAATTAAGTCCCGAAAACCATTAACTGCATCATTTAGGGCATTTTGCACCCTTTTCCCCAATTGTTCAATCCCGTCTTTTAGCGCGATGTTTATCTGAGCAGCAATGTTATCTCGAATGCCCTCGATCGAATCAGACATAGAAGAAATCTTCTTCATTTCCTCTTCGATCTTTTGGACGTTCGAGAGCAATACATTCTGCTCGCCACAACACTGGCTTGATAAACAATTATCACACTTAAACACAACATTATCATTCTCCGTGACCAGCTTTGCCAATGGTTTGGTCATGGATGTGCAATTGTAGTGGTACACTTTAGCGCAACCACAACCAGAACAACTCATTGGCAAATCACTGGGCAGGATCCCCATGCCACACTCACTGCACTCAACCATCTCGCTTATGCCCTATACACAGCTAGCAAACGGTACCATGCAGACGACACAGAACACAAAGAGACAAAACAAAGCACAAAAATTTACCGGCCGCCAGCTGCTGCTGGGGCTGAAAAATCCAAAATTGAACGAGAATAACCAGCAGACACAATTTGTCTTTTGGTTATTTCGTCACTTAGCACTTTAGGGCACGCGAATAAAAGCACTTTTTCGCGGCACTGTCGCAATTTCACACGTAATTAATCGTTTTTTTTAATCACTGCACGGCAAAAACAAACCACTCCGGTCACCACTACATCACCGAATGAATGTCTAAGATATTTGTATAAGAATTACCAAAGGAATTCAAGGGAGAATTTAACGAAAGTGTGTAACAAGTTTCCTCTGAATTTTCTACTGAGTTAAATAATTCCCCGGAGTTTTTAGGAATTTCTCTGTATTTCTTTTAAAAAGGTTTTCCTGTAGCAATTTACCGTATACGCATAAGCCTTTCTCGTATGTTTTTGTCGCTGAATGCATGGTTCCATCTTAGATGAGATGTGCTGTGGAGTTTATTCTTTCCGTATGCAAGCAGGAGCCTCTAGGAACACCTTGCGCCATTTTCGAAAGTTCACTTCATGTGAGCAGCGATGCCAGATTTGAAGACATATCTTCAATGTTCATTAATAAAGCAAAAAAAAAAAAAAAAAAAAAAAAACATATCTTCAATTTCATTTGAAGACATTTAAATCTCTGTGAAGATATTTATTTCGTTAAGACATTTTGAAGACTTTTCAAAATATTTGAAGACTTGTCTACTTATTTGAAAAATACTTGAAGACAATCAATTAGCCTGCGAATGGAAAATACAATTTTATTACCTATGAATTCTGCGACTTTTATGTGCATAATAAACTTTGTTTCGGGCTCAAAATTTTTAACATTAAAATATATTAATACTAGCCAGTTGTTTTAGCATTTCAGACGCCAAACGTGTTCTTTCGAAGTGTCTGTAAAAAGGTATTTAGATCATTACATCGGAACGCAAGGACCAATCTAATTTATTTCAAAAATAGACTGAATTCTTCAATGACTTGATTTAACCTATTCAACCGTTGGGCTAGAACCAGATTTTTCTCTAGATGCCTTCTGGATTCATCTGATCTTTTCGGCATTTCCATGTGGATTTTTAGAAGAATTTTCAATCAAAATTTGAAAGACTTTTTCATGTAAAATACGAAAAACTGCGATGTAAATAATGAGGTATTTCTCGTCTAAATTCAAGAGAATTGAAATTGAAAATTTAGTACAAATTATCGTGGAAATTTATAATAATATCTGTATAGAGAAATAAAAGAAATTCTCCAAAATTTAAGCAAAAAAATCTTAATTTCCACAAGTTTTTTTCTAAGTTCATGAGAGAAAATCTTCTGAACTCCCACAATAAACTCCTTTTAATTTCCACAAGAAATTTGTGTCAATTGATTTCCATAAAAAAACGAATGTCGACAAGAAATTGAAATTTTTCTGATGTTAAATGAATATTTTTCAGAATTTAATAATAATAGGAACAAATCGCTTCTCATGTTGCTATAGTGAATAAGAAAAAAACTGTGTTGAGTAACATTACACTCCTTACGAAAGAACATTGATATTAAACAGCACATGTTCAGAGGATTCATATGAATTAAGGATTTCACATGACATGAACGCGAATTGATACGTGCCACTTTTATCAAATCAATTGGACTCAAATCTTCTATTCAATTGCCTAATTTCAACTCAGCTAACATTGAATTTGATAATATTAATTCTAAGTAATCAGCTGCTTACGCACTGAAAATGATCAGTTGAAATAAATTTACAATCATCATGCGTGCATTGCACTGCACTACTGCACTGCTTACCACGTTCTATCCGATAGGAAATGCATCATTAGCCGTCTACCAACCGTAGCAACCAACCGTTTCTTCCGTGTCTAGCTTGCTCTTATGACTCTTTTGAATATACACGTGGTCAGTAAAGCTTCACACGAATTGATATCACACATGATTGATGTCTGATGCCTTTTATTCGATTAGAACGATCTACTGTTTGCTCTGGGATCAGTGGATATCAGAATTCGATTATATTAATCCTAAAATTGCGAGCAACTGGTTTAGTTCGTTTTGTACCGTATCGCATTCGTTCCATCTCTCGTTGGGGCATCCGTAACGCATAGTTAGCATACAAAGAAGCCCATCTTAATGAGTCGTCTTCTCTATGTCTAAGCGACTCGTGCCACAGTTTGTCAGAAGTACGAAGGAGCATCCGAGCTAAAAGTTCAGATTTTCTGATGATTTCTAACAACAAACTATTACTTCTAGGCTTCAGTGTCGGTGCCATTCCATTTTTAGGTCAAAGTATGACCTATCAAGTGACGGAGGATGATTCCACTGATGAAACAACCAGTAAACCAGATACCCAACAGCGAACCGCAAAACCCGAATCCAATGATGAAAACCTTCAGGAAAATCTTGATCTACCATCGACTCCAGTGTTTGCTCGAAGCAAAAGTGATTTGAACATGGCCAACAACGACACGATTAGTAATTCCCCCACAACATCGAGCGGATACGTTGATCCTCGCACTTTGGGCTACTCGTCGACTAGAATGGTTCCTATGGCAAGACCACTACCAGACAGGACGCGCAGAGCAGTTTCGATTCTCCCACCTGTTCCCCCAAGGTCTTCTAGAGACTCGGATATAATAGCACACCGGAGAGCCAATTCAGAATCCAACCCGTACGACATTTCGAAAAGTATCGCCGAATCGGCCATGGATATCTCCCTGTTGACAGCCAATGCCAATCAGCTGAGACTGCTCATAACCTACAACCAAGGATCACAGACATATTTGGCATGCATAACATTTATCATTATGTCATTGGTCCTTCAAATGTTGGTCGCCGTTACCATGATAATTGTTTCCGTGAGTATTGTGTTATTTTAATGATCCTATTCTCAATTGAGATTACGTACCTACTTGTCCTAGTTGATGAAACAAAGCCTCAGAGAAACGACTCGCCAAAAGCTGAAAATCATCACTTCCGTAGGGGTGGCAATCATAACTATGATCAATATACTTGTGGCATCGCTTGTGGTAGCAGAAGCGCCTAACGTGATCCCAATGACGACCAGTGCCGGCACTCTGATGATGATGGAAACCATGCCGACAACCTTCACTGCCGCTAGTACGACTTCCATGCCTCCCACGACCAGTAGTGGTACCATTGGTATCAGTACCAGCACTGTTAGCAGCACGGTGGAAACATTGTTGGACGGTGGCTTGACTACTTTAGCAGCAAGTTTGCTCACTAACGTGACCGGAACGTGATGGATACTTTAATAAAAACTGATTAAGTCACAAATTTTCCGTCTTAGCCTTTAAACAGAAAATCAGACATTCAATAAGCATCGACTTTACCCACAGAAAAAAAATTAAATTTAAAACCCCTGATTAACCCCCCTAGCGGCACTGATGCCTGTTTCCTTTATCTTAAAATGTAATAAAATATATGTATTCCCCATCGAGCAAATCGGGTTAGCAAAGTGAAAAAAAAAGTTTGTCACACAACAAACACTTATGCATGAAAGCGATTCGATATTGGGAGAAATACCATGTAGCTTGTAAGCAACAAGAATAATTTGGCCCCAGACAACCTAACAGAGAGGATTTGTCGGTACATGAACATTTGGAATGCGTGAATATCACCGCTCAATAGATTATACCGAAGCTGGTGGCGTATTGAACAACAACAGCTGCAGTAGAAACTACGTCATTCCAGGCCACACGTGGCGGTTCTTGCCTGAGCACTCTTCCCCTAAGCTAGTAAGGTTTTAAATTGACTTTTCCGTTAAAAATATATGCTCAATCGATACTTCAATCTATTTGAGGTCAACTTTCCCAAAAAACCCAGAGGGTAACGGAACCAATAGTGGAGATATTAGTATGGAACCCCAATTTTTGACGTAGAACTTGCGTTTTTCTTTAACCCAGCCCAGTGATCTATTTATAGATCAGTTACATTTTTTATATCTGTTGGCAAGTTTTAGCTCAAAAGCTATACATGTCTTCGTCAATATTGTTCTATGAACTAATATCTTTCATATGGTGAACAATTTAAATCGGAACTGACTCACTAGGTGGCGTAGGTGTCCATAGAAAACTGAACTTTTTCATACAAAAATCAAGTAATGATTATAGTGAACGTCCAAACTCTATAACTCAAAAACCTGACTAGATAGCTATATGGAGTATTCAGCAAAGTTGTTCAGAGTACCTTGGCGGGTCAAGAACTGATCCAAATAATTCTGAATTTTTGTACGAGGTGGCGCTAGTGAGCATCCAAACTTCTTCTACATAAAACATCAATCTGTATCTCAAGAACCTGACTAGTTAGCTATATGGAGTCTTCAGCAAAGTTGTTCAGAGTATCTTGGCGGTTCAACAACTGATCCAAATAATTCTGAATTTTTGCATGAGGTGGCGCTAGTGAGCATCCAAACTTCTTCTACATGAAATATCAATCTGTATCTCAAGAACCTGATGAGTAAGCTATATGGAGTCTTCAGCAAAGTTGCTTAGAGCATCTAAAGGGTTCAAGAAATGATCGAAATTATTCTGAATGTTTGCATTAGGTGGCGCTAGTGAGCATCCAAATTTTTTCTGCATAAAACATCAATCTGTATCTCAAGAACCTGATTAGTTAGCTACATGGAGTATTCAGCAAAGTTGTTCAGAGTACCTTGGCGGGTCAAGAACTGATCCAAATAATTCTGAATTTTTGTACGAGGTGGCGCTAGTGAGCATCCAAACTTCTTCTGCATAAAACATCAATCTGTATCTCAAAACCCTGACTAGTTAGCTATATGAAAACAACGTTGCATCCTTCTACTATGCTCGCATCAATATCCGATAATACTTCACTTAGGTCTTCACACGATGTGTAAATTTCAACTGGGCCAGGAGCACGAATATCTCCATCCAATACTAGTTCATCATCGGCGGAACTTTCGTCGCTGGATTGTTCTGGTGCTGGTGGCAAAGCAACTATCTCCCGTTGAACCTTTTCAACGGTGATATGATCGATGGCGGTGATATGATTGTGGGGCCCTCCTTAGCCGTGCGGTAAGACGCGCGGCTACAAAGCAAGACCATGCTGAGGGTGGCTGGGTTCGATTCCCGGTGTCGGTCTAGACAATTTTCGGATTGGAAATTGTCTCGAATTCCCTGGGCATAAAAGTATCATCGTGTTAGCCTCATGATATACGAATGCAAAAATGGTAACTTGGCATAGAAACCGCACAGTTAATAACTGTTGGAAGTGCTTAATGAACACTAAGCTGTGAGGCGGCTCTGTCCCAGTGTGGGGATGTAATGCCAATAAGAAGAAGAAGAAGATGATGATCGATGGCAGCTTCAAATGTTTTGAATTTCATCTCAAGCAATCAGAATCTTCATAATTTTAGTAATAAATATATACTGCTGATAATTATTATTATATAAAACCTACCAGTACATCGACCGGATAAAGGAAAATAATCAAATTATACTTCACTGCGCACTTCTAAAGATCCTTCCACAAACAAACTCGTTGTGAAACAAGGGAAGTTGCGAAAGACACATAAAAACCAGTTCGCTAATATGCGTACCAATTCTTATTGACCGATTTCGTAAACATGCTCAAGGAGGAATAGACGAAATCATTTTGTTGACGTTATGGAGGTACCGATTGAATTTGATATGTATGATGTTCCTAGTTTGCAGTCATATGTTATATTGGTTTCAAAGCAGCCATATTGAACAAGTCATGAACGCCATGGCCGTAATAAAACCAAAAAGTGCAGTACGGATCGTTATGTAGAGAAGATATCTTTTTCAAAGCTTCGAAACCACCACCAATGAAGTTTGTTTCGAGTGATCCGTGAGTGTGCGTGTTAGAACCTGTTAGCTGTTAGAACCTTTTTCAACAATGTGCGTCGCACAAAAAAAAAGAATGTGACGATGAATGAATTTGCTCCTTTATGCAATGTGCAACCAAATGTTGTAGGAAAAAGTATGGGTGAGGACGAGAGATAGCGAGAGAATGAGTGAGAGAGATAGAGTGAGTGTGACAGAGATAGAGTGAGAGACAGAAAGAGTGAAAGAGTGAGAGAGAGAAAGAGTGAGAGAGTGAGAGAGAAAAAGTGAGAGAGTTAGAGAGAAAGAGTGAGAAAGGGCGAGAGAGAGAAAGAGTGAGAGAAAAGCAAGAGAGTGAGAGAGAAAGAGTGAGAGAGAAGAGCGAGAGAGTGATAGAAAAAGAGTGAGAGGGAGAGAGAGAAAGAGTGAGCAAGAGAGAGTAAAATTTCCAATTACTTGATTCGTTCTCGAGTCAGGCACAAAAATGTGGTTCATTTGCGTGGGAGCCCCTGAAACCCATTTTCAATGAGAGATGTCGCGCGATGTTTACATATCTGCTCCTCTCAATATCTATAGAAACGCGAAGGATGAATGGCATGCTACAAAAATCTCAAAAAATTTGTCCCGTGACAGGGCATGAGAGTGTGCAATATCTGCTTTATTTTTGTGTTTATTACCATTTTAAACTCGGTGAATTAAAGGAACATGATTAATTTATCGACTGATCACTATTCTTCGCATGTATCTATAGAAATAATTTAGAAACATTAATTTTAAAATAAAGCACTGCATTCTTTCATGACTGCCTTTTATGCGAAATTGATCAAAGAACCCAAGATTCTTTCATTTGGTCGCTTGAAATAGAAAAAGGCGCTTTGCTCTCTGTCTTATGACGATCACGACCTTTTCCAGTACTGGCTCCCACTATACAAAAAGTTACTTAAAATGCGAGCTAATTAGACCAAAACATCCTATCTTATCCGTACTTTTGGTTGCTTGGGTACCCATTGGGGGGCCCTCCTTAGCCGTGCGGTAAGACGCGCGGCTACAAAGCAAGACCATGCTGAGCGTGGCTGGGTTCGATTCCTGGTGCCGGTCTAGGCAATTTTTGGATTGGAAATTGGGCATAAAAGTATCATCGTGTTAGCCCCATGGATATACGAATGCAAAAATGGTAACCTGGCTTAGAAACCTCGGGATGGGAAAGTTGCCTGTATTTGGAGAAAAATCTAACTTCGGTATAAAAAGCGTTCTAACTTTGTTCCGGATAGACAATATATTTGTTTCCTCTTTGCAAGTCCCGTCCCAGCTAAAATGCATCCACTGTCTTTCTACTAAAAATTGTTGGTCCTGAAAAAAACTTATTTCTTTTGACAATGCGCTTTTCTATATTCCTTTCGATGATTTCTATTCGCTGGGACCGCAGCTACCGGCGTCATCATTGCGACCCTCGTGTTTGCTCTCCGAGAAATCTTGATTGAACTGAGGATTAGAGCTCAGCCCGTAAGCTGCATGATTTTGGTGTCTGTGCTTGTGATGCACATACGGGATTGATATGGCGTTTGCTATGTCGACTTGTGTTGTGTGCCCAACAGATCCCATTTGATTTTGCTGGGAAACTATTTGAAACGCAATTTTCGTTACATAGAAAGCTCCTAAACATTGAAATCTTGCCCTGGCTCTGACAATCTTCAACCATGCTTCATCAAGGGATGCTGCTCTTTGTTGGCTTTACCTACTACGCTGCTTTTCATCCGCTCAAAACAATATATCCATCTATACGCCATCGCCATCGTAGATGAACAGCACGGGGTTGTTAAGAAACGTTCCACAACAACAAATGTCATGACCTACGTGTCCCGCCTGTTAGACAAAATTGAGAAACGTGAGCAGGTGGACGCTATCCACGTCGACTTCTCTGAAGCTTTCGACCGCGTCCCTCACAGTCTGGTGATCGAAAAGTTGAAACGATATGGACTTCCGACTTGGCTTACTGGCTGGATTCAATCGTACCTGGCTGATCGTAGAGCATATGTTAAAATTGGCTCAGCATTTTCGGCGCCTTTCTCTGTACACTCCGGGGTCCCTCTGGGTAGCCATTAGGGTGGCTCAAATTAGTATGGGAAAAACTTTTTTCAATTTTTTTGATGGGCCGCCTTCTTATTCGGTTCTATTTGATGCCCTGATGCTCTGGACAAAATTTCAGCCAAATCGGTCAACGTTTGGGCAGTGCTAAACTCGTTGGAAGTTTATATGCAAAAATGTATGGAGAAACATCCCAAAACAGTGAATTGCAGTTGGACGGCACAACTTACGATGAAGAACTATGATACTCACTCAGATCTTGAAGAATTTAATACAAAATGCTATGCAGAAAACCGCTAGAAGATTAGAGTTTGCCCGGCTAAGTTATTAGCATTTCTCTGAAGTGGGGTTTGAGCAAATTTCGTTTCTTTTACCTTTGAAAAGAAATAAATTCACCCCTACAACACTCCAGTAAAATGCTAATATCTTTGCCTAATGAACTCTAATCTTCTCTTTTTCAACATAACATTTTGTATTTAATTCTACAAGAACTGAATGAGTATCATGGTTCTTGATCGTAAATTGTACCGTTCAACTGCAAATCACTGTTTTGGATATTTCTGCACATTTTCCATATAAACTTCAACGAGTTTAGCACAAACGTTGACCGATTTATTGAAATTTTGTCCAGAGCATCAGGGCATCAAATAGAACCGAATAAGAGGGCGGCCCATCAAAAAATTTGAAAAAGTGTTTTTTGAGCCACCCTAGTAGCCATATAGGGCCACTACTGTTTGTGCTCTTCGTCAACGATCTGCCCTCCATTTTCAAATCATGTAAAGTAATGTATGCAGATGACCTAAAAATATACCGAGTAGTGACATCCCTACTGGACTGCTGTGCTCTTCAGATGGACATGGATGCTTTGCTTGGCTGCATGGTGCGTAACAAATGGCATGGAAGTAAACGTCAAAAAATGCTACGTGGTCACCTTCTCTCGCTTACACTCTCCAATCAATTTTCAATATTCGATGGGGAATATCATTCTGGAACGAGTTGCAGTCATCAAGGACTTGGGTATTTCACTTGATAGCAAGCTAAGATTTTCTTAGCACATCGCAATTGCTACCGCCAAACCGTTTGCTATTTTGGGAATGATAAGGCGTAACACGAGGACCTTCACTGACGTTTATTGCCTCAAATCGTTATACGTTTCGCTTGTTCGAAGAATTTTGGAATATGATGTTACTATCTGGGCCCCGTATCATGCCGTGCAAATTGCTCGTCTGGAACGAGTCCAGAAGGTTTTCATACGATATGCACTTCGGCACCTTCCGTGGCGCACACGTGAGTTTCTTCTACCGTACCAACAACGATGTGCATAACCTAATTTATACTAAGGGTACAAGGAGCTAATCGTTGCAATAGAAGATTACAACGATTTTTGTCTAAAATTGGAAATTATTTTGTTGGACATTTGTTGCAATGTCTCAATATTAAAAATTCTATGAAGTTCATTGGTACTATACCACGGAGGCAACTTCAGAATCATTTTCAAAATTTTATTTTGAATCCTCTGAAGTGCCTTCTTTCTGGTATTGCAGCAACTAGTCCATATTGGCACATCATACAACATGGCTGGTCTAAAAATTTGTTTGTAAATCAAAAGTTTGTTCTTAAGACAAAGTTTTGATTTTCTGTTTATAAGTGGATATAGACACTTAATATATTTGTTACATTTGGCTTGAAGGCCTTCAATGTGATTTTTAAAAGTTAATTTTTGGTCCAGCAGAAGTCCTAAATATTTGGCTTCGCTAGACCAATTAATTGGAACCCTATTCATAGTGACAATATGTCTGCTAGAATGTTTCAAATAAGAAGCTCTCGGCTTATGTGGGAAAATTATAAGCTGAGTTTTGGAAGCATTTGGGGAAATTTTCCATTTTTGCAAGTAAGTGGAAAAAATATCCAAACTTTTTTTCAATTTACTACAAATGACACGAAGACTTTGTCCTTTGGCTGAGAGGCTCGTGTCGTCTGCAAACAAAGATTTTTGTCACCCTGGTGGTAAATCAGGTAAGTCAGAAGTAAAAATGTTATACAATATGGGCCCCAGTATGCTGCTGCCTTGGGGGACACCAGCCCTTACAGGTAATGTATCAGATTTGGAATTCTGATAGTTTACCTGAAGTGAACGATCTGATAAATAATTTTGAATCAGTTTAATGATGTACAGAGGAAAATTAAAATTCATCAATTTTACAATCAAACCTTCATGCCAAACACTGTCAAATGCTTCTCTATATCAAGAAGAGCAACTCCAGTCGAATATCCTTCAGATTTGTTGAGCCGAATTAAATTCGTAACTCTTTATAACTGATGAGTGGTTGGTTGAATGGCCATGGGGAAAACCAAATTGCTCGTCAGCAAACATTTTAATTAATATGAACCATCATTCTATTTAAAATAATCTTTTCAAACAGTTTGCTTATTGAAGAAAACTGTTTGGGCGATAACTAGAAGCCTCAGCTGGATTTTTGTCCGGCTTCAAAATTGGAACAACTTTGGCGTTTTTTCATTTATCTGGGAAGTATGCCAATTGAAAACATTTGTTAAATAAATTAACCAAAACCGATAAAGAGCTCTCAGGAAGTTTTAAATTTATGGGCACTCTCGAACTGCTGAGCAAGTTTTTGAGCCTTTTCGCCATTTGTTAATAAAATTTAATTTCCCTCTTTAAGCGCTGACTTTTGAGATTTTTAAGAATTTTCGTTGATTTTCAAAAGGGTTTCGAACTGGGATCCAACTTTCAGACATTATTCTCAAAGTTGATATTTCTCAGAATAGCGAAACGTTATGTCTTTCTCGTATAGGTATAAAGTATACGTAAAGGCTATATGTTCGCTCCAAAAACGAACTTTTGATAGAAGGCTCGGAGACCCATAGTGTTATATACCAATCGACTCAGTTCGACGAATTGAGGTGATGTCTGTATGTGTGTGTGTGTGTGTGTGTGTACAAAAATGTGAGACACACTTTTTGGTACTTAGCATTATTCGATTTGCTCGCAACAAGTTGCAGTCGACGCGGATTGCGGTCTAGTTGTTTCCTATTGAAAATTGGCCCAATCGGTCATTGCGTTCCAAAGTTATTGAAAAAACATTGTTTTTCTGCCAAGGGTCCCCCCTTGGGAAAAAAAATTAAATTTCAATCACTCGATTCGTAAGTTTTTGGATTCGTTTCGAAAAAAATGCGGCATTACACTCAGGCAAATGAACATACGAAATACATAAGGCAAAACTTATGAATCTACAAGATTGCTGAAATTGGTTGAAACATAAGTCCCTCATGCTTTTCATATTGAGCGCTTTAAACTTCATTATTGGGACGTATGTTGTTAATTCGTTGCATATAATGAATTTCATAAGGCACCTTTTGGTACTTTGTTCAAAGCTAAAATGAAAAAAATCATAATGCATTTTATGAAAAACATCATGCTCATTTTATTTACCCTAATCGGAAGGAAGAAGCTTCTTTCAAGAGAATCATGTTCTCAGATATTGCAAAGTATTCAAGTCGTGCGGCTGAATTTGACATCGAGGCGGTTTGAAGAAAAGATAAAGTGGAAGTGTTTTCAAAGTGTTCAAGCGTGAAATAACAATTGCACTTACATGTGCAAAGTATCAGTTTTAATTCGAATAAGATACATAATTTTTTCTTCGAATGTAGATTTTGAAACGCGTTCGACACCGCTCACTTATTCATACCCCCTCGATGTCCTCGATTAAGCCGAAACGCGAATTTGAAATCACGCATAACCATGAATGAATCAAATATTTTAATTACATATTTAATTTTCTGCTATTAAGCACATGGAAAATTTTCAATATGCTCAATTTAGGAATTCATAATGCAGCATTATGGATCGATAATATATTGGAAAATGCAATAATAAATTCATAAATTCGCATTATGAATTTATTAAGATGTTTCATAAGAATTACGAAATTCATAAGGCGTGATTATGGGCTCCAAATGCTACTTCTGCAATTCATAAGGTAGAGGTTATGGATTTATTAATGTCTAGCGTACAGCGTTCATAATGCTTCATTGTGATTTCATAAATCAGACTTAAGAAAATGTTATGTTTTGTATTGACCATGAAAATTTATTTCATAATGAGTCCTTTTGAATTTTAAACCCAAAACTTGTGGCAAATTTCCAAAAGGCAGAATTATGATATTCGAAAGCCAATTTGCCTGAGTGTATGTATTTCGTTCGACTTCATTCAGTCGCAGTACAAGATTTCGAATGATGCTGTACTAGTTCAATCGAGTATGTTCTGTCAAACTAAATGTAAACAGAGAGAATAAGAGATAGCTGTCTCCGTGTTTAGTATGCCGCCCGCTGGAGAGACCACCTTCAGCGCATGGCGAATGTGAGTAAACAGAGAGAATAAGAGTAATTTCATCTGCGTGTAGCATGTTGCCTGTTGGAAAGGCATCCTTCAGGGCATGAATTGGCACACTCACAAAAATCCAATCATATCCATTATGTATGGCACAAATAAATTTTGACTATAGCATTTCCCACATAATGGCTATGTGAATTCGCATATCGTTATTACTTTAGATTTTTGCCAATAAAAAGGGATTTTTATTAGTGCAGTTAATTTATAAATAAGCAAATTGTGCTCAATGACTTTAAAAAAGCAATATTATTCATTGAGCAGTTGCAACCGATTAAAACATTATGCCGATACGACATGTTTTGTAAATTGAGATATTGTTACGACACAAATTATAAGTTTTATGTTTATTCGAGTTTATGCCACAGATCCAATTTTGAGCTAAATATTTTAAAGCTAAAGAATGATTCGATAATAAATTACTTTGATGTTTCCATGTGTTTTAGTTAAATGCACTTGGGTCATCTCATGCGCGTTTTTTTTGTTTAACTCATCTATTTTTACGTAGATTTTGGAATATACACGTTTTACGCAGATTTTCCACCCGATTTATTGAAATTGTCAAGAAATACGTGAAAACTTCAAAAACCGATTTTAGTTGAAGTCATAATTAGAGATTGCATATTGCCTGGAAACTATAAAAGTAGGTATACTAATGACATTCTTTTCCTCAAAAGACAATAACAAAACATTTATTCTCTTCCCGTAGAGAAATAATAACAAATATAATTAAAAACTTTCAGCAAGAGATAACTCTCGAACAACATTCGAAAGCTATAAACACAGACAAACAGACATAACACATTGAACATTTACTCATCGAATTTCTAGTCGTTTAAACACTAACGACATCTGTAGATTTCAGTTAGTTGGGAAAATCACGAACCAGATGGCGGTAGTGAGCAAACGTCAAACTAGAGCAAATCCGATCTGCGCGCCGCGAGTGATCGATTGGCCAACTAATGATTATTTGAATTGACCAGTAAATCAGTGAACGATGGAAATTTGACGAGTGTTATGTCTGTTTGTCTGTGCTATAAAGGTGACGAGTGTTTTTCGTTCGACTTGAGTCGTTTTTCAGTGTGCTATCGAGTAGCCGTAATGCCAAAACATCTCGTTATTCTTGTACCTCCTCGAGCAAACTCGAACGATGAGTCGTTTTCGAGATCGAATCGAAACCCGTAATGCCAAACATGTTCGACTCGATAGAATTACGTTCGAATCGAGATGCACAATGCCACCCCTGGTTCCCTCAAGGAAGTGGACAAATCTTGCCTAGCACCAAAACCCATCTTGCGACATATCAAACTCCATGATTTTGAAAAACAAGCTCAATAGATGCAATTTTGAGAAGTTTTGAGCACATTGGCACGTCCGGTTGTGTTCTTGGGCGCCTGATTTCCTCAGGGGACTGGACAAAGTTGTATTAGCACCGAAACCCTTCTTGCGGCATGTCAAACTCCATGATTTTAATAGACAAGCACAAGTGTTCCCGGAAACCTGGATCCCTCAGGGAAGTGGACAAATTTCATTTAGCACCGAAACCCATTTTGCGGCATGTCAAACTCCATGATTTTGAAAGACAAGCACAATACATGAATTTTTGATAGATTTTGGACACACTGGCCACGTCCGGGAGTGTTCCCGGGAGCCTTGCAACTATTCGGAAAGAAACAATCTTTGCGTATGTGCCATAAAATATAACTATCTTGCAAGTTAAAAAGCGCAAGAGGTGGAGCCTACGGAAACATCCTTCGATTACAGTAAAATTGCAATAATGTTGCAAAATACTACAGCGGAAAAAAATAAAATAAAACTATAAAACTGGATTCAATTTATGAATCTTGTGATTGATAGTCCTTCACTCTACCACAGTACCATTCAACACTTCGAAGGGACTGCATGTTGACTCGCAATAAAAACTATACGATTATGAAGTTTTGTACTCAAGTTTCCTGTTACTTGATTGCACCATCACAGGAAAAAAATGTGAGTTGTCAAAACGTTGAACGATGCTAAATTAAACATGAAGACACATTCAACTTATCTGCAACTCAATTTAAACAAACAATAAAATTTTGAAAGACGCATTGATGTTACATGGTGAAAAATATGCAACTTAATGATTTTGTTTCGTGTTTGCAACATGAAGTGCAGTATTCTTTGTTTGTTTGTTTCCGAATGTCAAACACGTACTGCATTGCAATTTTAATGAAACATTGATCTCAATTCGAACGTTTTTGACATCTTGATGCAACTTTTTCGTGCTTTGATGTTTTTCCAACGCCTTTAATGAAACTGAATAGGAACAAGGAGCGTTGCTACTTGGGCTGGTTCTCTCAGCGAAGCGGTCAAATTTCGATTGGCTCCAAAACCCATCTTGCGACATATCAAACTTTATTCTTTTGCTTAACTTCCAAAATCATGGAGTTTGTTACGTCACAAGATGAGTTTCGGTACTAATCTAAATTTGTTTACTTCCTTGCGGGGTCTTTCAAAACCATGGAGTTTTATGTGTCGCAAGATGGGTTTCGGTGCTAATCAAAATTTATCCGCTTCCCTGAGGGAACCAGGCTCCCAGGAACACTTCCGAACGTGGTCAATGTGTCAAAAATCTCTCAAAAACTCATCTATTGAGCTTGTCTTTCAAAATCATGGAGCTTGATATTTCGCAAGATGAGTTTCGGTGCTAATCTAAATTTTTCCACTTCCTTGAGGGAATCAGGATCCCGGGAATATTTACGGATGTGGCCAATGTGTCCAAAATTTCTAAAAAAAAACATCTATTGAGCTTGTCTTTCAAAATCATGGAGTTTGATGTGTCGCAAGATGGGTTTCGGTGCTAATTGAAATTTGTCCGTTTCCCTGAGGGAACCAGGCTCCCAGGAACAATTACGAACGTGGCCAATGTGTCCAAAATTTCTCAAAAACTCATCTATTGAGCTTGTCTTCCAAAACCATGAAGTTTGATATGTCGCAAGACTGGGTTATGTCCACTTGAAAAGTGTCCACTACCCCAGGGAACCAGGTTCCCGGAACATCCGGAACCATGTTCTGGTGGTTCAATTGTATCAAAACTAACTTCTGATGCTGGTCAATGATGATTGTTCACGTTTGCATTCTGGTTACTTTCGTTCATTTATCAATGGTTTTAAAAAAATGACCCGTTTTTGACATCTGACCCAGGACCCCCCCTTAATAAATCCGGCCGGATTGGCACCATGGTCAAATTAGGTCATGTACCAAAAAAATGGACATGATGACGCTTCTTCCCTGAAAATTTCATGGCAATCGAACGAAAAATGAGCCTACACGGGTTATTTTAATTTTGATTTCTAGGTCAGATCGAAAAGGTTAAGACGGATCGTAGCTGAAGATCGTCGTCAATAATAAAGGAGTTGAATTTAATTTCACATTTATGAATTGCAAAGCCTCTGGCTTCGACAATTAAATTTGTCAAAGATACGAGAGCATTATCAATATCACTTTTGGTATCGAGAGGAATATCAACATCAAAATTCCTATCGATATATGTTTTATATAAATCCCAATCAGCTCTATGATAATTAAAAGTAGAGCTGATTGGATTATAAATGGCTTCTTGTGAGATTTCAAACGTCACAGGAAGGTGATCAGAGTCAAAGTCAGCATGAGTTACCAATTGGCCACACAGCTGACTTGAATCCGTTAAAACCAAATCAATTGTCGAAGGATTTCGAGTGGATGAAAAACATGTTGGGCCATCGAGATATTGAATAGTATAATATCCCGCAAAACAATCTTCAAATAATTTTTTTCCGTTGGAATTGCTTTGAGCATTATTCCATGAACGGTGTTTGGCATTGAAGTCACCAATTACGAAGAATTTAGATTTGTTGCGAGTTAGAATTTGAAGATCAGCTTTCAACAAATTCTTTTGCTGCCCATTGCATTGAAAAGGCAAGTAGGCTGCAATGAAGGAAAATTGTCCAAAACTTGTTTCAACAGAAACTCCCAAGTTTTTAAAAACTTTGGTTTCGAACGAAGAAAATAATTTATGTTTGATACGTCTATTAATGACGATGGCGACCCCACCACAGGCGCTGTCAAGACGATCATTTTTGTAGATAAAATAATTTGGATCTCTTTTAATGGAGAGTCCTGGTTTTAAATACGTTTCAGTTATAATGGCAATATGCACATTATAAACTGAAAGGAAGTTGAATATGTAATTCATTATCCTTACCCTTTAGAGAGCGGGCATTCCAATTTAGAACTTTCACACAATTATTTGGATCCATTAAAACGGAGTCCGATAACAATTTTTTGTGTGTACTTTATACCAACCTGAACAACCTCAGGTATGGTATTTGCTTTGAACATTGCATCAATCATGTTATTCCTACCGGTTGTCCGACATTTCGCGGTAAAACATTCCGCGGTAAACCATTTCGCGGTGTACCATTTCGCGGTCTGTAACATTTGGTGGTAATCTGTTTCGCGGTTTATACAATTTGGCGGTATTCCATTTCGCGGTATATAAAATTTCGCGGTTTACAATTTCGCGGAGCTCCGTTTCGCGGTATTCAAGCTTAGCTTATCTTTTTACCTGTTTTTATTTTTAAGAGTTCGCCATTTTTTTCTACCAACTCTTAATTTCCTCTTCTTTATATGACCGTTTCTTTAAAGCGTTTCCCTTTCATTTTTCTTTTTTCTTTTACGAACTATTTTATGCTATTTCCAAAAAAACATACATATCAATATGATGATTAGATGTGTGAACTTTGTCATCAAGATACACTAATGATAAAGCTCGCTGTTTGTCTATTTATTTTGGTAGAACTCAGAAGATGGAATGACTAAAAATGATTCATAAGGCAAAATGTATCTTCATTAAATGTTAGCCGGTATTAGGCGAAATATCATGTACTGCCTTCTTTAAATGTTCGCATTATGTTCGGTATAAGGCAAATTGTGATGTTTCGTATTCTTTAAATATTTGCATTTGTCCAGTATAAGGCAAAGTGTGTTGTTTTGCTTTCTTCAAATGTTTGCATTTGCCCGGTATAAGGCAAAGTGTGTTGTTTCGCCTTCTTTACATAGTCGCATTTGCCAATATGTTTTGCATCTACATATTTTTTTTGTTGGGATTAAAATTTAAACAAGACTTGTTTGTAAAGCGAATAATCATTGAGCTTACACCAGAAGTCTGGTGTCAGAAGTCAGAAGTCTTATTTTCAAAGCTAAAGAACACATTAACACTAAAGCTAACACTAAAGCATTAACTCAAAGCTAAAGAACACACTAAAGAACACACCTGCGAATTGGTATTGACCGCGGAATGGTATACCGCCAAATAATATAAACCGCGAAATGTTATACCGCGATATGATCTGAACGCGAAGTGGCAGACCGCGAGCTGGAACACCGCGAAATGGTTAACCGCGGAATGTTTTACCGCGAAATGTCGTACAATCATTCCTACCACAATTTGCGCGCTTAAATTTATTGGAATCTTCTCTCACAGGACATGCGTTCCACCACAAATCATGCATTTAGCATCCATGTGACAATGTTTGGTTCCATGACCCCACTTTTGGCACTTACGGCACTGGGTGGGGTTTTGGAAATTTCCTCCAGGCCTGCGGAAATGTTCCCATGTAACATGGACATGGGACATAATACAGGCCTTTTCCAAACTTTTTATATTATTTCGTTCACTTTTGTTAAAATGAACTAAATAAAATTGTTGAGAAATGCCCCTCTGGGAAGTACCAGAGTGGGACTTCTTTTTCATCTTAGTTACTTGGACTGGTGAAAATCCAAGTAATTGCGAAATTTCAATTTTAATCTCATCCAGTGATTTATCCAGTGATTGCTCAGTTTTGTCGTCATATGTGAAGAATTTATGGCGCTTCTCAATTAGGTAAATACTGAAGAAGACGTTTGCGATCGTCAAAGGATTCCGGCAAAACGCGGAAGTCACCCTTCCTTGCAATCTGAAATGAAACCTTGACCCAAGATGTCATTCCGAAAGCCACAATTGGCGGAATCCGTTGTTTCTTCTCATGAATCGAATCACCTGGTAGATTCGATTTCCTCAAATTCGTCATTAATCAAATCGAACTGATTGCTCAGTCCGATAGGAGAAGAAATAATGTGAACGTTAGATTTAGAAGGAATGTCTGAAGTCTCCAGCTTCCTTCTATTTTTTCCGCGCTTGGGCAGGACGGTCTTGAAACCTTGTTTCTTTGAAGGAGTTGGAGAATTCAGAGACTCCCCCTTCCTCTTGTTTTTATTAATGCTCATTGCTGAGCGTGGAGACGTGACCTTCTAAGAGGTTTTTTCCCAGAACGGTGTCCCTGCAGGATTACCACCGCTTGCCGGAATTTTACTTCCGCAAACGGGTCCAACGTAAAACGAAGGCACGGGTCCTTGCAAAGATCGTAACGGGATCAGTGGGTACCAATAGCGCTAAGAAGCACCGTTGAAATTAAAATAGCTTCGGGTAGTATTAAAAACAAAGAGAGCAAAGAGAGAAAAGAACCGCACAGTACGAAAGCACGATGCGGTCTGGCGGTGGGTGGTTTCATTCCTGGGGTTGGTACGAGCACGTGGCTGTATTTCTCGTCTGGACTGGATGACGGTAATTTGAGCCTTAAATTGTGATTATCACATTCAACCAAAAGTCCTCCTTTTTCGCTCAATTTGAGTAAATTGTCCTCCTTTGGAAAAATTTCATATGGTCACCCTACCTAGAACCTCCTAGAACCATCTAGAACAGTATCACAACAGGACAGTATGCACAATTATTATATCTATGGTATGCATGTTTCAGATTCATAATCCTAAAATGAAGGACCCGAACAATTTGAATCTAATTTTTGCCTACATCAAAGCAAGCATTTACTATTATAGTTTTATGTACTTATTTACAAACAATTGAAAAATCTCGGAGAAATGAATGAACCACGTCCGGAACAAATAGCGCACCGGACAGGATGTTGTCGTCAAAAACACAAATACTTCGCTAAACTCAGCATCGATACAGGACTACTTACCACCACTTTGATACAACTGCGTCTAGTCTTACGCGCAGATAAGGAAACATATCCAATTCTAGTTTACGTCCTTTTGGGCCTAATAACATTATCACTAGTTCTCCAAGTTATGATCACAATGGTGTACATTTTAGTTCATGTAATATTACATTTTCTTTCAATTCTAATAGATTGCACTCAATTGATTTCTATTGGATTTACAGTCTTTCAAAAATCGTGCAGATTACCCGAAGACAAAATTCACTATCACCGAAATGATATTCCTCGTCACAATTTTGAATGCTATATCCGCCGTTCTACTAGAGGCCCTGTTGGAACCCAAGTAAGGGATTACTTCAAAACATTCCCAGCAAACACGTCCATCCGTTCAACGAAAATTATTATTCCGAGCTTGGCAACTAACATAGAGAAAATATTTGGAATAGTGATAGACAATTTACGTCAAAAACATAGCAGTATAGAAGCGCTCAATTCACCGCCCTTACGTTCTCGTCTTCTGTTTTAGCCTTTTCTCCACATTCGAACCGTTGGAAGTCGACCACCTCCACGTGGTTAACTTCGAGCACCTCTGCAACTGTGTAGCTCGGATCCGCCAAATATTCCTGGTAAATTAGGCAAGTTTCGTCGTCCTTATCTTTGGCCGGTTCATCTCGAGTTTTATCACCGATGCGAGCAGGTTTCATTCCTACTACATGCTGACAAACCTTCTTGGCTACTTCCACGTTTGAATCGCTACTAGTTTGCTTGAACGCCAGAATGCTTCCATACTTGCCAAATTGTGGAACGTCCGAAGGCACTTCGTCGATTGGTGCCGGATGAACATAACCGGTCAGATTGATGCTTTCCGGGGCCTTATAGCAAACGGCACGGTTGAGGGACGCGTTTTCACCAACGGTTCCGATCATCAATGCCAAGTGGTCACCCAGCGATTTACCGTCTTCAAGTTTGATCTGCTTCAAAGCTTCACTGTTCAGCCCCACCTTTGTTAGATTAGCATCCGACTCCACCTGGTTCATGTATTGCACGCAAGCAGCCGATGCGGTCTGAACGAACTTCTGGAAGCTTTGGTTCCTAGCGACAAAGTCTGTTTCGCAGTTCACCTCCACCATGGCACCGATATTGTTACGCACCAATATGCCAATCAAACCTTGGGTGGTGTTTCGACCTTCCAGTTTTGTCGCTTTGGACCATCCCATAGCTTGGGCCTGTTCCTGGAGCCACTTTTCTGCCTTGGCTAGGTCATTGCTGTGCATCTCGAGGGCTTTCTTACAGTTGGCAAATGTGTAGCCGGTCTTCTTTCGTAGTGAAGCCAGAGCGCTCTTTTCCGCAGTAGCGTAAAACCGAAGTCCGGTACCATGGCCGAAGAAATGTGTGAGGCGATTGAATATCATGCTGCAAGTAGAGAAAATTGAAAATATTGTTGAATAAAAAAGAAACGGTATTAAAATAGAGGTAAAAAGTAATGAGGAATCATGTGATAGACCAGCCTTGGGTTCAATAACAAAAGATAAATGAAGGAAGGCAAAAAATAAAAAGGAATTAGGCATCAGCTGACAAGCATTAGTGCCATCCGGATATACTGACCCGTTCTTGAAATGTCATTTCGATTTCATGGGAGCGCTATTCTATTCTAAAAAATATTAGTTTCAAGAAATTACAATTCGTGATTTTTTTTTAAACCGCATTTTATGATTAGTTTAAAGTTCGGTTTAAAATTGCAATCACCTACAAAACGTGGAACATGTAAGCAAAATGACTTGAAAATCATCACATCAATGTCATTTGACACACATTAGTCCTTTAATGCCGCCGATTTAAGATTTAGAGCAACGACTAAATAACTTTTTAAAAATATTAGCGATTTAGTCACATGACACCAAAATGTCATTTCTCATCCCTTTATAAAAATTTAAAAAATCTTAAAACGATGCAATGTTATACGAAAAACTCAAGCGCGATACGTTCCCTGAAGAATCTTTTAAATCACGTTAATAAAGCTAGAAAACAAAGGATCGTAATCAGGATAGCTCACGCATGAGATCTCGATGATTCATATTTATATATGAGGCACACAAACACACATCAATGATCATCGAGATCGGCATCAACTGAGGAATTCGGAGAATGACTGGTTGTTCTGTAATCTCTACACTTTTGCTGTACGCATAACTGTCCCGTATAGATAAAAATCTCAGCAATCATGGGACATAACATGCGAATAAATCGCCATTTGCTTATTGAAGGTCAGAATCATATACATTCATGAGTTGCAGTTTAGGTGTTTTCGTTGAACCTACGCCGAATGGAGTATTCTTCTCCACTGGACTCGATCCTGGGCCAATCGCTTCCAGTCGCCCTGAACATTGAGCGCCCTCAGGTCCTCTTCAACTGCAAAAAGCCATCGTGTACGCGGCCTTCCACGAAGCCTGCGGCCTTTTCCGGGTTCTCTACTAAATATTATCTTCGCTTGACGTTCTTCCGGCATACGAACAACGTGACCAGCCCACCGTAGTCTGCCGTGTTGTATAAGCTTAATAATATCCAGCCCTTTATACACCTGGTACAATTCGTGATTCATGCGACGCCGCCAGATACCGTTATCCTGTTTACCGCCGAGTATTGTCCGCAGCACCTTACGCTCAAACACTCCGAAAGCTCTCCGATCAGCCTCCTTTAACGTCCATGTCTCATGGCCGTATAAAGCCAACGGAAGACTTATGAAGATTCTCAAATAAATGCTTCATTTGCTCCGGTTCAAGCCTTCTGTCAAAAATCGTTGTCTTGTTGGATAAAAACTATCACATTATTCACAAATAAATAAAATATTTTAATTTATTCAACTTTCTATCTTTAATCATCAATATAAAATATAAGTTACATAATGTATACTAAAATTAACGTTATAAATATAATAAATTTATTTGCCTTTCAATATACAGCGCCAAATGTAGTTTTGATACTCGTGTTCAAATAAATAAGATAAAATATGATTCTACTGACGCTGCACTAATCAGGCAAATGGAATAATTTCCGCGGAATCGCTTGGTTAAGAGCAATATAAAAGTTCTATCGTTCCTCCAATCAACTCAATCCTCATCTCCTATCAAGTCATCGAAAATCTCTGCAAACTCCTGTGCATACGCCAACCTTTCATTCCTAGTCCATGAGTTCGTATTCGGACGAAACTGCATCACCTGAGTCAGCAACTTTTCAAAACCGGCCAATTCCTCCTCGATCCGCAACTCATCCTCCGCTGCTGCCGACTCCTCTACGTTGCCTCCCTGTCCATCGCCGCTAGTTTCCGCCCCAGCGCTCTTTTTGCTCATGTCCACATTGGACCAGATGAAGTTGTGCATCGCTTGCACTAACTCATCCACCCCGGCCGCTTCTCCGTCCTCGGTCTCTGCACTTGGTTCTAGTTCAATCACGTCCAAATACTTCTTTGCCTCCTGATAAGTAATCCCCTTATCACTTTCCTCCTGCAGTTCCGAGCACAGTAAAATCCCAAACTCAATTCCCGTGTCGGTCACAAAACAGCCATAGTCTGGCAATTTGTCCAGAAATGTTCGATCCCGAGCATCGAAATAAATCAGTATTCCGTCCATCTGTGTCAAAATTGCCTCCGGCAGGTCACACAGGTCTTCTGTACTTTTCCAAGGACATAGAACAACATCTGTTTCATAGTACTTAGTCCGGATGTGATACCGATAGCCAATACGGCCTTCCGACAGTACCTGCTGACTCTCTTCGGTCGGAATCTTACGCACTTTGGCTATTAGCGATTCCGGTTCTACGTTTGCATCGGTCGATACGACCAGCACAATTGGCTTTCTGCTGTCCATTTGTATGTTTGGATCTAATTTGTTGGGCTTCTGACGCCGCCGTGTGGCAAATCTGAAACAGGCGGACCGGAATTAGTTTTCATTCGATGACCGGAATGTGCTGTTGCTGTTTTTGCTATCCACCGATTTTTATGACTGGAGTTACATCATTAACGGAAACAGAAGAACTATCGCATTTATACCCGAAAAACGCAATGCCACTGAATTTTGTAATAATAAAGGTTGTACTTACACTGATAGCGATATTTTTTGCAGGTTTCCGAGGAAAATAATGTTCAAAATCGTGGTTTTTCCTGAAAAATGCAATCAGAACAATTCAGTCACCAACACACTTTTTCTGTTTTCTTTCCGTTTGCTTCAACATCAATGTGACAGATGATTTCCAGGGCTGGCCCTCCTCTCTCAATAATTAATGCATTGTTCTACTTTATCGGCAGACTGAGATGTGAATAGTGAAAAATTAAAATAAACACTGAACATTCCACAGAAACGTGCACGTACAGTATCCCCCCGCTTATCCGGACCTCGCTAGTCCAACGACTCGTTAGTCCGGATCTCGCTAATTCGGAATTTTCCGGATTAAAAAGTATCAACACCCATTTAAACACATTATGCTGTCAGTTTTCAAATTTGTGCTGTGATTTTGTTTTGGTTCATTTGTATGGATTTGACAGTCGGAGAGAAACCTCGATAGTTAGTCCGGCCATTAGGCTTTCAGCGATCGTGTACGTACACGCACGTTTCACTCACACTTTTACTCGGTTTGTTTGCAACCACGAGCAGCTGTCACGGCAAAATCAAATGGGATTGTTTGCAACCACGAACCTGCGTTCGTGTTGGTGAGAAATGTCGGCGAGACCCTAACACATTTGTCAGATCAGCGGGTAGTACAACGAATACACTCCCCCACAATTATGGAACACTTTTTCCAAAAAATAATAATTTCACAATCAAATTCACTGTTTCCAATAGAAAATGATTTTCTATCAGCAATATTAGATATCTACCTAGCAATCCATCATGATTTTGACTGCTTTACATGCTCAAAATGCTCTAAATTTGATTTATTCGAAAACAGTTGAATTGATCAGTGTTCCATATTGTGCCCAAGGCAAAATTTTCCCACAGTTATGGAATAGTTTAGTATTTCCTGTATTGTTATTTGCAAATCGCTTCTCAATCATTGTATCGAATTCCCAATCGTAAGCAATAATTGTAGGTTAGTGTTATATTGCAGCAATAACATTGGCGGTATGAATGAATTTGTGGCTAATATTGCGAATTTTGCGCCGTGTTCGACTCCCAAGCAAAAAATATTGTCCCACCAAAATATGTTCCCACCAGTTTCTCCATATATGGATGACGTCTCTACTGCAAGAAAGAGCTTTTTGGGATGTGAAAAAAGGTGCAAGAATGATGTTTTGGATTGTGCTTTCGCTAATTTCTATACAATTGGACGTGTGAGCATTTCTCGCTTAACTTTTCAAAAGGACCTAAGTAACATTTTTTTCATGAATTAATTTGAATAGCGCAATCAACAGAACAACATGAAAGCTATTGATTGCAGTATTCAAATTAATTCATGAAAAAATGTTACTTAGGTCCTTTTGAAAAGTTAAGCAAGATTTGTTTTGGTGCTTCAACAAATTTGCACGGTAGTCTATTCTTCAGTGAGAAAAGCAATATTTGCATTAAAACGGCATTGTTTACATTCCCCGCCATCTTGAACTCGAAGTGTTCCATGATATGGTTATTTGCAATCGATTTGAAGTTGAGTAATTTTTGTGTAATCAAACCTATTTTAGATGGAATATCACATAGCGGACCGAAAGATTAGATCCTAACAATAGTTTTCATGTATTAATATCTACAATTGATCGATTTTGTGGCGTGTTAGAAGTAATTGAATATTGTCAGATTTTCTGGATATGATACACTGCGCGGCGTTTGTAGTGTTCCCAAATGGGTACTTGCACAAAACTTCACGCGGCGAATGACTGTCGAAAGGTACGGCCGCGCCAAACGATACACTGCAATGATATTCACCCATAAGAATCAAGTAAACGGGGTGCAGAAAGCGCGGCGGTACCTTTCATGAAGGGTTCGCCGCGTGCAATTTTGAAAAAATCAGGCAATACAGTATCCCCCCGCTTATCCGGACCTCGCTAGTCCGACGACTCGTTAGTCCGGATCTCACTAATTCGGAATTTTCCGGATTAAAAACTATCAACACCCATTTAAACACATTATGCTGTCAGTTGTGCTGTGATTTCGTTTTGGTTCATTTGTATGGATTAGACAGTCGGATTAACGAGAGACACCCCGATTGTCGGATCAGCGGGGGGATACTGTACTGAAAAAGTCGTTGAGCGTTCCATAACCGTGAGGGTAGTGTATAGACATTCGTTCGTTAACCGCAATGTGCAGGTTGTAGTTCAAGACACAACACGCACAAAGGAAAACTAAATTTCGACGACCGGCCGATCGCTCTGTTTAGAGCATCATTACCGGGCATCCGCACTGCACTGTCATTTTAGTTTAGTCACTATTTTTCGTACCAGTTACTGTTTTCGGCTATCAATTTGGTTGCTGTATTCCGCACTGGTGATGTTTGACGTTTCCGCAAGTAGGCTCCGCCAAAGCGATCGTGTGCGGTCAAAGCGCACAAGCCCAAGTCCTGGTGGGACGCTAAACAGCCCTGACACGACGGCCCTCCGGCGAGACAGGAGGTTTGCGCAGGCCCAATAAGTCGCCTGGAAAACCAATAATTACGAACAATAGGGTAAATGATATATTTTGGACATGTACATATTTTGGACAAACCTGAGCTTCTTCGATCAATTTTAGATAATGTGTAAGAAAATTTTTATCGAAAGTATGATCATTGCATACTTTTACCTCAACTCTAGCGGCTCCTAATGAGAATTCACAAATCAACTATTATTTATCTTTAAAATTACCTAAAATGTAAAGCTTTCTACCAAAGTGCCTGCTGGACGCCAGTATGCAGGAGAACATGCATTATAGGACTCTTCGTAACATGCACCTGAAACACGTTTAAATTGGTTCAAACGGCAATCTTGAGGTCTTGCGGCCAAAGTTTGATTGTAATTGAGATACTAACATATTCCAATCGCTTAACATGAACTTGAGATGGATGAAAAAGGAGTGACCAAAATGAAATTATGTGTTTATGCATCAGACATTTATTGGTCACCCCATGTACAGTACATGGATGAACCAATAATTGCCAACTTTCAGGCTGTTTTCAATGATATCGATAAGATTGCGAAAAAATGTTAATTTCTGGTTTAATCTATGTCAGTTAAGCAAATAAATGCATTTAAATGAATGTGGATACGTGTAGGTAAGTCATACCATTGAGATCTGTAGGTGGCCATTTTTAAATTAGGAGAAAATGACTCTGTCCAAAATATATGCATTTTCCATGTCGAAATTATATATTTGATGTCCAAAAAGAAAATATTTCAGTTCGCAGTATATCACAGTTTACACCTAGTAAACGTAATTTACTCAAAAATTGGGCAATGGAGACACAAGACTAATCAGGAGGTTATGTATTTGGATGAACCTAGTGGTTTTCAATTGTTTTGTACTATTCAATCTCGATATATTTTCTAATGAATGTCCTGCGCTTGTCCAAGATACATCATTTACCCTATAAGAGATAATGCGACTCGATATAATCGGCAAAGACCTAGGCGACGAATAAAGGATCACGATTGGAAGCTTGGAACATGGTACTGCAAGTCGCTAGGTTTCGCAGGTTGCGACAGGATGATCTACGATGAATTACATCCCCGCAACTTCGACGTCGTGGCGCTGCAGGAGATTTGCTGGACAGGACAGAAAGTGTGGAAAAGCGGGCATCGAGCGGCTACCTTCTACCAAAGCTGTGGCACCACCAACGAGCTGGGAACTGGCTTCATAGTGCTGGGTAAGATGCGCCAACGCGTGATTGGGTGGTAGCCAATCAACGCAAGGATGCGCAAGCTGAGGATTAAAGGCCGTTTCTTCAACTATAGCATCATCAACGTGCACTGCCCACACGAAGGGAGACCCGACGACGAGAAAGAAGCTTTCTACGCACAGCTGGAGCAGACATACGATGGATGCCCACTGCGGGACGTAAAAATCGTCATCGGTGACATGAACGCGCAGGTAGGAAGGGAGGAAATGTATCGACCGGTCATCGGACCAGATAGTCTGCACACCGTATCGAATGACAACGGCCAACGATGCATAAACTTCGCAGCCTCCCGCGGAATGGTAGTCCGAAGCACCTTCTTTCCCCGCAAAAATATCCACAAGGCCACATGGAAATCACCTAACCAAGAAACGGAAAACCAAATCGACCACGTTCTAATCGACGGTAAATTCTTCTCCGACATCACGAACGTTCGCACTTACCGCAGTGCGAATATTGAATCCGACCACTACCTCGTTGCAGTATGCCTGCGCTCAAAACTCTCGACGGTGATCAACACGCGTCGAAGTTGGACGCCGCGGCTTAATATTGGGCGGCTACAAGACTGTAGACTAGCCCAAGAATACGCGCAGCAGCTGGAAGTGGCACTCCCAACGGAAGAGCAGCTAGGCGCAGCGTCTCTTGAAGATGGCTGGAGAGATATTCGATCCGCCATTGGTAGCACCGCAACCACTGCACTTGGCACGGTGCCCCCGGATCAGAGAAACAACTGGTATGACGGCGAATGTGAGCAGTTTGTAGTAGAGAAGAATGCAGCATGGGCGAGATTGCTGCAACACCGCACGAGGGCGAACGAGGCACGATATAAACAGTCGCGGAACAGACAAAACTCGATTTTCCGGAGGAAAAAGCGTCAGCAGGAAGATCGAGACCGTGAAGAGACGGAGCAACTGTACCGCGCTAATAACACACGAAAGTTCTATAAGAAGTTGAACCGTTCACGTAAGGGCCACGTGCCACAGCCTGATATGTGTAAGGACATAAACGGGAACCTTCTTACGAACGAGCGTGAGGTGATCCAAAGGTGGCGGCAGCACTACGAAGAGCACCTGAATGGCGATGTGGCAGACGAAGATGGCGGTATGGTGATGGGGGAACGCGCGCAGGACATAATTCTACCGGCTCCGGATCTCCAGAAAATCCAGCAGGAGGTTGGTCAGCTGAAGAACTACAAAGCCCGGTGGGTTGACCAACTACCAGGAAAGCTATTTAAACACGGTGGTGAGGCACTGGCTAGAGCGCTGCACTGGGTCATTACCAAGATTTGGGAGGAGGAAGTTTTGCCGCAGGAGTGGATGGAAGGTGTCGTGTGTCCCATCTACAAAAAGGGCGATAAGCTGGATTGTAGCAACTACCGCGCAATCACATTGCTGAACGCCGCCTACAAGGTACTCTCCCAAATTTTATGCCGTCGACTAGCACCAATTGCAAGGGAGTTTTATGGGCGGGTTTTATGGGCGAACGCTCCACCACGGACCAGGTGTTCGCCATTCGCCAAGTACTGCAGAAGTGCCGCGAATACAACGTGCCCACACATCACCTATTCATCGACTTCAAAGCCGCATATGATACAATCGATCGGGACCAGCTATGGCAGCTAATGCACGAAAACGGATTTCCGGATAAACTGACACGGTTGATCAAAGCGACGATGGATCGGGTGATGTGCGTAGTTCGAGTTTCAGGGGCATTCTCGAGTCCCTTCGAAACCCGCAGAGTGTTACGGCAAGGTGATGGTCTTTCGTGTCTGCTATTCAACATCGCTTTGGAAGGGTAATACGAAGAGCAAGGATTAACACGAGTGGTACAATTTTAAATAAGTCCGTCCAGCTATTTGGCTTCGCCGACGACATAGATATTATGGCACGTAACTTTGAGAAGACGGAGGAAGCCTACATCAGACTGAAGAGGGAAGCACACCGCTTCGGAATAGTTATCAACACGTCGAAGACGAAGTACATGATAGGATGAGGTTCAAGAGAAGACAATGTGAGCCACCCACCGCGAGTTGGCATCGGTGGTGACGAAATCGAGGTGGTAGAAGAATTTGTGTACTTGGGCTCACTGGTGACTGCCGAAAATGATACCAGCAGAGAAATTCGGAGGCGTATAGTGGCTGGAAATCGTGCATACTTTGGACTCCGCAAGACGCTTCGATCGAATAGAGTTCGCCACCGTACCAAACTGACCATCTACAAAACGCTCATTAGACCGGTAGTCCTCTACGGACACGAGACCTGGACGATGCTCGTGGAGGACCAACGCGCACTCGGAGTTTTCGAAAGGAAAGTGCTGCGTATCATCTATGGTGGGGTGCAGATGGCGGACGGTACATGGAGGAGGCGAATGAACCACGAGTTGCATCAGCTGTTGGGAGAACCATCCATCGTTCACACCGCGAAAATCGGACGACTGCGGTGGGCCGGGCACGTAGCCAGAATGTCGGACAATAACCCGGTTAAAATGGTTCTCGACAACGATCCGACGGGCACAAGAAGGCGAGGTGCGCAGCGGGCAAGGTGGATCGATCAGGTGGAAGATGACTTGCGGACCCTCCGTAGACTGCGTGGCTGGCGACGTGTTGCCATGGACCGAGCCGAATGGAGAAGACTCTTACATACCGCACAGGCCACTTCGGCCTTAGTCTGAATAAATAATAATAATGTTTGACGTTTGAAAGTTTATTAAATAGCAGTGCTCTTACCACGTTACTAAATTTGGTCACCTGTCAACTGCGCTACTGTTTTATTTTAAATAGCAGCGCGTTTAGTAGCGACCGGTCAAGTGTTAAGTGTTGATTGCTCAAAAAAACAGCAGACACGGCTGATGCCGATCGACCGGACAATATCGATCCCAGAAAAATGCGTGATAGCAGAAGAAAGTTTATTCATAAACTTTAAATCGTTTTTTCCACGGTCTTTCTATTTTCAGTTCTGAACCCATAGTCCAGTATGGCCAATTTTCAATAGCAAACAATGGGACAGGATTCTCAGTCGAATGGAACTTGTTGTGAGTAATTCGGCCAATGCTAAGTTCCAAAAAGTGTGTCTACAAAATTGTGTACACATACACACATACACACTCACACATACATGGGGGGCAGCAGGGACTTTGTCCAAGGGCTTGACGACCCCTCCCCATGGCCACTGCGAGTTAGACCGGGACCATCGTCCCTAACCCCTAATCCCAAGGCGTTAAGCGACCCGTGCCGAGGGGATGCATGGCCAGGGGGGTGAAATAATAAGCTAGGCCTTTAACGGAGCCTGTGGGGTACCTGGGCACCCTCCACAGTAATTGTCCCTTACCGCGTCATGCTGGGCTCTGGCGTGGTGGACCTCTTTTCCCGAGCAACTCGTGGGACCAAAATGGAAAACCAAGTCAATTCTTCAATTAGTGGTAGTAGTGTAGGCGACAACCCCTTCGCAAGAGGTGGGTTGTTCAGGTCTCCGCCTAGGAGGCCAGAGGCAATAGTCGGCAGCTCAGTGCGCAGCGCCAGCGTGGGTCGCTTAACCTTCATCTCGGCTAAAAAAACGCCGGTAGGGGTTATTGACGGCCCATGGCTTGTGGAGGCGATGAACCGCAAACGCGATGGGCTTTCGGCCTTCGAGGTGGCGACGGAACAGCTGGACGCCATCATCGACTTTGCGTCATCGAAGCATAATATCAGTAAGGATCTCAAGAGGAGCTTGCAGAAACTTCGAAAGTCGATGCTGGACGCCAAGCTGGAGAGGGCGGTCGGGACGGCCAAGTGTAAACCCGTGAAATCCGTGGAGTCGAGGTCTACCCAGACTGAGGCCCAAGGATTCGCGGACTCGGGCAAGGTCGAATCGACCGAAGGCGTGCCAGCGAAGACGGTGGTACCAAAGTCTACCCAGACTGAGGCTCAAGTATTCGCGGGTACGTCGGGGGTGACTGCTCCAACGGAGCAGACACAAAAACGGGGGAGACAGTCTCCAGGGGATGAGCTCCCTGGGGGCCGCTCCAAAACGTAGAGGGTTACTACCCCGAACAAGGGTAGTGGGGCTGGGAAGCTGAACCCCGGCCAGGTACCTCCAAAACCGGGGGAGGAAGGACCTGGAAAGATCCGTCCACTCAGGAAAGACGGTGGTAAGGGGTTACGGCAGGCTGAAAGTTCTCAGCCGCACCAGACCAGGGAAATAGAGGGGGATGACGCCTCCTGGACCCTGGTCAAGAACAAGAGGAAACCGAAGACGTCAAGGGCCGAAAAGAAGGCCCAGGCGAATGAGGGTAGAAAGAAGTCTAGGGTAGGCGCCAATCGCTCCAGAAGCGATGCCCTAGTCATCACGGCAGACGAGGCTAAGTACTCGGACGTCTTGAAGGCGATGAGGAGTGACGTTAAGCTCGGTGAACTCGGCGCCGACGTACGTCGAATAAGACGTACCCGGATGGGCGAGATGATCCTCGAGCTGAAGCGGGGCGTCTCGCAAAAGGGCGCCGCCTACAAGAAGTTGGCGGAGGAAGTCCTAGGCGAGACGGTCAAGGTGAGGGCACTCACGACGGAGGTGAATCTAAGGGTTAAAGACCTGGACAAGATCACCGAAGTCGAAGAGCTCGTCACGGCACTGCGGCAACAGTGTGAAGTGGAGACGCCCACCGCAGCCGTACGGCTACGGAAAGGTCCGGCAGGGACGCAGGTAGAATTGGTTCGGCTATCTGCAGCGGACGCCTCCAAGGTAGTCAAGTTAGGGAGCGTCAAGGTGGTATGCCCTGTGGGCATATACGAGCAACCCGAAGTTTGCTTCAAGTGCCTGGAACCGGGGCACAAGCAATGGGACTGCAAAGGCCCTGACAGAAGCAATGTGCCCGGCGTTTAAGCGTGCTGCAAAATCACAGTGCAGGTAACGCAGCTGGCTTGCTCGGCCTCGCCCGAGTGTTTGGTGTGCACAGGTTTAGAGGAAACGGCGGAACACGTGTTGTTCGTGTGCTCACGTTTTCGCGCAATGCGTGACCACATGCTTGCCACATGTGGTCTGGACACCACCCCGGACAACCTAGTTCGGAGGATGTGTAAAGATGAAGTTGGCTAGAACGCCGTTTTATCGGCTATCGCCCAAATCGTCTCGAAGCTACACAGAAGGTGGCGCGGGGACTCAGTGATGGCTAGTTCAGGCGCAAATAAGAGGTGGTCCAAGGGATCGGAGTCGGCTTCATGGGTCATACTGGTGGTCATGCTCTGTGGTCGAACTCGATCCTTTTATCGAACAAGTGGCCGCGCGAAGAACAACGTGGTAAGGCCACCTGGAAAGCCGGCAACGCGCTGGCACGATACCATGGTGTTCGTCTAAAAAAGCGTGTTACGATGTTCGATGCTGCAAGGACACGCAGCTAACCTCGAGGGTTCGTTGAGCACTGGCCCCCCTTTGAAGCATTACTTTCTGGTTGTACCGAAGGGACTATGGGCTTGGCGGCAATGGAAACGGTTTAGCGGGTCGGGGATGTAGTCCTGCCTCCCTCGTTTGCTTCTGGAGGTGATCCCTAACCCCGCACTTCCTGGACAACCCAGGATGTCTGTTGAGCAGATTCCCCCTCCATTGTTTAGGAAGAAAAAAAAAACATACATACATACACACAAACAGACATCACCTCAATTCGTCGAGCTGAGTCGATTGGTATATAACACTATGGGTCTCCGAGCCTTCTATCAAAAGTTTGGTTGTGGAGTGATCAAATAGCCCTTACGTATACTTAGTATACGAGAAACGCAAAAACAATTATGATTTTTTTGTCATTTTAATATTTATTTTTTTATTAACCCCTCCCCCCTTGACCTTCCGGAGACCAGTAGGAAATAATTTTAATTAAATATTTGTAACGGCTTTATGTGCACTCGAACTTCAAAAAATACTGCTGAAGGTTTCCAGCTCCATATAGAATGTATTGAACCCGTAAGCTCCGGTTCGAGTCTACAACTATTAAGCGATCTAAGACGTCATCACTCTTATCACTACACTACAATCTGTACGTCTCTAGGGTACAAAGCCGTTCGATATGAGTGATTTCCCCCCTAGAAAAATCCCTTTTCTCCCAGGCTGCCGTTTTCGCTAAGTTTGTTTTACAGTTGATGGTCTATGTACTTCGCTGTGGTATGTATTTAAATACCATATCGTACCAACTCTTTTGCAGCTCTATCGTTTATGAATGGTCTTATCACGATTTAGTTAATAACAGAAGATCGTTGCAGAGATATAGCTTTCCAGCGCTACCGCGTTTTCATCGCATCTCTGGGGCATCGTCGCGCCTTCATTAACCACATCACGGCACGGCGGGAGTGTATAGCCGTTACGAAATCGATCTGATCATAATGTCCCCGGGATGAATAAATCATTGCTCCGCTCTCGCAAGCAGCAATGTAGTGTAGTGTATTTACCAAACCAATCGGACTGTAAACATGACGAATTCATTAGCATATTCATTTTTTTTTTTCGGAATGACCACTGTAGCTGGTTGCAACGCTCGACCGGTTCGGTTGGGTGATTCTACCGAGAGGCTATAATGTGGAGTAAAAAATGTCATTGTGTTCGCCGATTCGATGCAGCTCTTCTTTTCAATCCAGTCAACTAACAGCCAGTCAGTGATCCACGAAGAACGCAACGCCCATCAGGTGGGTGGCTGGTCGGTTGATGTGTTTGTATTTTCTCATTGTGATGATCCGCGGTTGCACAGTAGCAATTTTACCCTGTAGGGCGATTCAGAAGTAGATTGAGGGAATATGAAGTTGATAAAAAAAAGTTACCTACATGGTCCTGTTTTTATAGAGTTGTTAATAGTAATAACATAAAAATATGATATAATCAGAAACACTAATAAACTTCGAACTTATGTGCATATATATATGTCCAAAAAAAGTAATGAAATATTTTTTATGACTAAATCTATACATAGGGAATAACATTCTACAAAATTTTTGTTTATAAATAATTTCTGAATCACCCTAGATAATAAATAAATCAGCATGAAAAGCGGAATATTTAAATGGTGATTTTCCATTAGGCAGTCCTACGGAGGGCGAATCATCCATTATTATGCGCAGCGTGTACAGAGAGATTGGTACAGAATACAATGGTAGCTCAACTCAGCATAAAACTCTGTAGGTAGTTACCCAGCAGAAGAATGGTTTAGCTTTTCCGTTTGGACCCCATTGATGAGAAAATTCCACAGAGACGAGTGTAAGTTCGTGTCTCTGGTCCCGCTACTATGAATCTGGATAGCGCGCGGTTTTTGCAGTGCCGTGCCGAATTGATGATGCTGCTGCTGCTACTGTGTCGTCGTAGCCATCGTCGGTCATCGAGGTTGCGAGAGAGCGTGAAAAAATAGTGATTGTGACCAGATTAGTATGTGGGTGGCATTCAGGTGGTGAAAAAGTACTTTTTTTCCAACTCGTGGGATGGTGTTCTGTTGTACAAATCAGAAAAAAAAACATCAGATCAGTGCTGACACAGCATTGCAATCGGTTGAAAGTGAATCTGGAGCGGATTGGATAATGATTCGTTTTGGCGTGGAGTTAATTTGGAAACTAGTGATTTTTATATGAAGAAAAATTGTGTTTTGATTCTATGGAATACTATTGTCTAAGAAAGTTCTTACTGAGTTATGAAACAGCTTCATCGTTGCAGTTAATCGTGCAGTGAAAATCAACCAAAGGCTTGATCGAAAATCTGCGACCCAGAGTTACAATGAGCAGAGCAGCTACGAAGGTAAGATCTTATTTATTACTAAGTTTAATCTTTTTTTGTCACAAAAGATTTCATTACATATTTCGGTGGCTCTAGCTTCTTCTTCGTTCTCTTTTGAAAATTGTCTTTTCAATAGGAATACAATACATGTTGGTCGACTGGCCCAGACAAGTACATATGGGGAGAAAAAAAAGTTGTCGAATTCTACGGGGCACCCCCTAGGATTGTTCCTTTGGTTGAGAAAATTTATATCTGAACATTTCAGCTTAATCGGTTGTTACTTAAACTGGTTGTTACTTAAACTTAAACTAATTTATATGTAATGTGACCAGCAAGCGTCCTGCGAAACGCGGAACGTCTATCTGGATTGCGTCACTGGCTTGAAAATGGATCGTCCAAAAGTGCATTTCGCATAGATCTTGGCCAAAAAAAAATTAAAAAAATATTTGTTAGACTGTATGAATTGTAATAAATTTGTAAAACGAAGTTGAAAAATGTTGCGTCGTCAACGTCTGGTTACATCATTTATATGAGGTTTTTAGTCGAAATGTATGAAGATACACCCCAAGTAACCACCAAGCATTAATGATTGCATGTAATCAATCACAGATCAGCATATGTATTAAATGCGAATTGCATTAGATCAGTTTTAACGATGTAAAGATGCATTTATTCATCAACTATCAACAGATATGCAATACTTATATATTATTTTAACATGTCAAAGTAATGAAGCATTATTTCGGTCGTAAAAGGACCTTTTTCCATTTTAAGTCAACTCTAATGGCTATATTATTTGCAAGCATACACAAATAGCTCCACTAGGACTAGAGCTTTTATCATAGAGAACAGATATGAAGGCTCATTCGAAATTTAGTTGAAAACGTGTGAAAAGCTATTCAGCGCCGGCAACGCAGACTGTCTGATAAATTTAATCTTCTAGAGCGATGGCGTTGGCTTACACATACTTCAAAATGACCAGTACAAAGTTTTACACAACGACACGATCTAAGATGAATGTCTGTTCTCTGTGCTTCTATCCACTGGTGGCGCCAGAGTTCTTGACGAAATTGGTTGATTTATAATTTGGCGTCAGTATTAAGAACTATAATTAAAGGCATCAGGCACAGGCAGTTTCAAGTATAGATAGTTGAATCTATAGATGATCTATATATTCCACTATATATAGTTTCAAGTATTACGAAATTTTATTGCATTTGATCGTCTGTATTTGAAAAAGTCACTAGAATTTTTTTGGATAATGGATAGAGTGTAAATGTGACAGTTTGGGGAGCAAGCAATTCCAGAGTCAAAACCGGGTTTTACTACGGTTTTACTCAAAATTCTTTGGATGTTCTCAAGAATAGAAATACAGGTCGGACTCGATTATCCTGAGGCTCGATTAACCGGAGGCTCGATTATCCGGGGCTCGATTAACCGGAGAAAATGGCTCGATTATCCGGAGTAAAATTTTTACCCATCTCATAAAAATAGAAATATTATCTTTGTGTATCCGTAACGTATCCAATATGTGCAAGACACCTAATAACGATAGTGTCTTTCTCGCTTTCCTAAGGGACTGTTCACAAATTACGTAACGCTTTAGGGGTAATAAGGAAGTAAGACCAAGCGTTACGATCCGTACAAAAAAAAACCTTCCATAAGTTACGAGAGGAAGAGTGGGGTATCAAAATTATCAAATTCAGCGTTACGGATTTTGTGAAAGAACCCTAAAGGAACGGAAATCAAGAACATTCGTAATTGGCTATTTAATGAATTTCAATTCGAAGCACCGATATTTTTTAAGCATTCCTATGTATTTTCTGAGTACAGCATTGACATTGTGACTCATGCCACCAAATGGTCCTTCGAAATATCCGGAATGGATTCATTCACAAATAACGTAACGCTTAATTTCAAGATTTTGGACCTCCATCCTCTCCCTCGTAACGCTTTTTATCTGGATGGATTTATTGGTTTGTATGAATCGTAACGCACTGCCAGATCCCTCTCCTTTCAGCGTTACGTAATTTGTGAACAGCCTCAATATGTCCATGTATGGATTAAAACACCAGTAACAATTAATATCCATAGTAACAACAAATGGCGCTGAAAAATCCTTGTGTTTAGGGAACATTCGTAAATTACGTAACCCTTAGAGGGGGTTTCTTGAAGTGTGACAATTCATAAAATTTTTTTAGATACCTCATGCAAAAAGTGTGACATAGAGGGGAGGGGGATTGAAAAAGGCCATTTTTGTGTTTCTTCCGATCTTCCCTAATGATGAAATGAATATTTTCATTTTCAAAAGAATCACTCGGTGGCCAAGGTGATCCATACACTGTGTCATGCTCAGAATGTCGGGCAATAACCCGGTGAAAATGGTTCCTGATAGCGATCCGCAGGGGACAAGAAGGCGAGGTGCGCAGAGAGCAAGGTGGATCGATTTGAGGTCCCTCCGTTGGTGACGTGCAACTACAGACCGAGCTGAATGTAGATGAATTTTATGTATTGCAGAGGCCTTAGTTTGAATAAATCAAATGAAATAAATTCCGATGTTAGAATGTCAAATGGTGCTATGCGATGAAATTCATTATTTTTTGTTTTATTTCATGGATGTTCCGGAATTTTCGGAAGGCCACGACATGTATAAGCCACAACATCAAGTGCATCTGAAAAATCTTGGTGCTTAACGATAAAATTTAGAAGTTTTCATTTTTTGGGATCCTCCAGATTTCCCGGAGGACCACACGGTGGTTAGAGGTGTGCGCCGTCGCCGCCGACAGTTTATGGCAATCCCATTGAAACTCCAGAGGTTTTCACGTGAAAAAAGTTTCTTGAAAATTCCATACAATTTTTAGTTAAAAAATTGAAAAAGTTTTTCGTAAAACTTTTGATATCTCGGAAATACTACTGTTGAAATTCTGAGTAAATTTTCCTAAAAATTTGGAAGATCTTTTTGTAGAAATTTAAAGAAAAGAAGACAGGATCACCGTCTTTGACCAGAGGTCGCACATACTGAATACTTAACACTATATATAGTAGATAGTAGAATCTATAGATGAGCAAAAGCATGGCTGAATCGATTGTTTTGACCGTGCACGCGTGCATATGACGTCACAGCCCTTAACATTTCCATTGAAATCGTGACGTCATGCTCCTTTGGAGACACGTTTGACAGTTCGTTTGGAGACAGAGGATTTATCTTCGCTCATCTATATATTCCACTACATATCTATAATCAACACTTAGCATTCGTCAACGGACAGGACATTCATACGGCACCCAGTGAACCAGCGGAGCGTTTTCTGCTTCACGAAATGTTTTCTCTTCACTAGGGCGGGAATCAAACTCACACACCTCGGTTTGCAAATACGCTTAGACGACTGACGCCACCAACCACATGGCCACGAAGCCTACCAGGTGCAAATTCCAGAAATTTCCCAAGTAAATTATTAATATTATAAGTAAGAATTTCCTTTGGGAATCTCAAAGAATTACCTGCGGAAATTTCCAAGGATTTCCTGTTGAAATTCACGTTGAAATCAAATGTTTTAACGGGAAAGGGCCGTTTGTTGTTTGGCCGAAATAGACATATGGCCAATAATGTCGTTCGGCCGAACAGGTCATTTGGCCGAAAAGTCGTCTAATCGAATAGGTCATTTAACCAAAAATGCCTAGATGGTCGTTTGACATAAAGGGGCCATTTGGCCGAAAGTTACATATGGCCGAAAGTGTTGTTTGCCCGAGCTGCCGAAAAATCGTTTGACCGAAAATGCTGCTTGGCCGGACGAGGTGACATAAGGTCGAAAACGATTTGGCCAAAAATGTCATTTAGCTGAAAGCGACGTACGGGTGAAGAACGCTTACTCCGACAGCTCATTTGTTAAAAAATGGCGTCAACGTTTTGTCACCATTGAATCCGATCAGCCAAATATCATTTTCGGTCAAATTGCCCTTCGTGCTGAACTACCGTTTCATACCGGAATTTACGACGACAAGGCCTATCCGACCAAACCTGTTAGAGCATATGGCTTTTTCAGCCAAATGACTAGTTTGGTCGTACCGTCAAACTGTTTTCCACATAATAACCGCATAGAACATATGGAATTCGGCTCGTGATGAACTTTATAATTTAAAAAAATCACGTTAATAAAGATTTAAAAAAAAAAAAAAAAAAAATATGGAATTCGGTTAGATAGCTTTCGGCTTAACGTATTATTCGGCCAAGTGGTATTCGGTCAAATGACTTTCCACCAAATGATTTTCAAGCAAACGACTCTTCGTCTTTTGAAATTTTTATCGTAGAAATTCCGAAGAATTACTAATGGATAACATAAAAAATTCTCGTAGAAATCCAAAGAAATTCCGAAAAAATCCAGTTGAAATTCCGTTGGAAACAGTTTTTGTGAAACTTAAAAAAAAATACAAGGAAATTGTGTGTAGTGGAAACTCCGGAAAATTCTCGACGAGAAAAAAATTCGAAGCATGCTTGCCGCCCGGTGTCATAGGCAAGCTTCAAATTTCATAGAAATTCCGGTGAAAACTTTAGAGAATTTCCTGTTGAAAATTCGAAAAACTTGGAAGAATCTCCTGCGACAGTTCATTAGATTTTTCCGGCGAAATAAAAAGATTCTCTCGTTAACGTCTTAAAAATATCCTGAAAAAAAAACTTTACGTATGGAGTCGTTTTGTTGATTTTTCTCTGTGAACAAAAACTAAACACAATTATTTCTGCATTACGTTTCGGTCTACTGCTTTGCCTCAACCATCATCAGACGCATATCGATCACCGCAGCGATTACCACCTCGTTTTCTGCTGGGCGATCACTTACAATAATAAAAAAAAACTTTACGTTGCGAACGTAACGAATAATACGCCGAACAAAATTATGACAAACGCCGCAACCGATGATTTTCGGATCGGCGCTGACATATAACGGTAGTCAGAACCCATGAACGGACCAACGGGATATTTTATTAGATTTTATATAGCTAGAATAAAGATTATTCGAGCAAAAGTTCTATTTCTCCAATAATTCTTCCGGAATTTTCATCAAGAATTCCTAACGAAATTTCCTAAGGAAATCCTTAAGGCGTTTCCGATATTCTCAAATTTCTTCAAGAATGTCCTCGTACATTCCTCCAAAAATGTTTTGGAATTTTTATCTGTGGATTTCTGCAGAAAATGCTCCGAAAATAACTTCGGAGATATATCCCGAAATTCTTTTGCAAATTCAAAGAAGGAATTCGAAATATTGAAATTTTCTTCGGAAAACCTTTATGAAATCTTTTAGAAATTTCTTCAGAAATTCTTTTAGACTTTCCTTTAAAAATTCCCCTGTAAATTCCTTTAAAATTCTTTTGAAAATTTCTTCGAAAAGGCCTAAGGAAATTCCTTCGGATATTCCTTCAGGAATACCTACAAAAAATGTTTTTGGAATACATTCGAAACTTCCTTTAGGAGCAATCATTCGATTTTTTTTATGCAAATTTCTTTAGGAATTTCTTTGGAAATTAATTGAGGATTTTATTCGCGATGTGTCTTAGGAAATCCATTAGAAATTCTTTTGAGAATTCCTTCAGGAATTAATTCCAGCCATAATTCATAAAATTACGCCAGGATTTCCTTTTGACATTCGTCAAGAAATTCCTTCTGAAAATTCTCTGATAAGGTCTTTGTATTTTTTCCTGAAATTCCTTAGAAACTTCCTCCAAGAAATCCTTAGGAAATCATCTTAGTGGAGCCACACGAATTTTCTTTCGAAATTCTTGCAGTATTTATTCCTAAAATTTCGTTGGGAGAAATTTTCAGGAAATTCATTAAAGAATGAAATTTCTAACTAAAAGAGTTTCTAACGGAAATTTCGAAAAAATTTCCAAATGAAATTTCCGAAAGAACTCCTATAGCAATTTCGGAATGATTCCTAAACGAATTTTCGAATAAATTTCTGAAGTTATTTCCTAAAATTTTCCTAAGGAATATCTGAAGGTTTGAGACTAATTAAATTTCCGGAGAAATGTCCGAAGGAATGCCTAGAAAATTTCGAAAGAATTCCTAGATGAAGTTCTAAAGACATTCCGAAGGCATTTTTTTAAGGAATTACTGAAAGAAATTCTTTGAGCAATTCCTGCAATAATTGCTGAAGACATTTCTTTAAAAAAATAATTTCCGCAGCAATTTCCTAAAGCAATTTCCAAAAGAAATTTCTGAATCAATTCTTCTTAGAGAATTTCGGAAGGTTTTCCTGATACAATTTCCGTAGGTATTGCCGAAGAATTTTCAGAAGGAATTCCGACCAAGAAATAATTTAAATAATTCGTTATTGATATTTCAAAGAAATTCTCAAGACGCAAGTATTCCTCAATGATTTTTTGCAGGAATTTTAATATCCTAATGCAGCGGTTCTCAACCTTTTTCTTGGGAGGTACCCTTTAGTACTTTTGCATTAATTGAAGTACCCCCTATTTTTCCGCGAAGGAAGGAGGCTCGAGACTCTTGAAAGGAGGTTCCAGAGCCTCTTGAAAGGAGGCTCTTGAGCTATTGAAGTGAGGCCTTTTGTGAGAAGGCTCCCTGGTCTCTTGGAAGGAGGCTTCCGAGCCTCTTGGAAGGAGGCTTCCGAGCCTCTTGAAAGGAGGCTTCCGAGCCTCTTGGAAGGAGGCTTCCGAGCCTCTTGGAAGGAGGCTTCCGAGCCTCTTGGAAGGAGGCTTCCAAGCCTTCCGAGCCTCTTGAAAGGAGGCTTCCGAGCCTCTTGAGAGGAGGCTTCCGAGCCTCTTGGAAGGAGGCTTCCGAGCCTCTTGGAAGGAGGCTTCTGAGCCTCTTGGAAGGAGGCTTCGAGGCCTCTTGGAAGGAGGCTTCTGAGCCTCTTGGAAGGAGGCTTGAGCCTCTTGGAAGGAGGCTTGAGGCCTCTTGGAAGGAGGCTTGAGCCTCTTGGAAGGAGGCTTGAGCCTCTTGGAAGGAGGCTTGAGCCTCTTGGAAGGAGGCTTCTGAGCCTCTTGGAAGGAGGCTTGAGCCTCTTGGAAGGAGGCTTGAGCCTCTTGGAAGGAGGCTTCTGAGGCCTCTTGGAAGGAGGCTTCCAGGCCTCTTGGAAGGAGGCTTGAGGCCTCTTGGAAGGAGGCTTCCAGGCCTCTTGGAAGGAGGCTCTGAGCCCTCTTGGAAGGAGGCTTCCGAGCCTCTTGGAAGGAGGCTTTGAGCCTCTTGGAAGGAGGCTCTGAGCCTCTTGGAAGGAGGCCTGGCCTCTTGGAAGGAGGCTTGAGGCCTCTTGAAGGAGGCTCTGAGCCTCTTGGAAGGAGGCCTGAGCCTCTTGGAAGGAGGCTCTGAGCCTCTTGGAAGGAGGCCTGAGCCTCTTGGAAGGAGGCTTCCTGAGCCTCTTGGAGGAGGCTTCCAAGCCTCTTGGAAGGAGGCCCAAGCCTCTTGGAAGGAGGCTTCCAAGCCCTCTTGGAAGGAAGGCTGGCCTCTTGGAAGGAGGCTTCCAAGCCTCTTGGAAGGAGGCTTCCAAGCCTCTTGGAAGGGGGCTTCCAAGCCTCTTGGAAGGGGGCTTCCAAGCCTCTTGGAAGGAGGCTTCCAAGCCTCTTGGAAGGAGGCTTCCAAGCCTCTTGGAAGGAGGCTTCCAAGCCTCTTGGAAGGAGGCTTCCAAGCCTCTTGGAAGGAGGCTTCCAAGCCTCTTGGAAGGAGGCTTCCAAGCCTCTTGGAAGGAGGCTTCCAAGCCTCTTGGAAGGAGGCTTCCGAGCCTCGTGAAAGGAGGCTTCCGTGCCTCTTGAAAGGAGGCTTTCGTGCCTCTTGAAAGGAGGCTTTCGTGCCTCTTGAAAGGAGGCTTCCGTTCCGAGCCGTTCGAGAGGAGGCTTCCGTTCCGAGCCGTTCAGGAGGAGGCTTCCGAACCTCTTGAAATGAGGCTACCGAACCTCTTGAAAGTAGGTCCGAGTTTCTTTAGAGGAGGCGTCCGTGTCTCTTCAAAGGAGGCTTCCGAGCCTCTTGAAAGGAAGCTTTAGAATCTGAGATCTGAGAAGACTGAGACTGAGATCTTGCAAAGAGACTTCCGAGCTTGCTCAAATTACCAAAACTTCATGATTAAATTTTTATTGGAATGGATATTCATCCGCCATCACGCATTCTTGCCCGAGGTACCCCCTGGAGCCAACGTAGGTACCCCCGGGGTACATGTACCCCAGGTTGAGAACCGCTGTCCTAATGCATTACCAAAAGAATTTCTCGATCTATCTCCTAAGTAATTTCCTGATAATTTGCCGAAAGAATCCCTGGAGGAAACTCCGAAGGAATGTACAAAGAAATTTGAAAAAATCGGAATTTCTTTCAGAAGTTCCTTTGGAACACCTAGAACAATTTCTGAATTTCTGAAAAATTTCTAAAGAAATTCCTGAAGGGAATTTTGGAGGAATTTAAAAAAAAAATTTCAAGACATTTTTTTAAAGAAATTTTCGAAAGAACTTCTAAAGAAATTTCTAGATTTATTTTCGAAGGGTTTTTCGTAAAAAAATGCTTGAAAAAATTAGTAATGAATCACTGGAGGAACTTCCGATGCATTACTTAGAGAAATTTTCGATGGAACTCCTAGAGGAATTTTTGAAGGTATCCCTGAATGAACTTCTAGATGATTAACCAAATTAATACCTGCGGCTATTATTTTCGAAAAAATGTGTGGAAGGCTTTCCGAACAATTATTTGAAATATTGCCTGGATAAATACTGGAGAAACTTCTTGAGAATATCCAAAGAAGTATGATAATGGGTCGACTGCAATCCCGATATTTTTGGATTTTTATTTATGGCATGAAGTCTTAATGCCAGATTCAAAATAGTGTTTTATTTTACTACTGTCCAGATTGTCAAAAGAATTTCCGGATAAATTCCTAGCAGAGCTCCTGACAGAATTTCTTCAGATATTTCTGAAGGAATTTTTGCAAGAGTTTCTGAAGTAATTTCCGAATAAATTTCTGTAGAAATCTAAAAGGTCATATGAAAAAATTGGATTCCTTTAATAATTATTCAGGAAATTTATTCAACAATTCCTTCAGAAATTCGTCAAAAAATTCTTTTCGAAAACCAATTCAGGTTGTTCTTTGACCATTTCTTCGGAAAGTTACTCCTGAAATACATTTTGAAATTTCTTCAAGAATTTCTCCAGAAAATCTCACAGATATTCTTTCGAGAACTCCTCCAGGAATAATTTATAAAATTTCCCTAATAGGTCATTAAGGGATTCTTCCGTAAAACCTCCCAAAAATTCTTTGTAAATTTCTTCAATGTTATATATCTTTAAAAATTCTTGCAGGAATTATTCTCATCCAGGAATTCTTTCAAAATTTTATTTACCTTTAAATACTTTTAATTTTTCCATACGAAATCCTTACAAAAAATCCTTCAGGATTACATGAATTTCGTATGGCTTATGGAAGTTCCGTAGTAATTTCTAGATAAATTAACGAAGGTCTTTCCAGGGGATTTTTCGAAGGGGTCCCTGGATAAAACTTAAAAGGAATTAATAGAGAAATTTTCTAATTTTTTCCTGGAGTGAAAAACAATTCTGAAGGATATTTAGAAGAAATTTTCGAATACATTCCTAGAGAAATTACAGAATAAATTCACGAAGAAATCTCCAGAGGTCTGAAAGATTTTAGGATAGGTTTGGCATAGGAATTCTTACAGGAATTTACGATGAAATTTATAATGGAAATTATCCGAAGAAAATCCGATTGGATTACCGAGTTCTAGATTTCTTATAAAATTCTATCTCTCTTTAGTTTTTCGGTTGTTTCTTCAGGATTAATCAAAATTCTAAGAAAAGGACAATTTTCTGAGAAATATTCGATTTGATGGGTCACACGTGGCCTATCGTGCCCCTGCTTAACTCCGCCAGTGCTTCCATCACTGTTTGGAAATTGGTTCGGAAACCTCGATTGATGATGATGATGATGATGATGATGATACTACCATCTATTGTAGCAAGGCACCTGCCGATAGCACTGGCCATATCTGACAAACGATTTGATTCGGAAACCTCGATTGAGCCCAAAATTGCACAAATGGTAGCTGGTATGTTTAAGAACCATTCCACTGAATATAAAGGAACTTTTGTTTAGTTTTCTGCTGATTTATTAGGAGCTGGGTTGAGGACCTTAAAATTCGTTAATAGCCATTAAAAATATGCTCATGTTGTCAAAGGTGGCTGTGATATGTGTTGTGGCGCGTATGCAGCCACATATGTTTAATCGCAAGTGAAACCACACATCGCAGGTATTTACTTCTGATTGCATGCGTTTGTTATTCAAGGAAATCAAATAATTCCAAAGTACACAACCCAGCCCCCAAAAAATAGCCGAAAACTTAATAAAAGTTCCTTAATAATCTCGCAATGTTCTGTGGAATTGTTTTTCAACATACTAACTAACATTTTTGGCAAATCTGGGCTCAATTGAGCTTTCCTAACCAATTTCTAGAACGAAAGAGTTTCGGAGGTGTATTTTCCTATATAGTCAATTTACGTCACTCGCCACATTTTCAGATCTGTTGGAAGTCTAACTTTGCTATTTGATGCTTCAACTTAATGCTGAAATGCTGCTTCTAAAAAAAATAACAAGAATAACTCTTATATTCTCTTGAGACTACGATTTTAACACAATTGATTAATAGTCTCGATATGAAACAACATACCTATACAATATTCTCAGTTAAGTTTGGATGTATCAACTTCGATATCAAAATAGTATTTATCAAGTAATAACTTTCCGTATTAGTGAAATTTACGGTTTTGGTGGATTCTGGGTTTCGGTTGTTATTTCTTTTTGTTTGTTTGACACTAAATAACTGAAAAAATACTCAAATTACTACATACCACCGCATAACAGTAATATTGGGAATACAAACAAAATGAACAAATGATAACGCAAGTTTGTACTCAAATAACAAATATTGCAATTGTTGCTAATAACTGAAATTTGTTTAAGCAATTTGCATTAGGCGACAAATTCGTAGATACAAAAGAAGTTTGTGATACACAACTTCCAAAGCTTGTCATAAGACGAGTTCATACAATCCCATTAAATTCCACCACTTAATTGTATCTTGACAGATACGTAATTCGACCTAAACAGTAAGGCCGTCTTCAGTGTCTTGTACTTGACTCGACTTACAAGACACTGAAGACGGCCTTACTGTTGAGGTCGAAATACGTATCTGTCAAGATACAATTAAGTGGTGGAATTCAATGGGATTGTATAAACTCGTTTTATGACAAGTGAAGGCATTCCACTAAAAAGCTCAAAATAATTTTCTTAACTTCCAAAGAACAAGACAAGATCACTTAAAACTGCTCCGGGCCTGGTCGTAAGCAAAAGTTTATTGACCATCACAATCGCATTATTCTCCACGAAATTAGGAAAAAATCAGTATATCAACTTCAAGATCAGTCCACAAACAATTTGGAGCGTTATGAGATCTCGTGGTTGCAATTCGCTGAAGAAGCTGTCTAATGTTTATATCTGCCAAGAATATGAACAAGCGGCTGGAGTATGCTCAAAAATGAGTTGATGAGCCACCAGAGTTCTGGCAGAATATCATTTTGATGGAGGAGAGAAAATTAAAACTTTTACGGGACCGACGGACTGGTTAGGCTATGGCGCAAACCAACTACAGGATTGGATCCAAAAAAAAAACGTCTAACTGTGGAGCATAATGGTGGTCATGTTATGATTTAGTGTGGTTTCAATCCAAACGGCACCCGAAAACCTAACGTTTATCATAAGTTCTATAGATCTTTTTATATAAATAAACATTTAGAAGGATAACTTGAAAGCAAGCTCCGTTAAATTGAGTCATAGATCTGATGATGATTTTGTCCAAAACAATAGTACAAAAAATTCTTCAAATCTCCCAAAGCCAAAAAGTAGCTGCTGTACAATGTCAAATCAAAGCTCCCGCATCCTTCCCAATGCCCATACACCAACCCCATTGAAAACTCATGGGATACGCTTGCCCAAAAAGTTCGAATTCACGTGATACAGAACGTAAACCATTGAAGAAGGTTCTCATGGAAAAGCTACTGAATGTCTCCCGGAAACAATAATAATATCAAGACAATTAGTACAATTCCATTTAATTCCACCACCTAATAATATACTAAGCCAAAATGAAATCAGTCATTTCTGCTATATCCTAAATGAAGGAAAAAAAATAGAAAAGCAAAATCATAATTTCGAAATTTCAAGTAAAACTCAAATCGCACTCTCCAGGTGATCAGGGTCCCTTTAGCCTAGCGGTAAGATGCGCAGCTATAAAGCAAGACCAGGCATGCTGAGGGTGGCTATTCCCGGTGCCGCACAGAAGGACCAATCTTCAAAAAGACGGTCAAAAACCATTTTTTCAAAATGATTCAAATTGATAACTTAAGTCATGGGTTGTTAGTAGAATACTTGATGATGATGTTAACATAGTTTTGAGTCGTTTTATTTGGTTGTATCTTACATTTACAGTCAATACAAGTTGAGCATATTGTCGATTTTTAATTCTGTTAAATCTTGTAACATTTATCTTACTGCTTCATTATGATGGCCACAACGTATACATCACCCAAACCTATTATATTTGGCACCATCACAAAGTGTAGTCTAAAAACTAATAAAGCCACGCATATACGTTCGTAAATTATTTTTGATCGCGCAGAAAGTACTCGGTCTTTATTATGTATAAAATTATTATTGTATTATCTTTTTGCTGTATTCATTGTGAAATTCAAAAATTTCCATCGGTACCCATCAACGAAATTCACACTGTTGTTTCATTTTTTTGTCAGGACTCCAATCCTGCAGAAATTAGGTTCCGCCAGCCTCCGCCCGCTCAGTTATTTCGGTTTTACTGACAGTGGTCGTTTCGGTCTTGCCCATCAATTTTGATAAAAAAGCAACGTACAATATGTTTTCTCTTCTCCTTCTACTTCTCATTTGTCCCAATACAATGGTGCGACATCAGCTGGAAATTGTCTAGGGGTCGTACACTTATTACGTAAGCGTTATTTTTGGTTTTTTCAACATCCCTCCCTTCATGTAAGATTTCTTACATTCAAATGATTTTTTATTTATAGGTAAAACGACAGATCCCCCTCCCCCATAAGGGCATACGTAATATGTGTACGGCCCCTAGTACAATTTGTTCTCGTCTTACGCATACTTTAATTCAATAATAATCCACGTGATCATGAGTTTTTACAGGCACTTGCGCTTTGAGATTTTGAAAATATTGATAAAGGAAGTAGGACATTAGGACAAACTATCAAGTCATGTCATGTTTAGTCGCAATGCAGGGAGAGTATTTTATTTGACCGCTACGTCTTATTTTTCCATACTTGCTCTGTAAAAAGATCATGAGTTTTTCACATGAATCGTAATATCAAGAAACGATTTGCGCCTCTACAGATTTAGTTTGTGTAGGGACGATCCATTCTATATGTTTACAATTTCTAATAATGGAATACATTTTTCTGTTAGCACTGCAGTGAGGCGGCAGAAATTGGTAATTAAAGGTAACAGTTAATACCTGTGAAAGTGCTCATAGAAATAGAACTGTATGCTGGCGGCGCCAGCCATTGATATTTGATGAGGCACCACTTGGTGCAAGCACGTTGTCTTTGAGAACGTTTGCGTGCTTGCGACGACTGGTGCCCCACCTTTCGTTCCGGTAGTAGATCTCTAGCTTACGGGTCGGTGATGCCGAGAAGATGAACCATCCATTTAATGAAAGAGACCATTTTATTCACTTCTAACATTTTTGACCGTCTTTTTTGGAATTGGTCCCACTGTGTGCCGGTCTATGTAATTTTTGGTTTGGAATTTGTCTCGACTTCCGTGGGCATAAAAGTATCATCGTGTTGGCCTCATGATATACGAATGCAGAATTGGTAACTTGGCTAAGAAACCTCCGGGTAATAACTGTGGAAGCGCATATTTGGAAGAAGAATATTACATTCCGAATTTCCACGAAGATGGATCGTGGATTGATGGGTAATAAACCAGTTAATAAGTTCGGGCTCAAGTTTAGAAGCGCTCTAAATCTTGGGAAAGTATAACTAGTAATAATCATTCGCAGAGGTACTGCGAAAAGTACCATCAAAACGGCTTAATTGTTTCAACATGCTAACGTTGAGACTGTGTGCCAAAACGCATGATAATCTTTATTTGATGGCGAATCATTCAACTCTAAACATCAGTGTATTATTTTTTTTCGTTGTTTTGAATGGGGGCAGTGGGAATGAAAATAAGCCGAACAAAGCTCATGAAATGGTGCACCTTTTATTTCGTCTGGCTCTACACACCGCGGAACATCGGAAACAGTTCATGGAAATTCCCGCATCAGACAGATGAAGTGGACCGAGGAAAAATGTTCCATTCTTCCGCGGGTTACGGTTTTTGTTGTAGTTGCTGGGTGAATGACTGGCTCGGCAGGTTGATGGAAAATGTATCTAATATACAGATGGCTTCAGAAGCGGTTTTAAAGAGACAGGTGAATTTCGATCGTTGCTGTGTCTAGCAAGTCTGACTAAATAAAAAATACTTTTTTTTGAGGCAGTAACCAAGTCAGGAAAAAAGTGCCGCATCAGTAAACTTCGTCCGTCGATGTCGACCGAATGAAGGAACTGTAGTCTGTATATAGGTACAATATGAAACAAAAGAGCGCATAATTTTTCGCTCCAATGCCTTCCAGATTACCAACCTAATTGAGGGACGCACCCTCACTTGAAACAAAATATTTCCAATCGAGTTTGTGTTGAATGTTCTGTTACGATGCGAGTTTGCTGCACTAATACCATGTGTGCAAAATAACTTGAAAATTGTTCTTATTGTCTATATTTTTATTACAAAAATGAACTTCTCAATGGAACTAAATATTCCAAAGTCAATACTACACAGAAAAAACATTTATTTTAAAATGTTTTCGCCTTTCTCGAATACTAAGTGCACGCACCTAACTTTGCGCATTTTGCGATTATTTTTTGTTATAGAATGCGTTTAAATTGAATTTCGAAATATAAGTACAACTTGTCAGCACAATATACAAACCCGATTTTTTTAGAGTATGACTCAATTTGGATTTTTTCCAATATTTTTATTTAAAAACATGGCTGATTTTGCGATAGTCACCCGTACAACACTTTTTGTAGGATGCGTCGTTTTACGATTATATCCAGGGTTTGCAGAAATCGCTCTCAATAGATAACGAACAACGATAAAAGAGAAACAAAAAACCTCTTCGAATCAAAGCCATGAAAGCCATGAAAACAAAACTATCGCACTTGTATACAAGTTGAAAAAAAACTGATTCGGATATGCGGCCCCCACCGATGGGGTTTAATAAACGGTTTTTTTTTTCACTCATTTCATGTTGGAGACCATACTTTTTTCACACAGCTGTGTAAAACAAGTTGAAATGCACCATCAGAACCGGTGCCTCCCGGCCAGGCTTGTAAAATGTCATCTGCATGTCATTTGACAAATTTGTTCATAAATTTCTTCAGAAGCCAAATTTACTTCAAAATTTTAGATGTACGCATAACGCTTGAGTAGTGCTATATTTTTGTCCAAGGGTACATTGCTCTACATATAACATCTGAGGCTAGAGAGTGAAATCTCTCCAAAATGTCACGTGTCATTTGACATAATGTCATTTGACTGACATTTTGCCTCCCAAGCCTCAGATTACATATTTACAGCAATGTCTTGTTAAACAAAGTTGTAGTCACATTGTGATCAAATCGGTCGAAGATAAGTGCCCAAAGTTTTTACTAGTTTTTGCCGTAGAAATTTTGTTTTTTTGGCCATAGCTTCCAAGCCCATAGTCCGATCCGGCCAATTTTCAATAGAAAATATTGGGACAGGATTCCCAGTTGAATACAATTTGTTTATAAAATCGGTTAAGAATAAGTGCTCAAAAAGTGAGCTAAACTTTTTTACGCGTTTTTGGTTTAAAAAGATTGTATTTTGGTCATAACTTCCGATTTAATACTCTGATCCGGCCAATTTTCAATCGGAAACAATGGAAAATGATTTCAAGCTGAATGCAACTTGTTGTGAGCAAATCTGTTAAGGATAAATTCCCAAAAAATAAGCTAAACTTTTTGACGCGTTTTTGGTTTAAAAAGATTGTATTTTGACCATAACTCCCAAGCCCAGGATGGGACAGATATGCGATTCACGACAACACAAATGATATTTTGTAAAAAATTGAAAACGTCTTCGTAGACTTCAAAGGGGGAAATGGATTTAAAAATGTTTAAATTTAGTCTACGTGGTTTATGGACAGCCCCTGATGCAAATACCTGACTATCGGAACTAAACTCAGCTGGTTTTAATAATACACTCAAATCATACTATTCCAAAAAACCCAGATTAATCCACCTAGCGTTGGTGGTGCCTTTCTCGCATTTAGCTAAGACACCAACCTTATATGGGTTTTATATGGTCTGATGTTCCATTTTCTTCATAACTTTTAAACGCAATGACCGATCGTTATAAAATTTAATAGTGATCAACAAGGCTTTGTCCCCTGTCGAATGAAACTTGTTGCGGGAAATCGGTTAAGGATTTCTATACGAAAAGTTGTCTAATGTTTTTTATAGCACACACACACACACACGCACACACACACAGACATACATACACACGGACAGACAGACATATGCTCAGCTCGTCGAGCTGAGTCGATTGGTATATAATACTATGGGTCTCAGAGGCTTCTATAAAAAGTTCGTTTTCAGAGTGAAATGATAGCCTTTCGGTACAACTTAGTTGTACGAGAAAGGCAAAAACAGCAACGAGGACTACGAATGACGGTATAGAAACATTACTTTAAACATATGCTTATTGTAACCAGCTCAATCATCTGTCTATTACTGTATCTGCAAACCCAATCCTCCGCACTCTTAGCTCTGTGGGCCAGCCAAAGGCCCTGCAGAATTGTTGATACACATTCTACATTCATAAAACATCGCTTGGCAACAATCTTCACCAGAACCTATCACGACAGATTTCGTAACAAATCATGTCTGTACGTTGTTGGTTCCATGACTAAAGAACCTCATCCGTTGTCTTGTTTTACGCCAATATAAATTTCGCGCCAGTGCTCCGTGGATGACACTATAAACAAGGAGATGGTCAATATTATTAGCCTTGGTTTGCATTAAATTCTAAACATTTTCAAACACTCGTATATTAATGTGAAAACGAGTATTGAACACAAACTTTTGTTATTACAAGTCGATATAAGTATCATGAACAAGAAAACAATTCTTATGACCTCCTACTTGCATGAAGCATCTCACAGTGCGTCATCAGCTTGCCGTCTCCAGTCCACCGACTTCAACGGCACCGGTGACGAACCTAGATTTCTTCTACCATTTAGTTCCCGCAATAGCACCCATCAAAACCGCAACCGATTGTTTCGAACCGCTTGGTTCAACCACCACCGGCTCTATAATCGCACAAGTCGATTATGTAATTTCGTTTTAAATGGCAAGAAAATCACGATTATATGCGCTGCCGCTTGATTGGCCGGGCTCGGATGAAGCATTTATCCTCCATCCAGTGCCACCATCTAGTCCGCCTGATGCTGGTAGGTTTGGCATAGTTCAGCCAAAGGCAAAGAAGCTCCAATCCTGAGACTGGCCCAAGAATAAAATCTCTCCCATGGGTTTGTTTTGGGTTTGGCATTTAGATGACGACGTGATGGCGGTTGAAATGTCTTCTTACTCTTACAGTTTTGAAGCATAAGCTTTAATAATGTTTCATCTAGAAATGCCCGAGCTAGGGAAAAATAATGAACCCAAATTGAAGCAATTTAATGAGTTTTATTTAACGGATTGCCTTTTAGGAGAGTTTTCGCCGGAAGAGAGATAAAATGTTCGTCGGTTCAACTATTTTATAATCTCTTTTTTACTCTCAAAAAGTAAGATTTAATTGGAATTGTCAACATAACAAAAAGTAATAGTTTTTAATTGCATTGCAGTTTTCTTGCACCTACTAGCTATTTATGAAGCCTCCTTGAAGGTTGTGAAATTATTTGAATATCTCTACAAAGACTTCCACCAAAAAGTATGACTAATCTTCTATATATGTACATACAAATGAATTTCTGTCTGTCTGACCCTTATAGACTCGGAAACTACTGAACCGATCAGCCTGAAAAATTGTAAACAGGGGTTTTTGGGGCCCAATGTTGGACTCCCATGCAAACGAAACACAAGTTTTGACGTTTGCCCTGCCTAAAGCAATCGAATCGCAGTGCAAATTTGCACGTTAAATTGTTAATACAAGAGTTAACAAAGAGGAATTTTTCCCTGAAGAAGACATCGAACCCGATGTCGAAACGTTGGACAAAATTTAAAAATTTGTTCTGAAAAACCAGACTGCATAGCCGAGAAATCTCAAAAATTGTTAATACAAAATAAATGTTTGTGCTAACTAAACTAATCACTTTTGAGTGAGACGAAGTTCAACGGGTCAGCTCATCAGGGTCAGAATTTAATTTTAAATGGAAGCTTAGCTTTAGATAAAGTATTTTATATATTTACAATATTTTTGCCTTTCTCGTATACTAAGTATACGTAAACTCTATACGATCACACCAAAACCAAACTGTTGATAGAAGGCTCGGAGACTTATAGTGTTATATACCAATCGACTCAGCTCGACGAATTGAGGTGATGTCTGTATGTGTGTATGTATGTATGTGCGTGTATGTGTTCATGTACACAAACTTTTGTAGACACACTTTTTGAAACCTAGCATTAGCCGAATTATTCGCAAAATTCGACGGAAAATCCTGTCCCATTGTATGCTATGGAAAATTTGCCAAATTGGACTATGGGATCAGAAGTTATGATAGAATACTATGTTATATAAGCAAAACTCGCTAAAAAACACTCACCCATATTTTTAGTATTTTTTTCCACGAGAAAAACATCAACACCGCTAGGTGGATGAATCAGGGTTTTAAATACGGAAACAATGATACAACAAAGTTACGATCAGAATGTCGACAAAATGTATACATACAAAATTCTATTAAGTTGATCCGATTGGTATCCACATTACGAACTCCCGGAACTTTATATCAAAAGTTCATTTTTGGAGTGATCTTGTAGCCTTTCGGAGCTTCGTGCACTGATTGTACGAGAAAGGCAAAACGAAGTTAACCATTCACGCGATTTGCCTGTGCAACATCTTTCTGGTACATTGCTCTCACGCGACAGTACCTGTGTGTTACAATTTCTAGACTTAGGTTATTTATTTGTCTTGACGATCGCGCTAGTTGCTGCTGTTAAATCGCACGCGCAGTTGTAAATGGGCAGCACATTTACGGTTCATTCAAACCGGTGTCAAGGGAGATAGAATGCGCCGGAAGCCGACAACCGGTGAAACGACAACGACCGTAAATCCATTCATGTGCGCGTTCGCAGTCGAACGAAAAAAGCAGCAAACAAATCCAAAAAATGAAACAAGGTGGAATGAAAATTGCTGTCAGCTGAATTACTGCTTTGGGACAATTTTCACACTGAATTCCATTTGGTTTCGTTATGGTGGTTCCTATCTACTTCAAGAAAAGCACATAGGGGAAGAAGGTATGATGGGCCCACCGAGGTAAAACACCATATTTTTTAAATGTTTCACACGTTTTAACCAGTTAGCAGTATACCGCCTAAATATCTATTAATACTATGTAAGTGGGAGGGGGTCCCGTAGCGTAGTTGGCTACACGTTCGCCTTACAAGCGAATGGTCATGGGTTCGATTCCCAGCCCCTCCACCAAACCCTCGTCAGTCGCCAGATTCGCAGCCCATACGGTGGCGTTTGAGGTACGCGCCTTACCGTCACGGCTGCCTGATGACGACTGACAACTTGTTCTTCTCGGAGGCATTCCTTCAACGTTACCCGGAATAATGGCAACCGAACAATGCAACGATCATTGAATACACGACATGGACAAACGGACACAATGGACACACGATGAGATGGACTGGCAACGACAACAAATATGGTAATGGAAATCTAAAAATAGATTCTGTGTGGATTCTGTAGAGCAGAATACCACAGTAGATTTCGGCACAGTAGCGGTTAAGTAACACAGGCCTAACAAATAAATAAAGGAATAAAAAATAAAAATAAAAACTATGTAAGTGGGGTTTCATATGTGTTTCCTAATGGAAATCCGGAATAATAAAACTCAAAAAGCCAAGCAAAAAGCTATAGTGTGTGCATGCATGACATTTTCACTGTTAGTTTACTGAGCATTTATGAACCATTTATGAATTTATGAACGTTGCATCACTGTTGTATAATCGGGAAACATGTTTCAAAGCACTGTTGGAATACAAAACAGCTTGCCTCAGTAGCTGGAAAGAGAATGGAAAAATCTCTCACTTATCATCTCTGTATACATTCACAATATGTAGCAGACCGTGACAGACTTTTTTCGGAAGCTGCCATGCTAAACAACTGATTGGCTGTAAAGGACCACACCCCCTCCCCCTCCCATACCCTATCTTAAATTCGTTTTAAAAGCACCAAACTCGGAGGCCACGGGTTCTGATGATGCATTTCAACTTATTTTACACAGCTATGCGAAATCACAAAATGAGCGAGAACAATGCGTTTTATCGTCTCTTCTCGGAGGAGGCTGCCTATCCGTTTTTTTTCGCACTTGTATGCAAGTTCGATCAACCTGTTTTTATGTTAAGAAAATTATTTTGAGCTTTTTAGTGGAATGTCTTCACTTGTCATAAGACGAGTTTGTACAATCCCATTTAATTCCACCACTTAATTGTACCTTGACAGATACGTATTTCGACCTCAACAGTAAGGTCGTCTTCAGTGTCTCGTACTTGACTCGACTCGACTCGAGTCAAGTACGAGACACTGAAGACGACCTTACTGTTGAGGTCGATATACGTATCTGTCAAGGTACAATTAAGTGGTGGAATTAAATGGGATTGTACAAACTCGTCTTATGACAACTGTTGTTATGGCTTGTGGTGATTTCAAATAGTTTTTGCCTCTCTTTTATCATTGTTCGTTATCTATTGAGAGCGATTTTTGCAAACCCTGCTCAGTGGCTGATTTGTTGACTAGGTCTTTTTTTAACATGAATATTTTCCGAAAAAAAAGTTAACACCTAGGAGCAATTCTCTGCGAAATCGAAGATCGATTAATTTTTGTATTTTTTTATTTCTTTGAAATTTTGCACATACAATCTTTGTGATGAAAAAACATAATTTGCATCATTGGTTTGCCATTTTGACTCCTAGCTTTTGACAAAGGCCTAAGCAAAAACACCTCGAAAACTTAAAAAAAACTTGAAAACGGCTTGTCTGATCGTTTTGATGTCTTTTGCAAAGTTTTAGGTAATCATTGGGGGTATGTGAAAAATATAAACAATGGGAAAAAAATGTTCAAATATTGAAAATAAAACTTAAAAATCGATTTTCTCAAAAACGTTTTTTCAATTTTTTTATTTTTTGGTATGTTGTAGCAGATAATATATAGGCGAACTGTCCCGTTTTCCATCTCACTGAACATATATTCATCACATCGCAAAACAAAGATATACAGCACCAATCTCGTCGTTCCTTTTTGCTAACATACGTGATCACTGCCAAAAATAATCACAAAAATATGAAACAAATCAAATACCTTTCTATTGCTTTGTTTTGATGGGATGAATCTGGAAGCTATGAGATGAAATTCCGAACTATATCCCTACTTTGATTTAGCATACCCAATAAAAAAAACTAAAAGAGAGCATATTTCCCATTCGCTGTTGTGCCTTTTGAATATACAATGAGGAAGGTATGCATTTCATATCCACTCCATATACATAAGCGTCTACATAAACTGCATTATAAGAAACCTTATCCCAATATGAAAAGCGTTTTATACCCTCTCAACCTAACTGTTCACGTTCATCATTCCGGATAGCATTGTGGGAATGAATGATGGGAATCTTTGTTGTACTTTTGTAGTGCACGAAGAAAAAAATCAATTATTAGAACCCCTACGCATATAGTTATTTTAATTGTTCTTACACCTGCTCGACATCATTAAGGTTCCACACCATATTTCAGTCAGAAAAATAACAACCACAACGATGAGCAATAAAGCATAACCATGAAAAAGGCACAATCAAGACACGCTATATATTAAACTAGTCAGAGAAAGGTCGATTGGAACAACTGCATGAAAGTAAGCGGCGCCCAAAAAGGTTTCACAAAGTCGCTTCACGCTACGGTTCTGGTGACATGTTCTTTATCGAAAAGCCAAAGAAACGGAGCGGCCATCGAGAATGATTTATTTCTCCCAGCTTTTTTTGACTACTATTTCTGAAATCTAAACAACTCTGATTTGGCTTAACCGGAATGATAATGAATAGTTTTGCTATTCAGTGTTTTGTCATTAACATTATTTTCTTCAATTCCTTTTCAGTTCACTACATTTAAAAAATCCTTTTTCTTTTTTCTAAATGATTCATTTTGTCGTCTTTGTGTTCAGAAAATGGAAAAAATAGCCTTTCACCTTCTTTTAGTTGAGCCTGTGGTACTGCTCGATTTAAAGCATTTGGATCAATTTTTTAATCATCTTGAGCTAAGAAACGCAACAAAATAAAAGTACAAAGCACCGGTAAAAACTTCTGTGTAATGACGGATTTCCTGCCGTTCAATATTTTGGGTCTAATCTGCAGACTAGTTAAATACATCTTACATGACCTACATTAGAATAATAGACTGTAATTTACCCGAAATAATTGGATGTGTATCAAATATTATTGTTTAATTTATTTTGCAAGTCAATCACAAAAACAATCAAATTATGCACTTTTTCTATCCCTTTTTCTGATACATTTTTCTAGCAGACGAAAAACAACGCTAACGATTCATTATCAAGCTTTATTTCATCACCACGCGGGATAGAAATTATTGTTGATGGTTTATTTTTCTTTAACTTGACCTTTCGGTTCTTATTACTTTATTCCCTCGATCGTTTCTGCTATTTTCGCGTATACCCCCATCTCCATACATAGATGTACGTATCTCGAGCAACTCGCAGAAAGTGAGCAAAAGCACCGCAGAGCTTCCGCGAGCCCACAGCACGCGTGCAATTCGTCTTTGTCGGTGCACCAATAAAACCCATACCTGGGGTAGACACTTCCCACATACTACCACCCGCGGGATAATGACGACGCTTGAAGATGGGAAAACAACGACCGACATACCCGCAGCAGCAGCCACACCGCCGGGCACGGTAGGTATAAGAAAATTGCCATGCTGTTGGCCCCCAAAGCAATGGTTCGATGCACACTGAGGAGAGGAAGGTGGCCAATACCCGGGCAGAAGCCATGAACAGAATAACAAAACATGATATGGACTTGATTGATATAAGAGATAAAAGAACAGACAACAATATCAAAAATTTGCACCGAAACATCATTTCAATATCAAGATATGCTATCGATAAGAACAAACTAATGGCACTTGATATCGATCACTTATTACAAATAACATATCTTGATATCCTCATGATATTTTAGTGCAAAATATTGATATTGTCGTCTGATCTTTTATCTCTTATATCAATCATGTCCATATCTAATTTTGCTCTCTTATCAACATTTGATATTATTGAGCTATTGTCGTCTACTCGGGATATCAATGCATTTTGCGATGTTAGGATTTTTTTCAGGCTGCTAGATATTTTACATTAAAGTCATGTCACTAGTCGTACGCTTATCAGCTTTTATAGTTAATTGCACAAAATAACCGATTTTGAAAAAAAGAAATGAGGTTTACAACGATTCTATGTTCAAATCGTACATTACTGTTTGCACAATCAAAATCTAGCTTACGTTTAACTGTTAGCGCATGAATAATATGAATATTACCAGATACCAAGCTTCAAACAAGATGTCGACGTGTGGATACTGTTTCAAAGCTAATTATCAAATAGTAGAATTACAAAAATCTTTAGAATTTATTTTAAATATAGTCAACATTACTCGTGATTTTCGCATGAGAAAATACCATATAAACGCGTCGGAAACTATTTCGAACATATCCAGCCGTTTTCGAGTTATGCGGATACGAACACAGACCATTTATTTTGTATATGGAAGAGAAGAAGAAGCAGGAGAAGAGAAGAGAAACAACAAATTAAAAAAAAAGTTTTTTGAAAGCATCGAATGTCCAAAAGAGTGACTGATTACAGTCTATTTCGATTATAAGAGAGCCATATTGACATTTACAACGGATTTTTGAGCAGAAAACTGATGAATGTAGCTTTTTTAGATTCTTCTTCTCATTTGGACATACGACGTTTCCAAAATTCATGCTAGAATTGGCCAGTAAACTTTCCCATAGTGAGCTGTTGGTTAGATACCCTCCCATATCCGTGTTTTCGGTACACATTTCCACCGCCAGGCCTATGGAGCTCTGCAACAAACAGTCCAACTATACACACAACGCCATCACCGACCGGCGAGCAACCGAACTCGGGGAGTTTGGATGGCACCGCTGCATATCATTTCGGTTCCAAAGCTCAGCGTGGTATGTTCGTTTCGATTTGCTTTCACATCGAACGGTCGGTCGTGACGCGCGCGTGTTCGTCGCCTGTACTCTACTAGTTGTCTTGAAGTCTATCTTGGTGGAACGTTCGGGTTGTTGAATGGTGGTGTTCTGGACAGATGTTTTGGGAGAATTTTATTAACCAACTGTGATTCGAAGCAGTTGCCGATCGTAGTGTACTGTGATATTATGTAGTAATTATGTTTTGATTCTGTTTGTTGACATAGTTGACAAAAATCTAACGGCTCGTCAGTGGAAAGTGTGATACAAATTATTGTTGAAGTAATAAGTTGGATTCCAACTGAGAAATTACTTAAGTGTTGTGATAGGGGAAGCTTATATGTAATTGAAACGGTAGTGTTTGTTAGTTGCCGAATACAATGCAGATTTTGGATATTAATCAGAAAGATTACGTATGTATTGAAACCTAGCACTGTTGCGCACTAATAAAAATATCAATTGACTAGGTACTAAAACTGAGAAGAAGAAAGTGTACAAAAAAATATAATTAAAAAATTCCAAGAACTTTTATTAACTTTAATGGTTTTCCTTTGAAAAGGCCAATTAATACGTGAAGAGATCATGCAAAAACATTACTAAATCGTATAGGGGAACTACTCCTGAAATTCCTCCCATGGATCCGATATTCATTCCATCAAAAACAAAGCAATGGAAAACAATTTGATTGGTTTCATATTTTTTGTAATTTTTTCAGCAGTGAGCACGCATGTCGACAAAAAGAAGCGACGAAATTGGTGCGATGAGATGTTCAGTGAGATGGAGTTCGGAACACTTCTCCTATCTTATGTGTCCATATAACAGCACTTTTGAGGATCTCTAGAACTAGAGACAAGCCAGACAACCAATCAGGGCTATATTATTTTATCAAACTCCACCGTAACCCATTCGAGAATTGTGATAAAACTGTCAGGAGTTGATATTTTGATATGATATTTTGTTAATAAGCTCATTTGCTTGTCATAAGACGAGATTGTACAATCCCATTTAATTCCACCACTTAATTGTACCTTGACAGATACGTATTTCGACCTCAACAGTAAGGTCGTCTTCAGTGTCTCGTACTTGACTCGACTTGTCGACAAAAAGCTCATTTGGCCAAATACACCGCGTCAAGCGTGTTTTTTTGCTTCTTGAACATCATCGCATATGAATACCACTATTATTTTTACAAAAAAGGATAGTACATACATTATTTTAATAATAGCGTTTGGCTTCCCTACTTTTATTATTGTTTGATGGGGCAGTAGAAGGAACCTTTTCATTAACCATATGTAGGCTACGAGAAGTAGGGTACGATCTCAAAATTGTTCGTTGAACAAATTAAAGTTTATAATGGCAAATAGATATAAATTGAAATTTTGTATGTGGACGAGCGGTTCTCAACCTTTTTCTCAAGAGGTTTCAGGGTTTTACATCAATATTGTGGTACCCCAAACCTTTGAGGCCTGAAAACTTAAGTTCTTGTCGAAAAAACTGCTCGTTATTCAATAATTCAACACACCTCCCAATTTCAATTTGTTATCAAGCCGAATAGATTTTAACGGTTTCTATATTACAAATATTTAATTCAAATTATGTCCTACAGGTCTCGGAAAGGTCAAAGAAGGAGGGGAGGGGGTTATAATAATAAAAAATAAATGTTAAAATGAAAAAAAATCTAAAAACTCCTCGTATTTGTTGAATAATGTTTTGAAAATACTCAAAATTATCCGATTTTTTTTCCGTTGCACCTTCAAAATATTATTGAGCAAACAAATCCGAGAGGGCTCCCCCATAATTGTTTTCAAATATTTGTATCGACCTAATTTAAAACTTTTTAATTGATCTTCTGGTATCTTGAGCTTAACATTTTGACAGAAAATTTAGGAATACAATGAATACTAACTTTTCAGTTTCTAATCCTAAGAAATATGGATTTTTATTCCTGATGTAAGTTAATTTTAACTTTTTCCAAAATTTGAGATCGTTAATATTGTGAGCAACGGCGTAATTTTACCAATCCGGATCTAGAGTGGGCTATGTGGTAGTGTCAGGGCCTGCAGATCAAGAGGTCACGGTTCGCGCCGAGTCGATAAAGATTTTCTCTTGTCAAGTCTTATGGAAAATTCCATGTTTTCAATGACCTTTTGGGGTCGTTAACTACATTTGAATGGAATTCTATGCCCTCCTCTTAGTTTTATTGCATCACTCATGCCGCTGACTAATTTCAAACAACCTGCAATGATTGAGATTATAATAATTTCATGTCCATCATTGCAGCCACCAATTATGAAGTAATGGTTTGTTAATGGGATGGGATCGATCCGGTTTTGTTTATGGCATGAGTGCGGTACAATAACTAAGGGAGGTTAACCAATAAATCAAGATGTTTTTTAAACTTTATAAGATTTTTTTTATCACGTTCAATTTAAAGGAAGTTCCGTTTTGTTTTAGCATGGGGGAATGGTCTTGCTTGACTACCCTATTCAAATGTTGAGTATTTCATGAAAACTTCATTATTACATGCCGAAGCTTATTTTTCAAAATAAAGTGATGTATGGACGAAACTTCCGCAACTCTCAGAAGAAATGAAAGGAAAAATTGAATTCAGCACATATTGAAAATTTATACTACCCCCAGAAGCACCTAAAATTATTTTTCTGGTGTTCAGGCATTTTTTTCAACTAAATCAAATAAAAAGTCATAGAATAAGCCCTCTAAACATCCTAGTATCAATGACAAAGTGGTAGATAATAGTCTAAAGAAGCTATCAACGACTAATCCTTTTATTATGTGGAGTTAAATTGATGCACTCAGACGAAATTCTTACGAAAAGTCTGAAGAATTACAAATCTCGTTTGATGCACCTCTAAATCTCCATGGATTTGGCTAAAAATTGGTCAGGAGACTCCATTTAGTATACTCATTGAAATAGAGGGGTGGCACTTTGAATCTGGAATACTTTTGAAAATGGTGAACAGGTCTATTATACATGTATAAACTTTATAATATCCTAACAACAAGAATCTTTATTCAACCACCACAACACACAGTCAACCCTTACACACTAAACTCCAAATACTTCTCCTTCTCAATCTACACTCTCAATCCAGAATATCACATCCTTCCCTGGCAGAAATAATGTTGAACCAGACGGAATAATGTAATTGAAAAGTTGAATCGTTAGACTGTCAATTGTTCTCAAATATACAGCTGATGTACGATAGGTGGTGTGATACATTAGATGTCTTATATAGGATTGTTATATTAAGATTATTTACCTAGCAGCATACATGTTCCATATATGTTACTGAAACTCATATATTCTCATATTTGGTCACAATCATGTTGCTAAACCATTTTTACCTGACTTGTGCTGCTCGGGTCATTATACTTCAAAGGAGCAATTATTGTAGTATAGTTCGTAATATTCGATGAAAAGCCTTTATAAATACATTGGTAGTTTCATTCAGATCCATCTTCCTCCTCTGATACTAACAAGAGCTTTGAGAGGAATAATGTAAAACAATATAATTAATAGTTATGATTTGTAAACAATGAATAAATGTGCTAGCATAATAACATAGATAAAAATATAATAATAATGTCAATTACTTGTCGTCCGTTTATCATTTACTTTTCATTTCATATAGGTTGTCGAAAAAAAGGTATCCGCATCTGTTCCACTTCCTGTCACTTGAACGTTCAGTCAGCCTTATTACCATCCTGTGACACGTATTTCATCTAACTCATTTTCACAATGGTTTAGTAAGCGATTTTGTACAGCTGTCAACTAAGAATGAAAAAAATAATAAACATAACAATAGTTCCGCAAAAACAAAAAAAAAGAGTTAAAACCTGTTAAAACATGGTTTCCTATATTTTTCTATTACTCTGAATGTGTTTGACTAAGTATTTTGGAATACTTGTGATTTTGAAATATTTTAGATTTTTCGAATTTTCTTGAAATGGTATCAAAAGACAGGAACACCGTCTTCAATCATAGGTCGTGTCCACACGGAATCCGTGTCTAACGTATTTTCCCAAAGACTGATTCGTCATCTTAACCATTTCGCGATAACCAAAACACGCACGCACTTTCTTGCTTGATGGCTACTGCAAACTATTCAAGATCGCGCTTGTTTCGACCGGAGAGAAGCGCAATACATGCGCATGGGCCATCGAACACATGATAGATATTTTATTATTTTCCCAACGATTAAAACACGCACTGCACTTACTTGCTCGATGGCTACTGCAAACTCAGCAAATGGGGGAGGTTCCTTCATCAGTGCTGCCACCTGGAAAAGTTTAGAGAAAAAGTTGAACCACGGAAATTTGACATGGCATGATATAGAAAATGAGAATTAAAATGCCTTTAGAACGTTATAGATTTTTTTTGTCAAGAAATTTTTAGTCTGTTGGATTAGAAATTCAACAATCTTAAGCATTAACTGCTTATTCGAAAAAATATAAAATCGAGATATCATGTTTATTTGTGTGCTTTTTAAATTCTAACCACGTAAATCAAGATTTTTTTGTGAAATGTCCTTAATTTTGTTTTATAACAAAATATACTTCAAAAAAATTATCCGTCATTTTTTTTATAAATTTTTTGGCTCTCCATCTAAATTTAAATTTAATATATGTCGTGTTTGTGAAAAGTGAAATCTCGAAAGAAAACTGCAACGTCCACAATTCGATACATCGCGAAGATGTGGTCCTCGAGCTCACCGCATCCAAAAGGCCAGCGTGTATATATGTGTTTGCCTTCTGCCTACTGTCGGATCTATACTACCGAAATCGGACATTGAGAAAGCTGCTGCCATCCCAATTCAGCACGGATCTGATGAAGTGTTGCTGACTGATGATCAAGGTGGAATGTGTTCAAGATTGAATTGTAGTCATCAAAACTGCTGCCTTTAAACCAAGCGATGGCGCTCCTTCTTCAGCAATATTTCCACCAGGATTACTGGTTCTATGGATTTGGTTAATCAGCCGTTTGTTTCGAAGGATGTATAAAATCATCGGAAGTCGGCTTGCTTTTGGTGAGATCAATCCAACATTATTTTAAATTCTCTGTTGCTATCTTTTTTAATTGTGCCTTTTAACTGTCGTATCCTTAGTCTAATCTTTGGTTCTCAATTGATCTTTTTTCTCCAAATGTTTTTACTGAATGGCTACGATACCTCATACTAAAGCCGACTTTCGCATTTTTTCTACTGATCTTCGTTATTAATTGCTTTCATATTCAATACGTCAGGCCTTTATGTTTAATAACGTTTTAGTCCAAATCTGTTTTTAGATTAAATTTGTTTTTTTTAATGCCCAATTCTATTATAGTTTTCTCCTTATTGATATTTTGTAATTAATCCTATTAACAGCTAAGCGCACTTGAATTCTGTCCAAAACTTAAGCGATTTTGACTCAACTATTGATCAATCTTCATTTTTTTCCTTCCTCTCTTTTGCTGCTATATAAAATTAAAAATTTGAAATTAAACGCTAAATACGTACAGGGCATCGTTTGCTGCTATTGCCGCGGATATTGTGGGAGTCCCAGGTTTCCATTCCAAGCTTTAGTTGGCAGCGGTGGCTCTTCTCGACCTTCTATCTTTGAGTAATTAGTACGAATAAGGGCATCCTTGCATTGTTTTGCTGTACCTGTAATGAACAGCTTGTACATCCAATTCCCCACACTTTTTGAAAAAAATTCTTTCTTCAGAAGTGAATCCTTTTTCTAGTACTAGTCTTCATAACAATAAGGGCACCATTACGGAGCATGAGATATGATCAAATTATTCGTAGTACTACTTAATCAACACCCCCGGCTGGGTGAGGGATAGAGGATGACACACACACACACACACACATATACCAAAAATATACTTCATTTCCTATACCACACCGTGTGAAATTTCAATGATTCTACTTTTTCTCTCGATGACAGCTGGTGGTCTTCTTCTCCCCTATTCTCGAACTCTGATAAACGTTTTACTTTTCCTATTAAGCTTTTAAGAATTCAGAATATTGTTATTCAATCTGAGATCAATTAAAAAAGAAACCTGATTAATCCACCTAGCGGTGATGGTGCCTTTCTCGTACATTATAAAAAATAGTATTTTGGCCATTACTTTTGAGCCCATCGTCTGATCTGGCCAATTTTCAATAGGACACAATGGGAGGGTATTCTGCATCGAATGCAACTTGTCGGCACCTTAAAGGTACATATACCCTAGGTTGAGAGCCGCTGATGTAGGCTTCAAACTAACCACTAGATTTCCAGGATCGGTACGTAACTCGAAAGTTACAAATAAGAGTTTAAAACAAATTTAACGAACAAGTTATTGAGTCGGTGCCAGAAAAGTGGTACAAGTAACAGAGCTTTAAATAAATTGTTTTAATAAAGCCCACTTCATCTCAGAAGCACGTTTAGTCCTATTTCCTTTGATTGAAATTGGTTGATTTCCAATGCTCGCTATTTGTCTGTTAAATGCCATGCAATGTTTAACCGAGTACATAGTTAGCTGTGCAAATGTTATGATCGGGTGGTTTTTTAATTCTCGAGCTGTCACTTTTAAATTTAATGCTCCAAATGAGACAGACCCTGAATCCTCGTCCAAAAATACATATTCTGACAAAAAAACAAAATTTTTGTTTTATACATATTGTTTATTTACGTATGTACACGCACTTTGAAGAGCAATCATGGAACACTGCTTGCTATTTCCAAACTGGAAGTGCCCCAGGTCGTTAAGCTTTGCCTAAAACTATTGAACTGTATCGAATAAATCAAAAGATTCAGCGCCAAGTCGTTCAAAAATAGTTTTATGTTGTTTTTTTCGGAATTGTGTAAACTGGATATAGGTATAGGATATAGTTTCTCAAACAAATGATTCAATTCAATTAGCTACTGCGCACGATTTTTCATAAACAATTCTTGTATACAAGGTAACCGCGAGGCGTTCGATGGGTCAAAACACGGGTCACATAATATTCAGAATACGTCTCAATAATACAGGAATGTGAGCGACTGCACGAAATTCACCATTCAGAATGACAATATTCCTAACGTCGATCAGATAGATTTTGAGTACGGTAAAGTACGAAAAAGTGATATTTCTCCCATACTGAATCAGCTGTCGAATTTACCGTGGTAATGTGATCAAATTTTCCGTGAACCCATTCCGTAAGTGCAGCGTACTAGGCTTAACATATACTGCCGCTAACCGCAAGTCGAGCACATCTGTATATGGAGGCCCATATACAGATGTGCTCGACTTGCGGTTAGCGGCAGTAGGCATCTTTGCCATCGAATGTGGTACTTTCATGGTTTTGAAACGCTAAAATACGTTCAGTGGAAGTCAAGCTTTACTAAAACAACGCGCATGAGACAGAGCAGCAACTCATGCTTCGCTGTCCCTTTCATTTGCCTTGGATATATGGGGAACCCGTTCGTCGATTATTGATACACAAAGAGCCCACTTTGAAACTTGCAGTTTGTTCTATGATGCCTAGGCAGCTTAGAGGGGGAAGGGGAGTGAAGTGTGACGATTCATGTAAAAATTTGAGATGTTTCATACAAAAAAATGTGACATAGGGGGAGGGGTGTTGAAAATGGTCGATTTTTGCGCTACGTAATTGATGGATCTTCCCCTATATCAGCGCTACGCTACAAACATTTGCTTCAGGATATTGACGGATCTTGTTTCTCCCAAGGGCTGAACTGAACAATGCAAAGCAGTTTGGATCCTAGGTTTGGATATTGTACCACACATAAAAAATCAACTCCGCTTATTTTTCCTTTATTTCGTGCAACCAAAAATAAGCGTCAGATAGTCGCTTAAGAAAAACATACCTCCAGAAAATGGCTACTCTGATATTTTTGTATATTTGGCCGCCACGTGGGGGATTGTAGTGGTGAATACTTTGATAGCACGTGCATTTCTGCAGATCTGTGGAAGCCTTGGAAAATGATTTCGAAAATTGTTTTTTTTTTTTTGTCACAAGGCAACTAGAACAAGAAAAATAAATTCGAGCAGGGATGACTCGAACTTACGGGCAAAATGAGTTTTTGCAACCTTTACCATAGCCTTCTACCAAAATACGATCACCAAAATTAGTCACTAAAATTTATGTACAAAAAAAATACTCTCCTTCATTAGCATTACATCCCCCACTGGGACAGCTTAGTATTCATTAAGCACTTCCACAGTTATTAACTGCGAGGTTTCTAAGCCAAGTTACCATTTCTGCATTCGTATATCATGAGTCTAACACGATGATACTTTTATGCCCAGGGAAGTCGAGACAGTTTCGAGACTGAAAATTGTCTGGACCGGCACCGGGAATCGAACCCAACCATTCCTCATAATGATCTTGCTTTGTAGCCGCACATCTTACCGCACGACTAAGGAGGGCCCACAAAAAAAAAACAATGGTTTAAAGTAATGAATATCCATTAATCCTACTGTGAGGAGATAACAGTACCCCAGTGCACAGCAAATCATTTTGAAAATTCAACAACGTGTAAAATTGCAGCTTATCCCATCAAACGAATTAGCATTCGAAATTCAATAAAATTTGATTGAATTTTACAAGCAAGCACCGTTTACATTTATTTCGATTTAAAAGAATAGTGAGATCGATTGAATGTTACGTTTATTTGCATGCTCCAAATATGTGCATGAAAATACATTTAAAATCACAACATATTTTTATCTGTGTGGAGTGTCCTGGCAGCCACGCTTACTCTGATTGCCATAGATGAGGTTTTCCGGGTTTTTACATTCCCGTTTGGATATCGGATTAGGGGTTTCCAGGAAAAACTTGATACTCTTGACAGTCCGACAGTCTGCCTGATCAACGATCACCCTATCGGATACGACAATCCTTATCTTGTCCAATTGCGCCGTGAGCTCCCAGAAAACCTCTGGATCCAGAGCAACCTTACCAATGCGCACCATACGATAACCTTTGCCTGGAATCCGGGACACTGCGGTTGTCGGGTACCAGCAGAACATCTCCCGTGTTCGCATCGCGAACTTACCCAAGACTAATGTAAGTCCTATTCTTCATCTTATTTATTTCATACAGATCTCCCCTATACAATCTCGATAGTACTGCTCATTTGCGGGAACGTACTACTTTCCTTTTCAGCGAGCTACTAAACTGCTTTTGAACAAAAACATGCGTGACAGTGAACAGCTCATATCTGAATGGATATCAAGTTATCCAAGTGTTATAGAATGCACTGAAAAAGACGGTCTGACGAATTCATCTTGTTTTGTCGATATATTTCCTTGATATCTGCCAGTAATGCTATAGGTAACTTTCAAAATCAAAATAGGATACTGAGCTGGAAGATTATCCGAATTCTTCAAAGCAAACACCTTTATGAGATTAACTCATAACAAATCACAACTTGTTTTCATACTTCGACACATTCCTAGTAACGACAATTTTATCATGAGACTCAATTTCGTCAAACACTATCGCAAATTTACCATTAAGCACAGATTACAAGTAAGTTTAGGAAATTTTCTAATCATCGTGTTTTCAGCCTCCTCCCCGTCGGAAACAGCTTACGTTATCATATAAACTAAAAATGATAGCCATTCTGGTACAACTTTGTTGTACGAGAAAGGCAAAAAGCTAGCAATTTTATGCTATATGATTAAAAAAGCTATTTACTTCGATCATATAAAGTCAACTAAATTATACCAAAGATTATCTACATCACCTATCTTAGAATAACTGGTGTGCCTCCATAAAACATCCAATGGAATGAACAATGTTAACGGAGTAGGTATACGACCCCTATACCAATTCCTTGCTTAGTGGTAGCACCTCAGGAGAATCGAGATACGTTGCAAAAAGATCAAACCACACAAAATTGCGATCGTATCTGCCTATCTATCATGTTGCGTACCAATCCCGTATGTTACTTTGCGCAATCTTTAAGCATCTCTCATGCGAAAATTGCTGTGATTTTTCTCGCCCGTTTCAAAACCATGCATAATGAAAAACTCAAACAATAAAGTTTTGTGCGACCGCAGACAGCTTGCATGCGCCAGTTATCTTCCTTATTTGGTTCAATCCGGTGAAAATGGCAAAGCTAATGAACATAATTTTCATGCTGCACTCGATGTAAGTACATTTACTTGCTTTTACTCATGCTCATTCGTTGCTTGGTTATTTTCAACTGCGGGCGGGCTAGCTTACGCCTCTCGTGCGCCGTATTTGATTCAATTTAAGTTAATAACGACTAGACAATTTAGGTTTATGTGAAAAGGAAGATGTTTGCGGAATAGATAAACCACGCCTTAGATTATAATAATAGTGGTACCCCATAATGAGCTATTTTTTGGATCGTTCTTCACAATTTCATATACCCTATATGGGAGGTCGTACCACCTTGTTTCGTTCCGTTAAAAAGCAGGAAAATTAGATAATGTATGATGACTGATGGCGCGTTACATTCACACGGCAAGTACCTAAATTGCCAGCAGCTGCAACTAGGCATGGTTAATGCGAGGAAAGCCAATTAACTGCAACCGGAAATCTATAGAAAATCAAACATGTTTTGCACTGGACATTCACCGTCCGCACGCCGCCCGCTTGACAGCGCTAGTCCAGTTGATGTTGTCTGGTTGGCTGGTTGCATTTTACTTTCATCTGGATGAACGAGTGGTAATCGGCGCAGCTCGCACTGTAGCTGGCAGAGCAAATTTACGACATAATTAATGCACAGGTTCTTGTGCAATGCATTCAATGTGTGATTCATGGCATCCAGTTTACTACTGGATCCGATAGAGGCGGATGTCGCGGGAGAAACATAAGCATTCAACTGATACGTACTTAAATCAAAATAGGAGCATTTCCACCCCAAATAACCGATAGACATACAACTAAGGGGAGATTCATTAATTACGTAACGCAAAAATTGACCATTTTCAACCCCCTTTGTCACACTTTTTATATGAAAAATTGAAAATTTTTGTATCAGGCTTGTCATTGGTAACCGTCTATAAGTCATAGTCAAGCAATAAAGATCAACGTTTGACTTGCAGTATCATTCAATCGCAATAGGCTCCAAATGATTGTACGACAATTCCCCGAAAACCAAATCCCCGAATGCAATTTCCCCGAATGTAATTTCCCCGAATGTAACAATTCCCCGAATACAATTTCCCCGAATGTAACAATTCCCCGAATGTAACATTTCCCCGAATGGAACAATTCCCCGAAAATATAGTACCTCTTGCAAGCACATCTTCGCAATCATTTATATGCGTCGATAAAAGCAGCGTTTAATGTTACGTTCAAGAGTGCCTTATTGGAGATTATCAGCTGGATATCCTTTGGTACTTTTAGATGTTCTTGATACTCCAAGATGTGTTGTTGAATTTATAAAAATATCAGAGTACAATGTTTTCAAAGTAATTTTATTTTAAAATAGAAGAACAACGGATGTATTGTATAAAAAGTAGAATCTCAAACGGCAATTCCGATTGATAGCGTTTTGGCAAATATTTTAGAAAACAAACCTGTCCTGTATATACCTTCTTAAGAAATATATTGCCTTATGGATGGATGTGAATCCTTGTGAACAAAAATAATGCATTTGCCCGGAATGAGGCAATGGTGAATGTGATTCCTTCTTTAAAAATAATGCATTACTCGGAATAATGTAATAGTAAATGTGTCCCTTTTTTGTGGGTGTTTCCACAGATAATGAATGTTATTATTCGTTCTTCAATAACATGTATCTGCCCAGAATATGATAATGGGGGATGTGGTCCATTCTTTAAAAGAAGGCATTTTCATGAAGTGAGGAAATTGTATATGTGATCCTTTCTTCAGAAATAGGCGTTAGCTCGAAAAAATGCAAGTATGTAATTGAGAATGAGAATAGGGATTAATGTGATCTTTTTTTTATGCAGGCAAATTTGGCCAGAATAAAGAAAAAATATATAAGATCCCTCCTATAGCAATACGGATTGAATGTCCCTAATAGCACAATTCATCATAAACTGATTTACAACAGGTTTGTTGCTCGGGGTTATACATAGGCGTAACTAGAGTCTCGGTCTAGGGGGAGCCATGGCACCAGCTGGTGGGATGTAATTTTCAAAGGCGATTTAAAGCACTGTGCGCATGGATTGCAATAGAAATTGTTTGACTCATTCGCTCATTCGTCCTAAAACTAACATAAAAAAAAATCGCGAATAATACAATTGATTTCCAATGATGCTGTGATTGCTTCAAAACGCTGTGTCTGTGTCAACTTGTCTTCTCCATGTTACTAAATGTGGATAAGTGTGTAATCTAAGATTCAAGAATCGATATGAGTATATTTCTGAAAGTTTTCAAGCATTTCCATGATTACTTAATGCATAAAGATCTCGATTTTTTTTAAACTTGAAATTTTTGAAACTCTTTAGATGTGGAATATATTCCACGAAATTTTGTCATAATCAATATAAGTATTCATGGAATACCAAAATGTATGCTATGTGCTGAAATAGTTAAGTACCGATGAACACAAATTTGGAATCCTAAAGTGTTTTTTATGAGTACTAAATTCCATGAGTCATAAAATTATGAGTCCTAAATCAAATTCCAGAATAACATAGGGTTTTTGTAGCTACTGACGTTAGGAAGAGGCTTTATTATGGTTTTCTGAATAGGTGAGAGATTTCTCTGCAAAAATCAAAGAGACTTGAGAAGCAACCAAATCGATCTGAATTGTGCTGCAAAAGAAATGTTTTCGGATACGAACTGGTTTCTAAATTTATTTTTTTTTATCCTAAAAAAAATTCTAATTTAAGCAGGCACAAAAGAGTTTTCCGATGATCCTTATGAAATCTCCAAAAAAATTAATGGAACAATATCTTTTTTGGAGCGGATGGTAGTTTAATAGAACAGAAATATTTATATCTTAATACGTTTTTATGTTTCTGCGACCAGGATACTAGTCAAACAAATGCAGAACAAATTTATTATTTTAAGCTAGCAACTGAATTAGAAGCGGAATTTATTTTAGCTTTAAAATCGAGAAAATGTTCCCGGGGTCCAACTTAAATATTTCGATGCTTTGCTGAACAAATGGTCATAGATGTGATAACGCAACAAAAAATATGTTTATAGAATTCATAATCAAAATTAAGAAATATGTAGGAAATATGTAAATGAAATAAAAACTGACTAAGTTGGAATTACTTTTCAAAATTTTCTGGGGGGGGCCACAAGTAGGTCTGGAGGGGGCCAGGCCCACCCCGGCCCCCCTTATTTACGCCAATGGGGTTATAATATTTTAAAGAAAAACATTTCAACGAATTCATTTTCTCAATATAGCATTAGGCGGTATGTATCTTTCGCGGTATGGCGTATAATGGATTTTATCTTTTTTAGAACGCCGTTTTCCAGAATGTGCTGTTCAGAAAATTGACATTTTCTTAGATAAGTGGTGTAGCAGGGTAAAGGATGTATTTCGGACCACCCTTACGGGGGGCTCTTGTTTTGGACCACCAAGAGGAATTTGCACTCAGTGGTCCAAAATATGAGCCGTCGAACTGGTGGTCCAAAATACCTCTTTTACCCTATAGCAGCAGTTTTGAAGCATATAACTGCTCCATATCAATCCTTTATTATACCTGGTAAGCGCGCTTCTTTAGCAAACGAATTACCTACTCTTCTTACCTTATTGCGGATAGACATTCTCTTTCGAGACGTCTTATAACAGATAGACGAGTTTATTTAAAGAAGGCATAATCTCCTCCATTTGCATTACACCGGGCAGACGCGATCATTTAAAGAAACAATGCAATTCTTTCACTTTATTCTAAACAAACGACTTCATTTAAAGAAGGGACTATTCTATCCTCTTTACCTTATACCGGGCAAATGTGTTCATTTGAGGAAAGCATTATCACTTCTTTTCCCCTAATACCGGGCGATGCGATCATCTGAAGAAGGCATTATCTCCTACCGTCGTCTTATACCGGATAGACGCGTTCTTTTTAAGAAGACATTCCCATTGCTTTGAACCGAGGATGCGTTCATCATACCAAGCAAACTTTTGACGTAAACTACGTCTAAGGGGAAAACTCGGATACAGGCAGGGGGGTAATATGCGATGCATCGCGCCTCCTCTGCATGTAGTATGAAGTAAATGTAAATAAACAATCCCACAGATTTTTTGTTAGTCAGCAGTAGTGTAGGTTAACCAATATCCTACAAGATTCCAGTTCGAAAAATGTTACACTTGTCAAGCGGGGTGGCCCGCCTTTCCCAAGCGGCGAGGCCCGGATAATACATCTTAGGTAGGCTTGTTTTGTTCGTGGATGACAGGCTTACTCCCCCCCTGGATACAGGGTGTAAAATGAAAATTTCAAAATTGTGGACCGTCACGAAATCATGTAAGATTTGTAACATTAATAGGTCCGTTATCTTTCAATGGATTTTGAAGATTTATATGTCAATCGATTCGCAAACTCTCCACCAATTTGCCAGTACTATTGAAACTTTTGAGTATCAACGCTAAACTATTGAAAATTTCAGTTTTTTCATGCATCATGCATTCTCTATGCAGCGCGTTCCAATCCTTGGTAATTGCCTACTTTTAGGGTATTATTAATTGTTGAACTGGGAATATGAATGGGGTGGCTCAGCTGCTAGACAGTGGGGTCCCTACTCTCTCACAGAGTGGAAGATACTGCTTAAGCTGGGTAGTAGTGTCGATGGATAGTTCCTTCTCGTCTATATAGAGCGGAATAGTTGGTTCAGTGTAGGGGAGAACGGTCCAAAATGCACCCCTTAAGCTTTTTCGATGTTTTCGCCAATAAAAACAAAAATACCTAACCATTTCAACGTATAGGTGTAAAATTTACAAATCCAGCTACATTTCACAATGGGTCGTATGAATAAAAAGTAGCAAAACTCAACGCTTGTAGTATCTACTCAAAAATAAAGTCCACAGAGAAAACTACATGTTTGATATGAATAAAAACATTTTCGAACTTATGGCATATGCTACATTCGAACTTAGCCTTTACTATTACTATTACTACCATTTACTACACGGAGAAACGTCAAAACAAAATAGACCCCATGATGACGATGATGATTTCATCATTTTTTGCGACTAATCAACAAAAGACATGTCTGTTTTGTTTGTTTTCCCCCAATTGGATTTCTATTTTCAAGAACAAAGCCGATTCGCTCCGATTCTGATGAATAATCTGCATTTGAAACAAGAGTAGCAACGTCTTGAGCAGACTACAAAAAATCAGTAGTAAACTCTTGTTTTATTCATACCGAATCAGTTGTTTGTAGTATGTTCGAAATGTGTAGTGTAGTAAAGTCTCTTTTATTCATACGAACATGTTCCACAAGTGACGTTTACTACTGAAAATGTAGTAAAGTTGAACTTACTACTTTTTATTCATACGACCCAATGATCTCCTATTCAAAACAATAAGGTTTTCATGACTTTCTAACGCATTTAAAAAATGTTTTAAAAATAGGCCTGGGGCAAAATTCCCGAATGGTGGCTTAAAACGACTCAATTGCATGTAAAATGATGGTGAACACATGGTTGTTGTTTTTTTCTTAATGGATTGAGCTTCAATCTTACGGATGTGTCGAAAAAGTAGCAAATTGTTAAATTTGAGTGAATATTAAGGGATTTTGCCAAATTTTTCCAATGGAACTCAATGATGAATAACTAATTATGAACTGTAATGGTAATATTCGTTCATAAATGTACTAAAACAGATTATATGAGTGATTTTATGAGTGAGGCCATTTTGCCCCTGGGGTGCATTTTGGACCGTTCTCCCCTACTATATTTGATTTTACGTAGTTTACGTCGAGCGGTCGTGTCCTGTATACAACCCCAATTTTTTTCTTTTAAAGGAAGCATTATCTCCTCACTTTGCCTTATACCGACCCAATGCGTTCATTCAGAGAAGTATTGCAACTTGGGCTGTTTTTCAACTTAGTGTTCTATTATCATTTCCTCAGTTATTCAAAGGTTTTCCTAGCCTGCCAGTTGCATGAATGTCTTGTGTAGCAAGTTCATAGTGTATTTACTATGCACAAGAAGCCGAAAAAGCTTCCCATTCTGAAGCATCATAGGCCGAACTGCAATCATACGCCTTTGCTCGCATGGCTTACTAGACACCCATCGCTTTGTGCCGCACTCAAAAAGATGGGAGGAGCATTCGGGGAAATGTTACATTCGGGGAATTGTTACATTCGGGGATTTGTTACATTCGGGGAAATGTTACATTCGGGGAATTGTTATTCGGGGAAATTGCATTCGGGAAAATTGCATTAGGGGAATTGGTTTTCGGGGAATTGTCGTACAATCGCTACAAATCCGTTGTCAGGACGAGAACATAATTTGCTTGTCTCTGGTTTAGTTAGGTATGTCCCAAACCATGTGCCTTTTGCTTGAATGAGCCCATTTCGTTACCATGGATAACGAAATGGATGTTTTCCAGAGAATGACCCTCTCTGAATAGGGTTACTGCTCCTGGACTTCATCTCATAGCTCCGATATTGGTCTCACGAAAAACAAAGCAATGAAAAGGTATTTGGTTTGTTTATTATTTTTGTGATTTTTTTCATCAGTAAGCACGCATGTTAGCAAAAAGAAGCGACGAAATTGGTGCCGTATTTCTTTGTTTCGCGATGAGATGAATATATGTTCAGTGAGATGGAAAATGGAACAGTTCCCCTAGATAAAAGATGGTCGCGAAGCTCGACGCAGTGAATAGATATCCTACGGAATGGAGGCAAAGTTACCTGTGATTTACATATTTGTCATATCATAGCGGATCTTAATTGGTACAAATGCTAGTGTTTAGGCCAGCGAACCTTGAGCTTCTGAGTTCGATGCTCCAGTATGTTTTTACTCAACTTTTGTGTAATTATATTTTATTTTCTTATTGATCCTTATCTTATATTAGTTTTAGATCATATTGATTAGTTTCTTGACAAGTAGAACAAGTGTGAGCTCAAGCAAACGTGTTTACATAAGTTATAAATAGATTGATAAAAGGTGGAGAACATATTGATCGAAGGTCAAGAAATGGAAAAACTTACTATGGTTAACTGTGGTTTCTTGGTCGCCTGTTTTGTATGGATCGGCTCACTTTGGGCAACCCCCTCTTTCTCTGAGCGTTACGTAATTTATGGATGCTCCGTAATGGTTTGATTTAAGTCTCCCCCAGACCTAAGCGATTACATCGCCGCGACGGCGACAACTAGTCGCCGCGATTCTGTCGTTGTGTTGCTACAGAATCGCTGTCGCCAAGCGATAGAATCGCGTCGCGTGTGTTTGGGGGAACCTTTAAAGGAAGCTTTGTCCAACGGCCAACCATAAAATACGACAAACATAACGTACTTAATAAATCGACTACCTGGCGTTTATATTAACAGTTTTTATGTACAGTATGTTTTAATAAATATTTGTTAGTATAAAAATGTTGCTTCCATTAAACTCATTTTCTAAAAGGATCGCAGCGAAATTTCAGCAATCGACCTATCGGTCTGTTGATTAAATTTTTATTATTGCAGTGGTGTTTTATAGCCTTTTGTTACAACTTGGTGTAAAAGAAAGGCATAGAGCTTTTACGATTGTGCGCCTTAGATTTAATGGTTTCAAACAATTTCCCTGCTAGTTATTTATTTGTGAGAAAACTGAAAAGACGCAGTAAAAGTGCAATGCAGACCATTATTTCCGCTCCAATGAAGGAGATAGGTTTTCCATGGTAGGTATATGCTATGCATACATAAAAACGAATTAAACTCCTACGCAAACAATCCTCCTGCGCAGTGAACTGAACTTGGTGTCTAAGGGAAACCGCTCATAACTTTTGTTAGATTGCATTGGTTTCTATAGGATGGAACTATCGTGATATGTAAATAAGATAGATTTATTTATCGCTTCTCGGCCTAAAGGCTAAGATCAAAGTGTAGATAGATTTATTTCTGCGTCTGTTTTAACGTTGTTGGTGAAAACTGGTAGGAAAAAATTTGCTTTTCTTATTTCCTGAACTATAACCAAGGGTTATACAATGGAATCTTCATTAGTTAGAAATCAAAATTTATATGAATGGTGATGCCACATTGTTTTGTATGAGTGGTGTGCCGAAGTGATCGATAAGGCCTAGAAGTGCTTTTTCCAGTGATGCCATACTACCGGAAATGCAAAAAAAAAATTAAAAAAATACTGCCTGTCAACTGATTCTAAGTAAGATTAGAGATGAAGATTCTTTAGAGCAACTAATTTGATGTTAACTTTCGAGTTTGCTATAGGGCGAAGTAGATATTTTCCTATAAATTCCATTAGGATGGAACATAAGGAAACGGTAAGTATTCTCGATTGGCTATTGCATACCTCTCTTAAACGGCAATCTTACCGTAATATTCTGTTTCAACCAGCTGCATCGTAACCTTTTGATTAAGCAGGGATACAGTGAGAACATGAAACTAAAAACTTTAAATGAATTATGAATTTGATCAACTGTTTTGCTGCATGTTTAACAAATATTTTTTATTTATTTATCATCAGACTAAGGTCGGAGTGGCCTGTGCTGCACATAAAAGACTTCTCCATTCAGCTCGGTTCATGGCTGCACTTCGCCATCCACGTAGTCTGCGGAGGGTCCGCAAATTGTCCTCCACCTGATCGATCCACCTTGCCCGCTGTGCACTTCGCCTTCTTGTTCCCGTCGGATCGTTGTCAAGAACCATTTTCACCGGATTACTGTCCGACATTCTGGCTACGTGCCCGGCCCACCGCAGTCTTCGCCCTCCGATTTTCGCGGTGTGAACGATGGATGGTTCTCCCAAGAGCTGATACAACTCGTGGTTCATTCGCCTCCTCCACGTACCGTCCGCCATCTGCACCCCACCATAGATGGTACGCAGCACTTTCCTTTCGAAAACTCCCAGTGCGCGTTGGTCCTCCACGAGCATCGTCCAGGTCTCGTGTCCGTAGAGAACTACCGGTCTAATAAGCGTTTTGTGGATAGTCAGTTTGGTACGGCGGCGAACTCTATTCGATCGGAGCGTTTTGCGGAGTCCAAAGTACGTACGATTTCCTGCCATGATGCGTCTCCGAATTTCTCTGCTGGTATCGTTATCGACGGTTACCAGTAAGCCCAAGTACGCGAATTATTCAACCACCTCGATTTTGTCACCACCGATAGAAACTCGTGGTGGGTGGCTTACATTGTCCTCTCTTGAGCCTCTTCCTATCATGTTGATAGGAATGAGGACTAGTCCAATCCGGTTAGCTTCGCTTTTCAGTCTGATGTATGCTTCCTCTATCCTCTCAAAGTTACGTGCCATGATATTGATGTCAGTTTATCCGGAAATCCGTTTTCGTGCATTAGCTGCCATAGCTGGTCCCAATCGATTGTATCATGTGCGGCTTTGAAGTCGATAAATAGATGATGTGTGGGCACGTTCTATTCGCGGCATTTCTGCGTTACCTGACGTACGGTGAACACCTGGTCTGTGGTAGAGCCATAAATCCCTCTTGCAATTGGTGTTAGTCGGCGGCATAAAATTTGGGAGAGAACCTTGTAGGCGCCGTTCAGCAATGTGATTGCGCGGTAGTTTTTACAATCCAGCTTATCGACGACACCTTCCATCCACTCCTGCGGCAGAACATCATCCTCCCAAACCTTGGTAATCACCCAGTGCAGCGCTCTAGCCAGTGCCTCACCACCGTGTTTAAACAGCCCTCCTGGTAGTTGGTAAACTCCAGGGACTTTGTTGTTTTTCAGCTGGCCGTTCGTCTCCTCCTGGATTTCCTGGAGATTCGGAGCCGGAAGTCGCATGTCCTGCGCGCGTGCTCCTTGGTTCATTACCATACCGCCACCGTTGTCTGCCATATCGCCATTCAGGTGCTCTTCGTAGTGCTGCCGCCACCTTTGGACCACCTCACGCTCGTTTGTAAGAAGGTTCCCGTTTATGTCCTTATGTCCACATATCGGGATGTGGCACGTGGCCCTTACGTGAAGGGTTCAACTTCTCTTAGAACTTCGTACGTTATTAGCGCGGTACAGTCTCTTCACGCTCTTGATCTTCCTGGTGGCGCTTTTTCCTCCGGAAAATCGAGTTTTGTCTATTCCGCGCCCGTTTGTATCGTGCCTCGTTCGCCCTCATGCGGTGTTGCAGCAATCTCGCCCATGCTGCATTCTTCTCCTCAACTAACTGCTAACATTCGCCGTCATACCAGTCGTTTCTATGATCCGAAGCCACCGTACCTAGTGCAGCGGTTGCGGTGCTTACAATGGCGGATCGAATATCTCTCCAGCCATCTTCAAGAGATGCTGCGCCTAGCTGCTTTTCCGTTGGAAGTGCCACTTCCAGCTGCTGCGCGTAGTCTTGGGCTAGTCTACCGTCTTGTAGCCGACCAATGTTAAGCCGCGGTGGACGACTCCGACGCGTGTTGATCACCGTCGAGAGTTTTGAGCGCAGACATACTGCAACGAGGTAGTGGTCGGATTCAATATTCGCACTGCGGTAAATGCGTACGTTCGTGATGTCGGTACCGTCGATTAGAACGTAGTCGATTTGGTTTTCCGTTACTTGATTAGGTGATTTCCATGTGGCCTTGTGGATATTCTTGCGGGGAAGAAAGTGCTTCGGACTACCATTCCGCGGGAGGCTGCAAAGTTTATGCATCGTTGGCCGTTGTTGTTCGATACGGTATGCAGACTATCCGGTCCGATGACCGGTCTATACATTTCCTCCCTTTCTACCTGAGCGTTCATGTCACCGATGACGATTTTGACGTCCCGCACTGGGCATCCATCGTATGTCTGCTCCAGCTGCGCATAAAACGCTTCTTTCTCGTCGTCGGATCTCCCTTCGTGTGGGCAGTGCACGTTGATGATGCTATAATTGAAGAAACGGCATTTTATCCTCAGTTTGCACATCCTTGCGTTGATTGGCTGCCACCCAATCACGCGTTGGCGCATCTTTCCCAGCACTATGAAGCCAATTCGCAGCTCGTTGGTGGTGCCACAGCTTTGGTAGAAGGTACCCGCTCGATGCCCGCTTTTCCACACTTTCTGTCCTGTCCAGCAGATTTCCTGCAGCGCTACGACATCGAAGTTACGGGGATGTGATTCATCGTATTATCCTGTCGCAACCCGCGAAGCCTAGCGACTTGCAGTTCCATGTTCTAAGCTTCCAATCGTAATCCTTTATTCCTCGCCTAGGTCGTTGGCGATTGTATCAGGTCGTATTATCTTCTATGTCGTTCGTAATGGTTGTTTTTAAAGGCGGCTTATTGGGCCTGCGCAAACCTCCTGTCTCGTCGGAGGGCCGTCGTGTCAGGGCTGTTTAGCGTCCCACCTAACACCAGGACTTAGGCTTGTGCGTTTTGAGCGGCACACGGTCGCTTTGGCGGAGCCTACTTGCGGATTCATGCAGCTTTTTATAGAGGTTTAACAGGGCCCACTGTCAAACCCCACCACATCCTAGGCAGGCGCCACAACTAGCAGATGGCCTGGGGAGGGATCGTCAAGCCCTTGGACATAGTCCCTGCTGCCCCCAATATACAGTTGCCAGTATACAATTGCTTGACACGCCAAAATAAAAAAATGAGAATAAATTTCATTTTTATATGAGATATTATTTTATTATTATATAAATAAATAAATATAATTGATTGAATATCTAAATAAGTCTAAAAAACTGGAAAAAACCAAATTAATCCACCTAGTTTTGGTGCAGCCTTTCTCGCGCATTTAAAAAAAGAAAAACATATAAGAGAGGTCGAATTTGCACTTTAGGGGGATAGATTTTACTTTTTTCTTCAATTTATGTCAATTTTGATATTTTTGCGAGCAAATTGGATAATGCTAAGTACCAAATAGTGTGTCTCACATTTTTGTTCACACAACCGAACCACTTCCCCTATGAATGCCATATTTAGGTACTGTAAGTGATAGAGTTCATTTAAACTTTTGTACACATTGTTTAAGTAGTAAAATGCAGCGATTTAAAAATGTTCTGAATTTGCGCTAGTTTTCCCATCAGTGGCAAAATTTCAAAAAGCTCGTAATGGACGCATTTTACACAGGAGTGAGATCAATCTATAAAAAAAAAGCCATTTTTATCTGTAATCGATTGACATCATCGTACAATTGAGAAGCAATATTAAATACTTAATTGCATATTGTTCGGCAACTCGGTCGTACAAAAATCATTTTTTGTTCAATATCTTGGCCTCAGAGAAACAGGCGTCAGTCACATGTTCAGTCGTTCACCTTTTTAACGGTCGATTTAATTTTTTGTACACAGGTAGTCGATCAGATAGGAAGAGTGTAATCTGCAACTTCCTATTGTTAACATCTCGTGGATAACGGGCGGGCTCTTCTCCCCATCTATTGGGCCAATCTGGGAAACGAGGGCTAGATTATAAGGACTGTATCGAAAATAAGTTATCCACTTTCTAAGTATTACTACTCAAAGGCTCAAGAAGGTATTGGTTTGTTTTACCCTGCAATCGATGTTTGTTGAAAATTTGTTGCTTCCGATGAATCACAAATTGAAAGTGATATTGAAATTCGAGTTTTGGACACATCGCTCCGTAAGAAGAATCATCTGAAAGCATCGAGAAGGATAATTTGACCAAGCGTTTCGCTATCCACCTCCAAAGGTAAAAATTCATGGTCAACAAGCTTGGGGAATACTACACGTTAGTGGGAGTTTTTATTTTAGTCATCTATAAACTTCTAAGGAGATGTAATGCATATAAATGAATGAATATCGAAGCTTTGAGTATCAAAAAAAAGTAATGGGTAATAACAATTAATTGCATATTATTCGGCAACTCGGCCGTACGAAAGCCATTTTTTTGTTAAATATCTTGGCTGCGCATATGCACAGCATATGTTTCGAAATGGACAAATTGATATGAAATTTGCGAAAAAGAATCCACGTGTCTTGGAGGGACTCGAACCCTCAACCTCCTACTCTCTAAATAGGCGTGATAACCCCTACACAACAAGACCACTTAAGGTCACGTTTGCGGAAAAGCCATCAGAATTCGAGTACCAACCTCCACCGCTTACGTAAGGCAATCAAACTCATCAAATGATTTAGCCAAGCAAGCCTTTGGCACAGCAGAGTGCGATTGTATTCGCATTCTATACCATCCCGCCCAGCCCGTTACTGGGGGGCATGGAGTGCGATCCTCTCGTTTAATAAACAATGTGCACTCGCTTGACTGTGGATATACAACAGTAAAGCACATGTGGAGATTGGACAAATCAAGCATCCGAACGATATTCAATTTGCAAAAAAGAGAGCTAACCGCGGTGGAGGTTGGTACTCGGATTCTGATGGCTTTTCCGCAAACGTGACCTTTAAGTGGTCTTGTTGTGTAGGGGTTATCACGCCTATCTAGAGAGTAGGAGAGTAGGATGGGCCCTCCTTAGCCGTGCGGTAAGACGCGCGGCTACAAAGCAAGACCATGCTGAGGGTGGCTGGGTTCGATTCCCGGTGCCGGTCTAGGCAATTTTCGGATTGGAAATTGTCTCGACTTCCCTGGGCATAAAAGTATCATCGTGCTAGCCTCATGATATACGAATGCAAAAATGGTGACCTGGCTTAGAAACCTCGCAGTTAATAACTGTGGAAGTGCTTAATGAACACTAAGCTGCGAGGCGGCTCTGTCCCAGTGTGGGGATGTAATGCCAATAAGAAGAAGAAGAAGAATGGGTAATGTTTTAAACATAACCGCGAGTAGACGTAGGACTTGTATGAACGTAACGTATTTACATTAAACTTTAGAATTTATGAGATTTGATTATAGGTATTGATATTGGAAACGACAACTTTCATACTGTGAATTATTAGCGATTTGTTTTTTTTTTCAAAACTTCTGGAGATAAAACCATTAAAAAATGCATAATTAGAACTGGTTTGTTTCTAACTATTAAACCCTTATTTACTCAAGCAAATGTAGGTACAGCAACAGTTCGCTAACTGGGCGCCTTTTAACTGGTCTGTTTTTTAACTGGGCGTTCGCTAACTGGGCCAAAGCCCAGTTAAAAGCAATTATCCGTCAAAAACAACAACAAAGACTCGGTGACGAGGATTCTGAATGTTATATTCTTTAAACTTCATGTAAAACACTATCACAACAATGCATCGCGAATTCCCTCGTCAGCCCAGTTAAAAGCGGCGTTCGGTAACTGGGCTGGTGTTTTAGCCCCGTTAGCGAACGGTTGCTGTAATTTATTTATTCTTATTCTTATTCCTGTTTTGATGTACTTGTCGCTTAGTACCAACCACAACTTAACATATGGTCAGTCATATGCAGTGACTCGTTCCCATCCCGGAATGATGTGGATTATGAAACCAATCACTTTCCCATGATGAGCAGACTAAATCTCTCTGGGCTAATATTATTATTCTTCATCCATCACCGCTGCCCTCGTAGCGTCAGACACCACTGCATCCGATCATCAAGCAGATTGACAAAACATGTTTCCTCTTCTTTCATGCATATTCGCAGACCCACCGGCAGCTCTCCCGCTGGCGACTGCATGTTGTGTAGGTTCGAAAACACAACGAACGAACGAGAAAAAAATGCGAGAGCAAAAAGCACGTCAGTACGCGCTGCTGTCACAAACTGTAATGACTCGCACACGACAGGCACTGCTTCTTTTATACACAAAGAAAATCTTGCGATGGACCCGAAGGCCCGTGACTCACTGCTTTCTGATGTCCGTGTCAGGAATGCACGGGATTGGTTAAATATGAAATATCTACTGGCTTTGACAAGAATTGAAAATTTCAATAGCTTATCGTTTATAATATTAAGTTTAATTGAAATTGGAAAATTGCTGGAGAGTGTCCGAGTCGATTGATATATAAATCTTAAAAATCCATCGAAAGATATAGGCGCTAGCAACGTTCGAAATCTTTCCTTCCAGCGCAAAGCTCTTGATTTGCAAAAATCTAAATGACACCCAGTATAGTAAAGAAAGACGTAAGTCCTACGTCGAAAAAGCTTTCAAGCATCTGTAGATCTTATTCCCGAACTCAAGAATAGTATTGTTAACGCATAATATCCCAGAGCTACCTTGCGGTGTTTTTCTCACCTTCTATAAGATGTAATGAACACGGTTAAATATTCCAATTAACTAGGATGGCCTAGGTCGTCCAAGGAAAATTAAAAATAGTTCGTTGTATATCACGGTAAATCTTGAATAAAAATCTTACTTTAAACAGTACAATCCGCTGCCAATGTCTGTGTGTTATCATTCCCGATGACGGGAATAAATACTGCTAGTATTGATGAAACTAACAAGAGATAATTTGTTAAGAGAGATAATTATGACTGTTCTACAACAGGTTTATGAAAAGACATTAAAACGACACAATGTCATAGTTTATTCAACTGAAAGATAATAAGGGTACAAGGATAGATCTCACCGAGTATCATCGTGCTATAACAACATCATATGCAAATATCTTTGCATTCACATGGCTCAAACACCTTGATGTTGTAAACTATGGAAATGCCTTATAAATACTAAGCAGCATAGATCTAAATGTAATCATATTTAATTTTCTCAAAGATAACAATATTGTATTGATAATAATTGCAGAACTAATACAAAATTTGAAATTAACCCTTAAAGGCGCAAGGCGATTTTTTTTAGAAATAGGCGAAATTATTTTTAACGTAAATAACCATTGAAATCATTAACATTAAACGTATTTTCGGTTTGTTGTTTTAAAACAACATTGCGCATTTAAGGGTTAAAATCAATGAGTTGTCATTACATTTAATGTAAGTGATATTCTTTCCAAAATTCGACAATCAGCAACTGATTTTTTGTATTCACTGAACCGTGTGCAATGCCATTTATTCAAATTCGTCAAACGGAACGAGTCTCATATTTTATTCATCAGTCATGTCCCCATACAACGTGACCATCACTATACCATAATGAATCGTATCACCAGTACCAAAATTACTTACCTGTGTCAAATTTCCTCTTTTGTCCAACAGGACCAGAAAAGGCCCATATATGAGGACATAAAAATCGACACCGCGTTCCGCAAAATCAGCCCCAAGGCCATCGGGTTCCATGTTTGGCGGATACAGAACGACCACGTGGAGGCCATTCCCAGAGAACAGTATGGCACGTTCTACGATGAAAACACGTACATAATCTATTCGGCTTCGCTGGCGGGTACGATCTCGGATAAAAATACGATTGTGAGTTCAAGTTGTGAGCTTTTATTATCGAAGGTTAAATACATGTGATACGTCTCGTATTTCCAGTCTCGCGAAATCAAAACTTCCGGAGCAGTAATCGAACGGTACATTCACTTCTGGTTGGGGGCCAACATCTCTTCGGATCGTTCCAAATCCGCAGCGTATAAAATTATCGAGCTAGATCTTCATCTGGATCACAAAACTACCCAGTACCGGGAAAGTCAAGGTCATGAAGGAATTCGGTTTCTTTCGTATTTCAAAGATGATGGAATTTTGTTAGTTAGTTATTATCATTGCTTGAAACTTTGTTTTCTGAGGTTATTGTATTTTTTAGGATCCAGGCCGGAACAGATCCTTCGTCTTATCCACACTTTCCAAGACTGTATCAAATCAAAGGGAAAACAACGCCGCAATGCATACAGCAGAAAGCAATCACGTGGCAGCACTTTAACTGCGGTCATGTCATGATTATGCAAACATCCGCCATCCTGTTCGTTTGGGTGGGTCGGTCGACCAGTTCCAGTGAAAGAATATTCGGTTTGAAAATTGGTACCAAGCTGACGGATGCATTTCACATACCTGAAATGGCCATTATAGACGACGGATACGAACAATCGATGAGTTCGCAGCGAAAAGCAATTTGGAACGGTTTCCTTAGTCTGTCGCAGCGCTTCGTCCAGCCATTGGCATTGACTCCGTCGAACGCGGATATTGTGCTGAAACTTTATCAGTGCGATACGGTTAATGGCGTATTTCGAGTAGAACTGGTAAAAACAGGAGCCCTAGAACAGGCAGACTTGTACGGACGGGACAATATTTACATCGTTGACTACTTCTGCAATGGGGTTTGGATCTGGATTGGACGAAGCTCTCACAAGCAGAATCGTGCCGAAGCCATGCGCCATGTGCGTGGTTATGTCATTAAGGTGAGTGATCCAAAGCTGGGAATTTGATAAGTTTAATTGGTGGATTGTTTAATTTACAGAAAGGATACCCAGCATCAACTCCGGTGGCGCGAGTCATTGACGGTCTGGAGCCAGCGGAGTTCACGAGTCTATTCCCCAGCTGGATCAGTTCAGATGTGAATGGAAACTCAATCAAAGGTGTTTCGGAGAAGTTTGATGCCCTTACGCTCATCCAGCGACCAAAGCTCGCTGCGCAAATACAATTGATGGACGATGGGACTGGTGATGCTACCGTCTACCAAATAGGAGTTGATGACGTGAAAGAAATCCCCAAAAAGTACGCCAAGACGTTCTATTCGTTCAACTGTTACATTGTGCATTATCAGGTATCGTGTACCTCAGAGAACAACATAAGCACGTTGGCGAATTCAATCAAAAATGTAGTCTACTTGTGGACTGGATCCAGCGCTTCGATGGAATACCGACAAACGGGCGAGGCTTTCCTGACGGAAATGTGCAACCATTTGAAGAAGAATGTCGTTCAAGTCCGGATCAGTGAGGGTATGGAGCCGCCACATTTTCTACAGATCTTCAAAGGAGGGCTGATCATTTTCAACTCGAAGAGCACGGGTGGGGAAGGAATTATGAATGTACGGAAGTACCCAAGTAGTTTCGTGTTGAAGGTGGTAGGTAATTCTAGTTATACCTGTAAGGCAGTGCAAGTTTCAAGTAAAACTCTGTACTATCCGGAAGACTGTTATATTTTGAAAGCGCCTGATAATGAGATATGGATATGGTGCGGTCAGTACTCCACTGGTGACTCTAGAGAAATGGCTAAATCAATAGCCTCCATTCTCGGAGAGTATAATCTTGTGATGGAGTCTAACGAAACGGACGAATTTTTCAATTCGGTAGGAGAGAAGTTTTTGAAGCAGTTGAAGAAGACGCATGGAAACATAGTGACGCCGACGATGAATGTTGCTTTGACTTGGGAGAAGCAACGAATCGGGCTGTACATGTGTTCTTTGGAGCAAGAAAAGTACGTTATGAACAAGATTTTCGGATTTTCGCAGAAGGATCTGCGGCCGGAGAATATTTACTTACTAGATGCTGGCAATATTGTGTACGTATGGATTGGGGATTTGGTGAGCAATGATGATCGGTCACAGAGCTGGGATTTGGCAAAATATCTCATCACAACACATCCCGTGCAGAGGGATGCCAATATGCCAATAGCGGTCATCCGGCAGGGAGAAGAGCCTATCACCTTTATCGGATTTTTCGATCACTGGGACAAGAAGTATTATGAGGTAAGGCTCTAACGTTAATATGCTTTATATAAATTTTATAAAATACATACTCAAAGCCAATAAAAATGTGTTATGCTGGTAGACTGAGGCCTGCTGTAGCGCAGCGGTAAGATGCCTGGCTACAAAATAGAGCTATGCTGAAGGAGGCTGTGTTTGATACCCGGTTCGATTTAATAAATGTTCTCAGGGGCTTCCTACTCAGACTATGCCAAAAAACATTCCAACATATTTTGCCCAACAAAAAAAAAACAACTCGTAATAATTATTCATAACCTCTTTCAGAATTACATCCCTTTCGACAAGATTCGCGCCGAGTTGGAAACACCGGGAGCTCCGGTACCGGTGCCGCGAGGCTCCGTACACAGTGACAGTGCCAGCGGAGATGACTTCGATCGTTACCAAAAATATCCACTCGATATGCTTCGAGGAGACCCCGCGAACCTACCGGCAAGTATCAACCCAACCCGGAAAGAGATCCATCTCACGCATGACGACTTCGTGACCGTGTTCAAAATGCCTTATCACGACTTTGAAGAACTGCCCAAGTGGAAGCAGGTCGAGCTGAAGAAACAGAATAAATTATTCTAGAGACAGAGAGCACGGATAATATTTTGGATTATAAATGTTAAATTTTATTTTTTATGAAATAAATGTACACAATTTCGTTTTAAGTCGTGACCTATACCGCCACATCAAGAAATATATACTCAAAAAGAAACTGTAGGGAATTCCGATCAATGACTTAATTGACACAATAGTGCCGTTCCTCGTCGTATCCAGTGTTCGGGTTCAGTCGATGGATCGCAGTCTAAATTAAGAGCAACTACGAAGTTGGTACTGTGTCCAGTTGTCGAAAGTATGCCGCGTCGCTCAGCAGTCTTGTACACGGGGCAATCGTAGCTATGGCGTAAAACAAGATCATCCTTCTTCAAAGGTAACATCCAAAGCTGTGAAATTAAAGTTCATTTTCATTGTTGAATACTAAATCTAACAAGGGAAAGCTTACATGAGGCATTGTGTCGTACAGAACTCTAGGGAAAGACTCCTGCAAGTAACCCTTTTTCTTGTCCCATCGAGCGCCTTCCAGGAACAACCCATATACGTAAACCCCATCTGCCGGTGGCTCCTCAAACTCTGACTCCGTGAGCACAGTATTATCAAATGTCAACAAATCAATAGGGATTACGTACTTCCGGGCAAAGTTCTGCTGAGCTCCCGTCAGGAATGCTTGCGTGAAAAAGAATCCCGAAATCCAAAAGTCTACGGGTGGTCCGTCATCAAACCATCGTTGCAAAAATTGCAATCTCGAAATGAAATCCATAATGTAGCTCCCTAAGGGTTTCAAGCTGGGATAGGATCGCTTAGCCCACAGTGCTGGAATACGTCCAACCAGTACCGACGCGACCACTTCTTCAATGTCCGGCGACATGGCCACCAGCCCTTGCATCGCCTTACTGGCGGTGGTCAAGCTGCTACGAATGCAGATGAGCAATTGATTGAAACGCACCATCTCCTGCACTAGAACGGTGTTCATGCTCTGCATGATGATAAGAAGTGATAGTTGTTTTTTTTTAATTAGTAGTCAAAGTACGTTACCTGATGATAACTGGTTGGATACTTTTCCAGTGTGGCATCACGATCGAATTCCTTCGGTAGGCGCCGTAGAATATCTGTTGACACACGGATAACTATTTCCGCTGGTGTTTCCCGGAAGGATCCCGTTGACGTTGTCTATAGTAGGGCAAAGTCATCAAAACAGGAAAAATTGCGTTAGTTGGCATAAGATACAGCTTAGCGAAACACATAAAAATTGGGTGATTGAAATTTACATACACCCAACCAGGGAGTATATATACAAATTTCGCAGACCTTATAAGTTAGCAAGCTTTTCTTATAATACATGTATAAGACATTACATTTATTTGTATAAGGTAGGTTTCATACAGAATTGTAAGAAAATCTGACATCCATTGGTTGAGTGAATGGTCTTTTTGTACGAAAGGGTAACGCAAGAATTGTTTTATAATACCAAAATACCAAAACTATATGTAACACAATCACAATCATCCATTTTGATCATTCCCATACTAATCTACCATGCTTTTTAAATGAAAGTATTCCACAAATCAGGTCATTTTGAGGTTTACTCAATGAATACCCGTGCAAGTCTGAAAACATAATGAGAACATTTATAGAAAACATATTTTGATTTTGACATCAAATTGAAATCATGATTTGAAAACAAATCATGATGATTGATTGCATATCAATCATCATGATTGATTACATATTTATAGATTTCTAAATTGAATGATATCAAACTGTGTACTTATTTTGTTATTGGAAACCAATATGAAACTTAGTTTTTGATCTGCTATCATTGACAGCAGGAATAGTTTTCGATTTGATGGCACAGTAATATTTTTCTGCTATACATTAAATTGTTTTAACAGTTAAAACCCAATGAGCTAGACTTTACTAAGTTGGCGCAGATCAGCGCTGCGTGCCACTAGTTATCTCTTTCACTCTCCCGCTGTTCTTATGCAACGCAAATAGTGACGTCACTATTTGCGTTGCATAAGATCGAAGGGAGAGTAAAAGAGAGAACTAGTGGCACGCAGCGCTGATCTGCGTCACCTTAGTAAAGTCTAGCTCCTTGGTTAAAACCACCAAAAAGATATCAAATTGAGTAGCCATAATCGGCGTTTCCATAACATCAAAACAAGTTATGGATTTTCTCTCCCGCTTTGCTCGGGTATGCATCAGTGAGAGATGTAATACCAACAAAGTAGAAAAGAAGACAATATTCCGGGATAAAATGTAGAAGATGTAGGCAAGGTAAGTACGTTGATCAACTCATTTGAATTCAAATGACTTTGCAAAATTTGAACATGTTGAAGTGAAGGTCTTAGAAGTTCAATTCGCGTTCAACCAAAGCAGTGTGCTCCACACTTAGCATTAGGTAGGTAATTAGTGTATAATCCTTCCGTTTATTTTTTTCCTATGTAAACTGATTCTTCTAAACCATACCCCTGCAGACAGGTGCAAACTCATTGACTTGCGATGAAGTTTTGGTTTTGGCGTGTCCTACAAAAGGCAGAAACACAAAAGACGGAACAACACAATAGCCGGAAACACGAAAGGCGTAATCACAAAAGATAGAATTGCATGAAGCTGTTTGATGGACATTTTGAACCAGCCGGCCATTTATTCTGCTAATTAAAAATGTTCCCCTAAGTTGCAACAACAAGAATCAACTCTGCTTCATGATTCTGCTCCGTTAGGCTAGTGGTCATCCGCGCAGCTACAATGTAAGACCATGGTAAGGGTGGTTGCCTAGTCAACACAGGATCGTATATAATGTCACATAAGATGCAAAAGTGGAGGCGATATACGTACTTCTCCATACAATATTTGCGTATATCGCCTCCACTTTAGCATCTTATGTTGCATCATATACGATTTTGTGTTGACTGGGTGAAATCGACTTTTGGAATCGAACGCAACTAGACAGAACAAACCATTAGGCTTAAAATGTGGGTTGACCAAAACGCACAGATGGGTCATATGGCTGAAATGCCTTTTGGCCGAACGGGTCATTTGGCCAAAAATGTCGTTCTGCCGAATAGATTATTGGGCCGAAATGCTCCCTTGACAGAAAGGGCCATTTGGCCGAAAATGTCTTTTGGTCTAATAGGTCATATGGCTGAAAATGTCGTTTGACTCGAAAGGTCATTGACAGGAAGATTTATAAGTGAAAAATGCGATGTGAGAAGTACGAAGTGAAACGTCTCACTGTTAATTTTTTACTTCTCACTGGGAAAAATAAGAATAGTGAAGTGAGAAATGCGAATTGAGATATGAAAAAGGACAAACAAGAAAAGTGTGACGTCTCACTTCTGACAGCTCATTTCTCACTCGTCATTTTCCACTTTTCACTTTTCTCATAGAGAAGTGGAAAAGCTGTTTCTCACTTCTCACTTTTCACAGTGTGAAGTGAGAAGTAATAAATGAAGAGTGAGTTGTGAGAAAAGAGACGTCTCACTTCTCACTCCTCATTTTACACTTTTTACTTCTCACAGTGAGAAGTGACAAATAAAAAGTGAGAAATGAGTAGTGAGATGTGAGAAGTGAGTCATCTTCTCATTCCTTATTTCTCATGTCTTTCTACTCACCTGTCAATTGTCATTAATCACTTTTTTCACGTTCACTATTGTTCGGTCCAACGACATTTTCGGCCATATGACCAATTACAGTCGTATGACCCATTCGGCCTAAGCACATTTCCGGCCGTATTATCATTTCGACCTAACGACATTTTCAGCCGTATGATACTGTTCGGCAAATTGACCCTTTCTGCCAAACGAACATTTCGGCCAAACGACATTTTCGACCAAACGACACATTTATTAACTACGAGGCTTCTAACCTTGTTTACGATTTTTGGAATCGTTTTTCATGATGCTATCACAGTGATCACGGGTCTTCCGCATAAGGCTGAAAACACATAAGGCTTAACACGAAAGGCTACAAAAATAAAAATCTCACATAAGGCTGAAAAACACAAAATGCTGAAAAATTGTGAGAATCAGATTTGTATGGAAGAATTTACATTTGATGCTAATCGAGGCACTAACGGAAATAAACCGAAACCTTCTTGCGACTTCCTGGTATCTTTAAATTTTTAAATGGAATTCTGTAAAGCACAAAAAATTTGGAGGTAGCATAGACAGAAACAAAATTTCATTTATTGTACTTAGCTCTTGCATTTGATTTTAGATTCTTGCCAAGATTACTTCTATTTTTTATTCTTTATTCTTCATCCGTCTTCCTTTTTCCTTCTTTCTTTCTACTTACTTTTTCATTTTCCTTTTTTTTTCTTCCTTCTTCCTTCTATTAACTTCTTTCTTTTTTCTTCTTTCTTCCTCTTTCGTTTTATCTTCTTCCTTAGTTGTTTCTCCTTAGTTTTTCTTCTTCTTTCCCCTTGGATTATTTCTATTTTTTTCCTTTTTTCTTCTTCCTTCTTTCTTTTCCCTTGTTCCTCAATTCTTATTTCTTCCTTTTTCTTTCTTCTTGTTTCCTTCTTCTGTCTTTCTTCATTTCCTTGGACCATGTTGAATAGAGAAGCACCCATCCCAACAAATTGTAGCAAAAGTGTCACTCATTTTTCGAGCACTTACCCTTAACCGATTTGCTTGCATTCTGTTGCATTCGTCTAAAAATCCTCGGGCTTATTTACATTTTTTATAGAACAATCGCGTTAAAAAATTGTCACTTATTTTTCATGCACTTATCTAGAACAGATTTGCTCGCAACAAGTTGCATTCAAGAATTCTATCCTATTGTTTTCTACTGAAATTTGGCCAACTCGGACTCCAAAGTTATGGCCAAAATACATTTTTTACATGAAAACCGCGTAAAAAAATTTCACTTATTTTCTGGCCACTTATTTTTCACCGATTTGCTCGGAGCAAGTTCCATTCGACGTGGAATACGATGAACGAGAAAGGTATCATCACCGCTAGGTGGATTAATCTGGGTTTATCTTTATCATTTATTCTTTATTCTTTATTTATTATTCATTATTCACTATTCTACCACTCAACTTATACTCCATCGTATGGTTGGCATTCATTTCGCACCATTAATTTCAACCTTTCGATACATTTCAGTTTTCTGATACTTTCAGCCTTTCGAAATTACTGCCTTTTGAGTTCAGCCTTATGAGTATTCAGCCTTACGTGTTTCAGTCTTTCGTAAGGCACCTGTGATGACGTACCAGAAGGCATATTGCTCTAAATTTAACTTCGAATAAACTACATACACTTACAGGTCTTGAGAATTGGATTTTCAAATAAACAGTGAAATGAAAAGTAAAATCTTTCCACAAATAGATGCTGTTAAAATATAGTTAATACTAGAAAATGATTGTAACATAAAAGATAACGAAATTTCGACAAGCAAATTTTGTCGAACCGCATTCCATTGGTTCAATAGTACCGAGAAAATTGATTGTTTTCTACCAACCTTACGATCCACAAGAAGCTGAATTTGTATTGATATTTTTTAAATAGAAAAACTTTGAATTAGATTGTTTAAAAACATGCAAGATTATAAAAGATTTAAAAACATGCTTCCGACCATGTACTTAACCTGACTTCGATATCTTACCTTCATTTCGTAGAGATCCTAGATGCGTGCGTGATATTGTAAACTTGTTAATAAGTAAATAGTATTATAGCACAATATTTATCTTTTATAAAAGATAAATATTGATAAACAAAACCTCTAAATATAAAATACATTACCGTTCGATCCTTGGTAGGCACGAGAATTCATCCAAAATTATTAAACACCTGCACAATATACCTTCCCAAACAGTAAACGCTACTCACCTGTGTCTTCAGTGCGTTCGTCAACAGCAAATCGGTTTCCTTCTGATCCTTCATTATATCCGCATTTTCATGAAGACCAAATACACCGGGCTTGGCAATCACCGGCAGCTCCTTGATGTACGCCATAAATTCCTCGTGTTCCTTCAGTTCCGGAATCTTGTACAGCCCTTGCTCGTCCAAAATATAACCGTCCTCGTCCAGGACCTTCTCGCTGTAGAATTTGGCCAAAGTGGTATTCAAACAGCGCCGATCCCAATCATCCGTGACTCGTCCACCATAGTTACACTCTCCCGTCAAATATCGCAAAGCAACGTACTGTACTTCTTCGTATTCGTCCAAAAACATACGCAACTGCGTCAGGCTGATACTGAGGTCAGTTTCGTTGAACTCATATGATATGTTCCATCCTATCGGTCCAAATTGGCGTCTTTCCTGAACGACTCCGTGGAAGAAACACAAACTGAAAAGAAGCTTCTTGAAATTCGCAGATTGCTTACACGCCTCGAACCACTCCACGTTAGAAATGGGATCACTCATGTAAGACCGAACTATGTTCATTCGAAGCCCTTTTGGTGGTTCGTTGGTGATTTTGATACCGTTCTGCAACACAACCACCGGGAAATGCTCCGTAGGGTAGGACGTCAACCACAATCGGAAATCCGGATGGGTTGTGTCGGGCTGAAAGCTCTCACAAATTCTCTCCAACGTCGGCATCCAGCTTTGTGCCAGGTGGCAGTTCTGAAGTAGTACCCAGTTACCGAATTTGGTACCCTCATCGATCATTTTGGTAGCGATGGGGCCTTGACCTTGCCCAAGAGAAAGCGAGAAAAGCCGGTTCGAACCAAGACCTTGAGTGTCAGCGAAACGAAGTAGTGTCGCTGTTGGGTCCGCTCCCGGCGTCAAAACAAATATCAAAGGCACGCAACAGTTCGACTCATCGTATGATGCCGATAGGTCAAACGGCGGAGGTTCTACATATTTTCTTGTCATGATACCTGAAAAAATGTGTTTAGCTTTAAAACGCAAACAGATAATTCAACAGATGAACCTTCAACATAAAGCTCTATTCCCGGAACCAATTTATCCGATCGGAAGCATCTTAGAACAAGCAGTTTCTGGAAAGGGGTTAAGTTCGACTTCCATGGCTCAGGAAGCTCAGCACATTCTGGGGTATCGTCATCGAACAAAGCCTTCCAACGTCTCAAATTACCAACGACATGCTCTTTAAAGCCTTTGAAGCTATTAAATGCTGTGAGCCGGCAGATTTCATCCCAGCAATTGCCAGGCAACCATTCGGCTGGGTTCGCGTCTGGATTATCCAAACCTACACCACCGGTTAGCAAGAACATGAATTCTGTCCGATCGATTTCGCCCCGTTCGAACTGCAGATTTGTGGTGAGCAGTAGCGAAAACAAAATCTTATCCTTCTCAAATAAACTTCTGCAAATATTCTCATACAGACTGTAGGTGAAGTAGGTCCTAAGATCCTCCAACCGGGCCGGGACTTCGTCAACCTTTTCGGTGTTATCGATCGCTGCCGTGAACAAATTGACGAACCAATTTAGACTGTACTGATACATCGGATCGATGTTTGCCAGGTCTGCAATCGTAAAGAACAGAATCGTCGAGTGAGCGGCGATCGACGTGTACTGCAACCGGGCTATATCGATCTGACGTTCAGTCGTTTCGGCAATTATCTGCTTTTCGTTGATTTCATTGGCTAGCGTCTTCGAAGAACTTAGGACCGACACAGCCGATTCGTCTTCAAGAATATTTCCTTCAGAGCTGAGAACTTGCAGGATTTTGTCTTCTATTTCCTGCAGCAAGCGCTTATTCTCTGCGCCTTGCACAATAAGGGCATTCTTCTCTGTTTCCAGGTCAGGACGTTCTCTGGCAACCGTAATCGATAGAAGCTGAAAAAAGGTTGTGAAGTTTTATCTGATCTCCTATGATCAAGTTTACATCTCTCACCTGATCTTGCAAGCCAGTTTGGGTTATCATGAAGTTCAACAGCGTTACCTTGACAGCAATCTCCGGTAAGTAATGTGGATTCCGTAGTTTTGTAGTTATATAAAACCTAAAAAACACTTTATCATTTATCTGTTGAAAAAATACAATTAAAACATTACTTGAAAGAATCATTATACTCAATAATGGAATCGCCCAACTTGATACACATGGTTCCACCTTGTCGGAAAATTTGTTTTAGCAAGATGGGTTCTAACAGCGGCTCTATTTCTTCTCCGACATTTTCGAGTAGTACGGGTAACCCAAATTGAATTGCATTTTCCAATACTCTCGTATAATCTGGCTGATTAAACCGAATGATACAAATGCGATTGGCTTTCTCCATATTTCGAACCCATTTGTTTGCTTGTCCTTGTGGATCAATCATCAGCGGCCAACGACGACCATTACTGTTAAATAGAAAGTTTCATCTCATCAATCTAATTGAACAAGTCATACTCTAAACTTACTGGATAATTATCGCACTCTCAATGGAAAACGGATCGCTTGGCAATCCAAATATATTCCAAGCTCGTATATCTACCGGATTACCCAAAACATTCGCCAGCTGAAAATCTTGCGAGCAGACTATTTTCCTGGTTATACAACTACTTATCCACCGTTTGATCTGCTGTGCCCGGAACTGTATCGTGAATGGGCCTAGATAAGCAACTACACCAGACGCTATGAGGACATCTCCTGTCAAGTTGTCGTACACATGACCCAAGTTTTCTGCGGCTTGTTCCCATCGATCCTTTTCGCCTCCTAAACCAGTTATGATTTCAGTTGCACGTTCCAACTTTTTCATGCACAACTCCACATTTGCTTGCAACTTGGCATGCTGTTGAACCTGCTCATCCAGCTTTCTTTGCAATTCAGCCAAACTCTCTTCCACAATTGCCAGCTGCTCCAACTTTTCATTCAATAATGCAACCGCTGCATCGCTTTTTGCCTCGGCTTCTCTCTGTTCAATTTTTTTAGGAGCTATCTCTTTGGCCACTTTGTCGTATTTGACGATCGCAATCACCCACTTGCACAGTCCTTCACAAGCAGTGGAAGCCGTCTTAACCTTTTCAGGATCGAAATTTTCATTGCTCAAAATTCGTTCCTCCAGCTTCTGAATGACTCTTGGAGGGATGTCGTCCTTCTCAAAGTTCATCAGTCCTTCCAAAAATTTCATATCACCCAGAAGCTTCTTTGCTGGACCCCAGTAATCCTCCACCATACCCATTCCAGACGGGGCCTGAACACGATCCGGCTTCAAGTCCTTCAAGATACAAACTGCCTCCATGACAATCTTTACTCCTATTGGTGGACTTTTCATCGTTTTGACGATGGTTATATCTGCCGCAGTTAAAGTGTTCAGCGCCGCAAGAGCTGTGTTCAAAATTGGCATCGCATCTGCTAATTTGGCATCACAATCCTCCTTGATCGCATTGGCAGCGGCAGCCTTTTCCTGCGCGACAATTTCGTCCTTCTTGACTAGTTCCTTCTGTACGGCCGCAGCCTCACTGTCTGCTTGAACTTTGGCCATCTGTTGGGCCACTGTCTCAGCAGCAATCTTCAACTGCGGCTGTACAGCCTCCAGCTGTTCCTGCATCACCCCGACCTGTTGGGCTGCAATCTCCAGCTGTTTAAGCCCTGTCAAGTAACGATTCTTGCCGGTTAGGACGTCCCTAGAAATGACAATCATAGAAAGATGAACCCTGCTGAACAAACCGATAACCAAGTAAACGTTATTACGTTCTCTTTTTGTCCAACAACGTCTTGAAGGTATGGATTAGTTCTAGATAAGAGGTAGGGGTCACGTAGTTATGACGGTTCAACCGAATCATGAATTCATCCGACAGCTCCTGGGTAGATGTATGGAATTCCATGCACATGTCGATGCACACGTTGCGCTCATTTTCGGGCATTTCGACGGTAGACAGAAATTTGGTAGCCACGGCGACCAAAGCATCCTTGGGCCATGGTTGAAACCAATCGATAGTACAGCAGTTAACAATTGAGGGGAATTTTCGTACACGGTTTCGGAAAGAATCCCCAATAGGAGACATTGATATCACCATATGTAATTGATCTCTGACAATCTGAAAGCAAGAGATAATTTGTTGAACCTGCTATTGTGCAAGACCTCTTGAAACGTACCGTTACAAAGAGGTTAAATAATGCAACAGGACTTCCATCAGTTTGCTGAGATTTCTCTTTTTGACGATCAAGCTGTCTCATTTTTTCGATTATCTCAGATTTCTCCTCATTTGTGAAAAGGTTTGGTATTTCACCAGAATTTAGTAAATTATTTATATCTTCTAAAAACGTCTCTTCCTTTATTTGTGTATCCGTGAAAAGGAAGCAGATGTGTTGATCGGATGAAACCACTTTCTTCAGCAAATTTTTCATATCTTCGCGCCATTCTGTCATTCCGTATTGTCTCGATATTTCCACCTTAACTCAAATTGTAGGCATAGAATATCTTCTAGATAACAGTCAAAATCACTTACCTGGTATAATTCGTATGAACAAATGTGTGACGCAATTCTAGCCAAAGACTGTCGGCCAGAACCCCCTACTCCGACCAACAACGCATGGCTTCGTGGCTGCTTGATAATCCGACATATTCTGGACAAGTGTTCGATGGCAAATCGAAACAGGACAAGGGTCATCGGCTTCTTAGACATATTGTTGTACTCAACGATATATGATTCCACCACAAAACCAAGATCTTCCATATCTTGTACCTCCAAGTACAGTTTCGTGTCTGCCTTCGGATTTGTAAAGTCGCAGAACATCAATCCACGTAGATGTTGTTCCTTCAACTGACCACCCTCAACAAATCTGTCAAACAGATCCTTAGGATCCTCATGCATATACTTCTCAATTACTGCACACAGCTCGTTAAACAGCCATTCGCGATCACCATCGTCGACCAGCCTATCGCCATACACGCGAATAATTTCATGGGCCCACATTCTTCGAATCGAGTTGAGACTCTCCGTTCCCTCTGGAACTGACAGAAGCACACCCTGGAAAATCAAACTTACATTAATCATCCAAAAGTTCTGTTAATTCTGAATGAAACGAACCTGTATCACTCTGGAGAAATCACGTAGGTTGAATAAATAGTGACACTTGGCTGGCGTGGGGAGCAATTTTTTGCGAGCCTCCCTGTAGATTTGTAACGTGGATAATACGATTTCGTCAATGCATGGGTCAAACTCCTTCGAAAATCCTCTTGTATCCAAATGCCACAACACGATCTTGCTAAATATACCAGTCAACGTGGCATCATCGAACTCATCCAAAGAAATAGCGTTAAAGTGTCTGGAGAATCGTGGAGTAACTGTATTGCCAGTGCTTGGTGGACCCATAGCGCACATCAATTGTAGGTCAACCAACTTCATGGGAACAACTTCCTTTCTGTCGTACCATATGGCGTGATCTAGGAACATTCGGACAATCTCAATCGGTGGCTGTGCCCCGTAGGTCTCCTTCAGGGGCATAGAAACATCATCGATAAACACGACGCATTTCTTCCCCAGTGGAGGCCCGTAGACACCTTTTCGTCGCTTATCTAGTTTTGACATGATGATGTCCTGTACTTGGTTGGCAGAAGTTTGGGCCGAGAAATTGATCAACAGGGGTTTGTACACGTTGGTATCGTTTCGCTTCAGCAAGAAGTCAATCGTGTAAACACTTTTTCCTGTTCCGGTAGGGCCCACTAACAATAAGTACTTTCCATGTTGAACAAGCAGCTCAAGAAGCGCCGTTATTCTTATAGTCTCAACAGTAGGGACTATTATCTGATTTACTGGCATGTCTCGCTGAATGTTGATGGTCTGTCCGATTTCTTCAGCCCATGGACGCCATTTTCCTTTGCCTTCTTTGGTAAAGTGGTAATCGAATACAGTGCCCCCTTTCGGTATTTGAAATATGAATGGTTTGGTCAAATTCGGAACTTGAATACTTGGAGGGATATGGAACTTATCGTTGATTTCCGGTGGAAACACTTTTTCCGTCAAAGCACGGAACAATTCGCTGAATTTCTCTCGACTTTCTGTCTCTAGCGGTCCTCCTATAGCCCAAATGCAGGAAAAGAAGAACACACCTTCTAGCTGTGCTCGTACGTCCACTTCGGTCACCGTTTTCATGTAGGTCTCGTTCCGATAGTCATCCATGAAACAGTCAAAAAGATTCATCACCGACTTCACCAGGTTCGAGTCGGAAGTTGGCATCATCTCTCTTACCCCACCCTTGCGAACGAACCACAGGAGAATGGGACAAAATCGCATGAACATCTGCGTTATTACTTGTTTGTTAACCGAGTGAAGCACTGGTGGCAGAGTGTTTTTCCAAGATTCTAGAAGAGGTTCCCATCCCAGTGTGCTTGGTTCCAGATAGATCATTCCACATCGTGATACGGTCGCAGGTGACGCAGCATCCAAGTCCATAACTTCAAATATTAAGTTCGTTGTCGGCGCTAGCTGGATTATTTCTCCGGACATCAAGCAGAGCTTCTTGTTGTCATCCAGTACGGTGTTCATATTCTCGATCCAAACTGCATCTACTGGTCCATCAAATATCAGCCACTTTCTGTCAGGGGTCGTACTGACGGCGAACTGTCGGTAACTGACCGCCAAAATGCCATCACTCCATTCGTGGGAAACTGAATCAAATTGGCCGTACAGCTGTCCCATTGTGATCGCTTTCGGATTAATTACAGTGTAATGAGCTTTATGTTCGTCCATCTCTCCCTGTTCTTCTATGTAGCATAAGGCTTCGGCTAGCATTCGGTAAGCTGTAGTCTTCCCACCGAACGGAGGTCCAACAAGCATCAAACCATGCCGCACGACAATCATCTCGTACAATTGCTGTACTTTTTCGAGGAAGAACGGGGTACACTGCATGTTGTTGTGCTCGCAAGCCTTTTGCACGGCCGCATTGAACACCACATAGTCCGGTTCCGGCAGAACAACTCCAGGGAACAAATCCGATATTATCCCCTGGAACAGTGGGACGTCCTGATTCAAAAACTTGGCCAAGTTGACATCCTTGATAGATCTCAGCACCAGAATATCCTCGAGTTCATCGGGATACCTGAGTTTCAACGCTCCAGCCGCCTTCAGTACAGACTTGACCGCCCGCATTCCATAGTCATAGTGCGGTTGAGAACTTAACTGTTCAGAACACAGACGGTATGTTGCCACTATCTTGATGGCCAGTGGTTTTGCATTCAGGAAACCGTACGAATAAAGTTCAATCTCGGATATAAGCGCGTAATCCGGTACCATCATAGCGACTGATCGGAACAGTGCCTTCAGATTATCGGGAAGTTCTGAGCGCCCTGCATAGCCTGGATTCATTGTTATAAATACGGCACATGTTGGATCCAAAGTAAGACTGGTTCCTTCGAATATCAGTGTAGGGGAGCCGGAATTGATACCTCGTTGAATGGTCAAAATCTGCTGAGCTACGACAGACAGCACTTCCAGATCGATTCGATTGAACTCATCGAAGCAGGACCATGCACCGCAGGATGCCAATCCTTTGAAGAACTTGCCCAGTGCGATGTAGTCCAACCCATCAGAACAGTTGAACACGACGCACTGTTTGGCGACTGCTTTTGCCAAATCTTTTGTGGTTTCGGTTTTGCCGGTTCCTGCGGGCCCTTCTGGAGCTCCTCCCAAATGAAGATGCAGCGCTCCGAATAAAGTTCGGAAGCACCGATCAGTGAGGGGAGTAATCACCAATCGAGAAGTGTTACCCAGATATTCGTAGCCGTACTTGAGGGTAGAGTTGATCATCCTGGTTGAAAGGTTCTTCTCTTCCATGTAGTATCTAAGTTGAGCTAGCCAGGTGAAGTCGTCTGATTTGGTGGTGTGAGTATTTATCAGTTCCGTTAAAACATCTCGAGCATGAACATCCAACACAATCAAAGCACCAAGAGTTATTCTGTTCTGCAGGGCTAGCTTTCCCCTAACCAGGTCCACTATGTGCGATATTTGAGTTTTGCAGGTGTCCTTGTACTCTTCAAGGGCTTCCAATGGATCGGCGCTGTCAAAACACAGAGTGACCTCAAGCGTCCAGAAGGCACACGAAATACTTTGCACGCATTGTCCTGGCCACATTAAGACCCACTCATGTCGAAGCGTCTTTGTGTAGGACTCGTACGACTCATCAATCTTGATGTGAACACTCTTCTTCATCGATTTTTCCAGATCCAGCAGCCATTTCTCCACCTGACCCTTGGCTTTGCTGGTCGACACCTCGTCAGCCAGCTGGACTTCTTCGCCTTCACTCGATCGCATCATGGTAATATCAAGCGATTCCGTGAAGTGCAGCGTGGCGATACCCTCGAAGCACTTCTTCAGATGTGGTTGCACACGGGTAGGATTCTTTGTTTCCGACAGAATCTCCAGCAGTTCGTCGTTGGAGAGGAAGAAGAACCGTGGGAAGTAGAGACGTTTCTTCTCCAGATACTCGTTGAGACCCTTCTGAATGATCTCCAGAAGGCTGTACGACTTCTTCAATTTCTCCGACATTTTGTCTATTTCAAGGACCGCTAGGACTTTGGTGTCGGCATACACGTTCTTCATCAGATCTTTCCAGATTTTGTCCACGGCGCTGAAGCGCCGACCTTCTTCAGGCATTTGAGATTGAATGTCGGGGCTGGAGAATATGGGCTCCAAATACATCCATGTCGCTTGCACCTTAAGCCAATCGTCCAATATGTCCTGCAAAAGCATTAGCTTCTTTTCCCACGCCCTTTTTAAGAAAAGTACATGTTATTAAGTTACGGATTATGATAAACTAAACTACGTTAATGCTACATACAGAATATCTGCTTCAAATGGTTTTATGTACAACGAACTCTTCATGGTTTGCGTTTTGATTATATGGTCGTCAAGCAACACCTGAATGTCGTCAACCGCCGACAAGATGTAGGTTCCTGTATCTCTGTATGGCATCACCACAAACGCCATATCGCTCCACTCGTTAACCATTTTAATCATAGCCTTCTCCAAATTGTTTTCCTTGGTTGCACTCTCAGAAATGGTTTCAAATCTTTGGATATAATCATCCAAACCGTAATCGATTACCTTCTCCAACGTCAGATCTGGTGCAATCTTTATGGGGAATCCAATAATTTCGGAAACTTGCTCCCAGTGACGTTCTTTCATTCCGGGGTTACCTAAGGTTTGCACTATTGGAAGATGAGTTTTAAACTGGTCAATACGTGTCTTAATCTGAAATGGCAAAATTATTATTTGATTTATATTTCTTTGTGATCCAATGAAAGTAACTCACGTCATGCGCCAATCGCTGAGTTTGGTATGAATCTGAAAACTTCTTTTCTAACTTGTAAACTGTTCGGTACAGGCTACCAACAGTTTCTTCCACTTGTTCCGGATCGTGCAGACCGACTTGCGAATGCATCCACAGATCATGTTTATCCATAAATTCTTGGCCAGCGTCATACAAACTCTTGTACGGAGTGAGTTTGTCATGACACTGCTTGCGAAGCGGATATTGAGACAACTCCCAGCCGTACGCTATTTCTTCCTCGTTTATGTGGTCGATCTTTTCCATCGCAGAGACCAGCTTATTATGAAGACCAGTGGCTTTCTTTTTGTACTTTTGCAGATTCTTGATCTCTCCCCACGAGTCATATTCTTTTACTTGACCCCAATAGATCTCCAAGTCACGGCGAAAGTTCTCAATTCTTCGCTTCAGCGAATCTTGGTATTCCACCACTTTTTCCGCGATGATGTTCTTGTGATCTTGGAAAATCGTTGCCATCTTCATGTACCATTGAAAAGTATTGTTGTTCTGTTTTATTTCCAGCGGTGTGAAGATAGTGTAATCAGTCAAATACAGAAGATGACTCAAATTGATCTTCAGCCTTTCTTCCATCTCTGGGATAGTTGTCTCTTCCATCTTAATGGCATAGGATTTTAACGACATCAACTCGACGGTATCTTTCGGAATGGTTAAGACTTTTGTGGCGATCACCTCATAGTCTTGAGCCAGCTGAGAGGCAGCACTTTGCTGGTCCGCCGTCATCTTTGAAATCAATTCCTGCTGCATGAATTTAGCCAAACCTTCCAGCGTGTCGATTAGTCCCTCACGATGAAACTCGTAGAAACCCATCGACATAACGCCGTAGATCTCTTTGGCCACGTTGTCTTCCATTTGTTTGTAGCGCTGAATGTACTTGCAGTACTCCTCGAAGCTTGGACGCTTTTCCATGAAACGTTCGATCTCGTCAATGTCGGTACCATTCATCAAGGTCATATACTTGTCGAAATCTTGCATTCGCAGTTCTGGCCCGATTCGTTGTTCCTCGAGAATGTCGTAGATGCGCAACTTGCACTCATTTATTACTTCACTGGATATCTCCGGCTACATTTTATAAATAATTGTTGATTATTTTTATTATATTACCCCAAAGGAAAATCAATAACATAAATTTCAGCTATAAAAGTGTAATGTATACTGGTAGAAGTAATTTAAACGCTACAAAATCCTTCATTTTATATGTAGGCGTTATATAATTATTTACCATTGAAAAAGCCTAAGCATTCATAATATATACAAATAATTTGAATTGTAAATTCAAGTAATGTGAGTTAAAAAACAAAATTTCTACTCATTCTAACCGTTTGGAATCAAGATTTTGATTCTCACACATGTTCATTTCAAATTAATACATCACCATTTGAAAATTAAAACTAATGCCTGGCGTTATCATTTTTACCACTAGCGTATAGGTAGAATGAAGTTCAACAACTTGTCCATATGATAAGGGGCAATAAGAATCTGATTAGCTATTAGGAGACTTAAAAGTATTGATGTGGCCGAATTTCTGCTAAAGGGCCAATTAAAATATCTATTTTCGGTTCAATCAAAGTTGTCTATTTCCGGGGATTAAACCACCCGACTTGGACGTTAATTTACAATGTTATGAAAACTCATGTGAATATGTACGTTATGTGGAAGATATTGATTTGGAAAATGTATTGGAAGTAACCACTTTCCTTCGATGGGACTCGAATCCATGACCCTAAAGTACGCTAGACTGGTGCTTTAACCAACTAAGCTACGAAGGACCTCCGTCGGCCTTCGCAACCTAGCGGCTACTGAACGAGCTCGAGATTCCCAAATTGGATGCATAGTCAAATCACTCGCAATCCATTTCTCAAGCCAACACTTCCACATGTGTATAGTACACGTCCACATTAGAGAAGCGTGAGTATTTAGAATGTCTGGCGGCTATACACATTCTTCATCAGCAACTTTGCTGATCAAGTGAGGTTATGTAAGCTATTTATAAGTCGGTCGTCAAGCTCAGACCCGACCGCGTTGCGTAGGCAAGAGCACGTAACTCAGGTTCAGTTCAATCAAAGTTAATTGCCTATTTCCGGGGATTAAACCACCGTAGCTGCTAGGTTGCGAAGGCCGACGGAGGTCCTTCGTAGCTTAGTTGGTTAAAGCACCAGTCTAGCGTACTGTAGGGTCATGGGTTCGAGTCCCATCGAAGGGAAAGTGGTTACCTCCAATACATTTTCCAAATCAATATCTTCCACATAACGTACATAATCACATATGAGTTTTCATAACATTTCTATTTTGTTTTCGCTTAGAAGATCCAATTGATCACAAATCGTATCGGATATCTCTCAGCCCCTTAACTGAAGAAATGTAAATTTACTCATCAATTAATATAAGCTACGTTCTGTTTTCCTTTCACGAACAACATATCACAGCATATCACAAGTCATACAAAAGTGCGGTTTGCAGCACCCCGACCATGAAGCTCATTATTGGTATTTCTAGTTGGGTTTCCATTCCTATTCAGCTGTATTCTGACAAAGTAACGCCCAGATTGTCCATCAATAGCTTGCTTTAAAGCACAACTTGGTTGACCAGTTTGTTGCCTACTATAAATATGTGCCTGACCCGGTTCTGGAAAATAGTTTCGCTGTACTGGGATCGCGAGATCATAACGAATGTCCTCATTCGTGCCAATCGGACCAATATTACGGTCTACGACAAAAGGATGAAGCGGGGGAATCTTCTTCAACGTAACTTTTGACATGCAAATTTTGATATATGTCATGCATGCGCAACAGTGGTGCAGCCACGGGAGGGTTTTAAGATTGACGCCTACAACACCCCCCCACCACCAATCAAATTTTTAAGAAGAAAAATTTCGTTCAAATTCTCGTATTTGAGCTCAGTCAATAACGGTGCCCAGGGCAGCAGGGACTATGTCCAAGGGCTTGACGATCCTTCCCCAGGCCATCTGCGAGTTGTGGCGCCTGCCTAGGATGTGGTGGGGTTTGACAGTGGGCCCTATTAAATCTCTATAAAAAGCTGCATGTGTCCGCAAGTAGGTTCCGCCAAGCGACCGTGTGCGGCTCAAAGCGCACAAGTCCAAGTCCTGGTGTTAGGTGGGACGCTAAACAGCCCTGACACGACGGCCCTCCGATGAGACAGGAGGTTTGCGCAGGCCCAATAAGCCGCCTTTAAAACAACCATTACGAACGACATAGGAGAATAATACGACTCGATAAATCGGCAAAAACCTAGACGACGAATTAAGGATCACGATTGGCAGCTCGGAACATGGAACTGCAAGTCGCTAGGGTTCGCAGGTTGCAACAGGATAATCAAAGATGAGCTACATCCCCGCAATTTCGACGTCATAGCGCTGAAGGTAATCTGCTGGACAGGACAGAAAGCGTTGAAAATTGAGCATCGAGCGGCTACCTTCTACCGAAGCTATGTCACCACCAACGAGCTGGGAGCCTGCTTCATAGTGCTGGGAAAGATGCGCCAACGCGTGATTGGATGGCAGCCAATCAACGCAAGGATGTGCAAGCTGAGGTTTAAATTCCGTTTCTTCAACTATGGCATCATCAACGTGCACTGCCCACACGAAGGGAGGCCCGACAACGAGAAAGAAGCGTTCAATGCTAAGCTGAGCTGTAGCAGACATACGATGGATGCCCACTGCGGAACGTCAAAATCGTCATCGGTGACATGAACGCTCAGGTAGGAAGGGAGTAAATGTATAGACCGGTCATCGGACCGGATAGTCTGCATACCGTATCAAACGACAATGGCCAACGATGCATTAACTTTGCAGCCTCCCGCGGAATGGTAGTCCGAACCACTTTCTTCCCCCGCAAGAATATCCACAAGGCCACATGGAAATCACCTAATCAAGTAACGGAAAACCAAATCGACCACGTTCTAATCGACGGTAAATTCTTCTCCGACATCACGAACGTACACACTTACCGCAGTGCGGATATTGAATCCGACCACTACCTCGTTGCAGTATGTCTGCGCTCAAAACTCTCGACGGTGTACAACACGCGTCAAAGTTGTCCGCCGCGGCTAATAATTGGGTGGCTACAAGACAGTAGACTAGCCCAAGACTACGCGCAGCAGCTGGAAGTGGCATTCCCAACGGAAGAGCAGCTAGGCGCAGCACCTCTTGAAGATGGCTGGAGAGATATTCGATCCGCCATTGGAAGCACTGCAACCGCTGCACTAGGCACGGTGGCTCCGGATCAGAGAAACGACTGGTATGACGGCGAATGTGAGCAGTTAGTTGAGGAGAAGAATGCAGCATGGGCGAGATTGCTGCAACACCGCACGAGGGCCAACGAGGCACGATACAAACGGGCGCGGAACAGACAAAACTCGATTTTCCGGAGGAAAAAGTGCCAGCAGGAAGATCGAGACCGTAAAGAGACGGAGGAACTGTACCGCGCTAATAACACACGAAAGTTCTATGAGAAGTTGAACCGTTCACGTAAGGGCCACGTGCCACAGCCCGATATGTGTAAGGACATACATGTTCTTACGAACGAGCGTGAGGTGATCCAAAGGTGGCGGCAGCACTACGAAGAGCACCTGAATGGCGATATGGCAGACAACCTAGTAATGAACCTAGGAGCACGCGCGCAGGACATGCGACTTCCGGCTCCGAATCTCCAGGAAGTCCAGGAGGAGATCGGCCGGCTGAAAAGCAACAAAGCCCCTGGAGTTGACCAACTACCAGGAGAGCTGTTTAAACACGGTGGTGAAGCACTGGCTAGAGCGCTGCACTGGGTGATTACCAAGGTTTGGGAGGATGAGGTGCTGCCACAGGAGTGGATAGAGGGTGTAGTGTGCCCCATCTACAAAAAGGGCGATAAAGCAGATTGTAGCAACTACCGCGCAATCACATTGCTGAACGCCGCCTACAAGGTACTCTCCCAAATTTTATGCCGCCGACTAACACCAATTGCAAGAGAGTTCGTGGGGCAGTACCAGGCGGGCATTATGGGTGAACGCTCTACCACAGACCAGGTGTTCGCCATACGTCAGGTATTGCAGAAATGCCGCGAATACAACGTGCCCACACATCATCTATTTATCGACTTCAAAGCCGCATACGATACAATCGATCGAGAACAGCTATGGCAGCTAATGCACGAAAACGGATTTCCGAATAAACTGATACGGTTGATCAAGGCGACGATGGATCGGGTGATGTGCGTAGTTCGAGTTTCAGGGGCATTCTCGTGTCCCTTCGAAACGCGTAGAGGGTTACGGCAAGGTGATGCTCTTTCGTGTCTGCTATTCAACATCGCATTGGAGGGAGTAATACGAAGGGCAGGGAGTGACACGAGTGGTATGATTTTCACGAAGTCCGTCCAGTTATTTGGTTTCGCCGACGACATTGATATCATGGCACGTAACTTTGAGAGGATGGAGGAAGCCTACATCAGACTGAAAAGCGAAGCTAAACGTATTGGACTAGTCATCAACACGTCGAAGACGAAGTACATGGTAGGAAGAGGCTCAAAAGAGGTCAATGTAAGCCACCCACCACGAGTTTCTATCGGTGGTGACGAAATCGAGGTGGTTGAAGAATTCGTGTACTTGGGCTCACTGGTGACCGCCGAAAATAATACCAGCAGCGAAATTCGAAGCCGCATAGTGGCTGGAAATCGTACGTACTTTGGACTCCGCAAGACGCTCCGATCGAATAGAGTTCGCCGCCGTACCAAACAGACTATCTACAAAACGCTTATTATTAGACTTATTAGACCGGTAGTTCTCTACGGACACGAGACCTGGACGAGGACGAGGACGAGGACGAGGGGGGGTTGGGTGAGTTCCGAACATTTTTTTTTTCGAAAAAAAAAATCTTCTGAAAATTTTGTCTCTGGGGGGGAGGGTATCCAAAACCACCCCCAAGGCTACGCCACTGCCCTGATTCCTTGCCAAACATTTCAAAAATGGGTAGCTGCAATTTCTCAAATAAATAATTCAATAAGTATTTTATTTAAAAAAAATCTCCCATTCTCCAAAACGGAAAAGAGACATATGAAATGCATTTAGATTGCCAATGAAACAGCGATGATCTTGTTCAGAACAAGTGTGTCTAAACTTTAATCATTTGTGAAAATTGGTACAAGATCTATTGCGCTTATAATTTTACTCGCTAGAAAGAAGCTGAGAAAACTAAAATTGTGATTGATAGTTGTGTTTGATAACAGGGATCATAATTCTCACTCATCTTCACAAGCAGAGAATGCTCCGTCACGCAGATTTTCTCCAAGAAATCGTTTTGCGGGAATGAAAAAAAAAGTCTGATGAAAGACAACCATTTTTACTTCACTACCAGTGCCACGTAAATTTGATTTGCTCGTGTTCTCACTTCTATCATCGTTTTCGTACCATCACCAATTACAAAAGGATTAGCCTTCATAAAACAAACAACCGAATTCCTATAACCAGTCGATCTGGTGGCATGGCTAGACTGACCGTCAAGGTGGCTCAAAAAACACTTTTTCAAATTTTTTGATGGGCTGTCCTCTTTTTCGTTCTATTTCCCTCCCTGATCGTTCAACGTTTGGTTGGTGCTAAACTCATTGGAAGTTTATATTGAAAAATGTATGAGGAAACATCGGAAAACCATAATCTGGAATTAGATGACACTATTTGCGATGAATAATTATGATACTCGTTCAGTTCTTACAAAAATAAATACAGAATATTATGCTGAAAGCCGCGAGAAAATTAGAGCTAATCATTATTAGTTAGTTATATGCATTTTATTGGAGGTATTGCGCTTCGCTCCTGTCGAAACAAGTACGATCTTCCATAGTTTGCAGTAGTTATCAGGATAGTAAGGGCGATGCCATGCTGATGCGGAGCGCGTCCATGCACTCGTAAAGCAGAATATCAGCAAGAGGAATTATTTTGTCCTGGTCGCGTTCGCGCAAGCACTCGCGGCAGTATGTCATCGGTCTAAGTCAAGTGTGTGTGTTATTCGACGCTAACAGGGGGAAGGGTCGTTTGGCCGAAAGCCATTAGGCCGAACAAACCATTTGGCCGAAAGGGTCATTTGGCCGAAAGGGTTATTTTTCCGAAAGGGTCGTTTGACCAAAAGGGTCATTTGGCCCAAAGGGTCATTTGGCCGAATAGGACATTTGGTCGAATAGGTAATTTGGCCGAATAGGACATTTGACCGAACAGGACATTTGGCCGAATAGGACATTTGGCCGAATAGGACATTTGGCCGAACATGTCATTTGAAAAGTGAGAAATGAGGAGTGACAAGTGAGACGTCTCACTACTCACTTCTCATATCTCACTGCTCACTGTAAAAAGTGAGAGGTTACAAGTGAGCCAAATTACCCTTTGGAATCATCCATAAATTTACGTAACGCTTAGAGGGGGAGGGGGTTGTCCGAAGTGTGACAATCCATTCAAAAATTGTCATTGATTTATACAAAAAGTGTGACATAGGGAGTGGGGGGGTTGAAAATGGTCAATTCGCGCACGCACTCACGACAGTATGTCATAGGTCTAAGTCAATTCGACGCTAACAGATGAAAAAAATATCTATTTGATATTCGGTGGATCATGCGTTTGTATTGCACTTCGCTCCGGTCGAAACAATTGTGATCTTTCATAGCTTGCAGTCGCCATCGGGAAAGTAAGAACAGTGCGTGTATTATTCGTCGCGAGCAGGAGAAAAAAATATTTATTCGATATTCAGTGGATCATGCGCTTGTATTGCGCTTCGCTCCTGTCGAAACAGGTACGATGTTCCATAGCTTGCAGGGAGAAGGGTCGTTTGGCCGAAAGCCATTAGGCCGAACAAACCATTTGGCCAAAAGGGTTATTTTGCCGAAAGGGTCATTTGACCAAAAGGGTCATTTGGCCGAATAGGACATTTGGTCGAATAGGACATTTGGCCGAATTGGACATTTGGTCGAATAGGACAATTGGTCGAATAGGACATTTGGCTAATAGGACATTTGAAAAGTGAGAAATGAGGAGTGACAAGTGAGACGTCTCACTACTCACTTCTCATATCTCACTGCTCACTGTAAAAAGTGAGAGGTTACAAGTGAGCCAAATTACCCTTTGGAAGCATGCATAAATTTACGTAACGCTTAGAGGGGGAGGGGGGGTTGTCCGAAGTGTGACAATCCATACATAAATTGTCATTGATTTATACAAAAAGTGTGACATAGGGAGTGGGGGGGTTGAAAATGGTCAATTTTCGCGTTACTTAATTAATGGATCCTCCCTTTCGGCCAATCGGCCATATGACCAGTGTTGGTAAAATCACTCATAAATCTCAATCAACGAGCGCTCCCGTGCGAACGAAATCGTCTGCGATTTTAAAGGAATGCATCACGCTTGAATTTTTCATGCTAAAACGCATCATTTCACTCATTTGCCAAAAAATCATTTTGGTTTAAATACGCATTTGAAATCAATTTGGAGGCAATTCATTGCTTATACATAAAAAAGTGTCTAATATTTTGTGCGACAAACATCAATTTACTGTTTTTAACGAAGGAGAAAAAAGAAAACCCACGATGATTCAAATGGATGATTCAACTCATCCATGAGTTTTTAGGTGCTGAGTTGGGTGCGTTTCAACTCACGCTTGATTTGAATCATCCATGAGTTTTGAGATTTTGAGTTTTTACCAACACTGCATATGACCCTTTCGGTCATATGCATATGACCCTTCCGACCAAATGCATATGACCCTTCCGACCAAATTACCCTTTCGGCCAATTGACCTTTTCAGCCAAATGATCCTCTCGGCAAATGACCTTTTCGGCCGAATGACCCTTTCGGCCAAATTACTTTTGTCGAAATTAATTGATTGGCTTTTTTCGGTGATAATTATACTACTCAAAACGAAAGGGAGTAGATGGAAGTAATGAAGATATAGATTCGATTGACACCACAAGCATGCGGCAAGTGTGAAATGAATAGAAACTGAAGATTAGCAGAGGGTTATATGCGAGAACAAGCATTGTTGAAAACGCTTTTATTCTGCCTAACGTCCACCCAGGAACAGTAGTGTAAAAGAACGAAATTTGCTTAAACCACACTTCAGTGAAATGAAATGCTAATAACATCTCCATCCGAGCAGGAGAAATTGACTCAATAATACCTAATTCTGTTATTGATACCATACTCTGTAATGAACTAACCTTGCATAAGAGGTAAAATACCAAAGGAGTAATAGCAAAAATTAATTTGCACGATGCTTCAGGCATAACTCTGTTATTATAATTCTATTTCAATAACAAATGCATAACACATTACTATTAGTCGTAAATGGTGCTATCTTGCACACATTATTCCATATGAACTTCCATTTAGCACCTCCCAAACGTTGACCGATTTGGCACCAATTAGAAGCGGGCGCCCACCCAAGACCCTACGCCTGCAAACTGAAGACCCCAAAGTTAGAATTGATTGCCTATACCTTAGCATTGAGATAGGACCAAGTTGTTGAACTTTATGCTGAATAGTTGTAAAAAGTTTTCTATTTAAAAAAAACGACTGAGATACCTTCAACATGGGATCCGGACAAGGAAAGTTTGGCCTCAATTGCCTCTCAATCCGCTTGAAACTCTTGACAGCTTTGACAATGTTATCGATCACCTTAACAATTTCGACTTGAAACCTCGAGAAGCTTGGAATAAACGAAAGGGTATCCTGATTTTCCAGCAGAATTGTTAATCGAAATCCTTGATTCGTTTTCTAAAAAAAAATTGTCTTAAATCTTCAACATCTACCTACAATTGCATATCATTCCTCTTACCCCGACGTCACAAATGTAATCGGTATAAGCTTGTACGCTATTAACGCATAAGTTCTGCAGTTGACGAGTCATGAGCGTGGCCAGAGAATTGAAAAACTTTTTCAGCATCTTAGGTTTAACGGCCTCATCAGGAATCAACTTCTTCTTAACACCTTTATTGAAAATATTTTTGATCGCTCCGTACCACTTCTCATTTAACGTAATTTTCGCTTCATCGATTTGTTGATTCACTGTAGACTGTTAGCATTGATTGGATGTTCAATTACTGCGTATGAATTTCCCCAAAATAATTATTAAAAGATTACCGTAAATTCCGTCAAATCATATGCTTGATTCTTAGCGATTAGCTGCTTAACATCCACCAGAAGCAAGTTTTTGAACGTAGTGTCCCACAGTTCCAATACTTGCTCCGAGCAGGCATTAATCGAAAAGAGATTTCTTTTGATTTTGACACGATTTTCGTCATATCGATGCTTCCATTTTAGCTTCAAGTCTTTGATCTCCAATCGGGCCGCCGTTATGTCATCCTTCTTCATGTATTTGGTCATGGCGTCACCTAAAACAAAATCTACCACTGCCTTCTTTACGGCAAACGAGTAATCGTCTTTGATTTCATCAAATATTGTTCGCAGTGCATCCTTGTACTTGACCAAGTTCTTCGGTATGAGTTTCAAAATGCTAGAAATAAGTCATAGTGAGATTGAATTCAGCATTGTTTAGTTTGGGTAATTAAAACCGTTGCAGGACACGCTTATCGATTGGTGCAACGTGCACCGTATCGATACCATGTCTAATGTAGTGGTAATATCTGAGCAGCTCCCGTTCTTCCACGTTTGGAAACGTATTCGCTTCATCGTCCTTCTCAAAATCCTTTCGCACGATGAGCTTAATCAACTTTTTTCGAAATTCCTCGCGATCCTTGCGTAGCGCAGTGTACGACCTGATTTCTACGAATAGAACGTTTTGAGTAAACGGTTTCAAAATTCAATATTTTGTTCATGGATTACTCTTCTTCGCCGGACCCTTATCGGGGCGCGGCTTTGACAGCGGCGATGGACGCATCTTTGAGCTGTGCTTCAACAGTCGGTCCGGCAGATTGAACACATTTGGACCCAAAAAATCGCACTCGGTTGGCATGTTCAGCTCTTGCCATATTCGCTTCCGATTGTACTCCGGGTTGGCCTTCCGGTTTATCAGGGACATGATACCGGATGGTCCGGCCGACCGGGGAGCACTTCGATCAACCGTTCGTATGTCCTCCATGAGCCGAGTCCGCACCGGGTTCAGGTGGTGCGGCGCTCGATGTTGCTGCGGTGAACGACTCATTGCCACAAGGCTGGATTAGAGGGGAGATGGAGTTGATGAAGATGTGGGGGAGGTTGCAATTGAGCCTAGTTTAGCTAATGCTGCTACGGCACTCAAACTATAACGATTCTTTTGAATGTTTTCACCTCATGCGACCATTAACAAATATATGCAGCTAATGTTATCGCTAAATTTCAAAATATCTTAATATTAGTAATATTAGTAACATTCGCGTTTTTAGAGAACCGGCGTTTATCTTAGTAAAAAATACCCTGTCAGTACAACTAATCAAATCTGGCGAGGGTAAAAATCCGATAAAATGTCTAAGCCAAGGCAATCGCAACGTGCAAGCACGTGCAAGGCAACCCAAACAATCCGCGAAGGCTAAGTGATCAGTAACTTGACATATTCCTATGGCACCAAAACTTGTTTATGTCTTCCGGCATTTAGCATATGCATATTTTCTTCATGAGTTTCCGGTAGAAGCGGTTGCTACAACAAAACTGTATTACTTGTATAAACAACAATTTCAGATGGAGAAAATCGGGGGATTCGGGGCTAAAATAACAGAGGTTAGAAATTAAAGAGCACTTTCTTTATTCGGGTTTTATCCAGGACACGATCTTATATCAATTTGAACTTTTTCAGGAGAATTTCCCATGAAAACTTGTAAAAGTTCTTAAAGAAAAATATCACTGAGAATATTTTTAATATTGAATGTATTTGTCGCACACATAAATTTGTGCAATTTGGGGACACAAATATATTCAATATGAATCCACACATAAATTCAATAATTGCATGTTAGAGACCACACAATTTCATATGATTGTTGATTATAGATTCTATTTGTACTTCGCGTGGAAAGTGGTTATGTGTGAACTAGTAAACATCATGGATTATGCCAATAAAAATGTGTGGAATTTTCGCAAGTTTGAGTTGCGCAAAGAAGCCAAATCTACCTATTGAGTTGTCAAACCGTTCCTATCGAGCAAAGTAAACAAATGCTTTTTAGTAAGGCGAAGGTGTTGTTGTCGCCTAATGATTATTTATAGCGAATTAAAACGCAAGAACTAAAATGTATTACATTTGTTTTAAAAATAGCTTAAAACACTTCAATACACCCCCAATAGTGCAGCAACAATAAACTAACGTGTTTGCAATCTGTGGGTAACTTGGTTGACGAATGTGAAAGCTTTATTAGAAGTGAACACTACCGCGAATTCACTTGAAGAGTTGCACAAAAATGAAGGCCGCCAATATAATAACATGAGCGTCATTTAGAATCAGAAGCCTAGCCATGTAAAAAAATCGTCCTGAAAGGGTTAAATACCAAAATATAACAATAAATTCTAGATTTCCTTTAGAAATTGCTTGGAAGCTAATAGAAATTTCCTGTGGAAAAAAAGAATCATTTCGTGTGCTGTATTTTTTGTTGAACTTCCTTAGGTTTTGGTGTTGATTCAAAAGAATTTCTACTCAAGATTCCATGGAAATAGTAGATAATTCCTCAATGATCAGAGATTAGAAGATTAGTAGCCCATTTTTTGCGGTAATTAAAACAAATCGGAGGGAAATTGATAGAGCTTTCTGTGGAAAATCAAAAGATTTTCCGAAGGAATTCAGAAAAATTTCTCGATGATTTTGAACAAAATTTAATGTGTGATGAACTTGCGTAAATTTGAAAAATCACCTAAAGCATATAAAAACAATTTCAATATTTTTTTCCGTACAGCTTTTTGGGAAAATTCAGAAAAATTTCCAGTGAAATTTCAACTGAATTTTCCGTACAATTCAGAAAATTTCTGAAAATTAAGATGAGTTTCCTAGGAACACAGTTTTTGAACCAGTCTGGCTCCAATGTGTTAAACTTCGAGTTATTGTAGTGTGCTATCTTCTATGAAAACGTTTGTTCATTTCACCCCAATGTTCCGCATTTGAAAAAATTGAACAATTATATATTATAATTCACTTTCTAAAAATATATAAACTTCATAATAAGATAGATAATATCAAACATCAAAAAATAAAATACTGTCAAATTTATTTGCATTGAAAAAAAAACTTTCTTGCACTGCTGTAATTTAATAAATAAGGCAAACTCGTTGAACTTCTATCGAATTATTGAAAGAATAGTCTAACAAGCACTTCTCTACAAACTTTAAATAATTATTCAGCACTATTTATCACTATTAACATTAATATTTCCTTATCATTGATTTCACTAGCTCCGAAACACACCTTATTCGTCGGCTCTTCGTCACAGTTCTGCACAAGAATGCAATGAAATTTCCTTACATCCACCCGCAGAACACAGTTCGATCGATTAGGTGTAAATATTTTGAAACTATGACAATCAAAATCGATCGGCTTTAGACGGTTGCTACGAACCACATATTTTACGTAAACGCATGCAACAGATGCAACCACGTGTTGAATGGCGTAAAATACGTAATCTGTCAATAATTACTACCGTGTTGATTTCTCCTAAATATCCACAGGTGTTCGTTTGACCTTAGATCCAGGTCAATGCCGATCAACAATTCGGTACTGGGTACATATTTGGAATGTGGCTGTTGAATGTTGGAGTCAACCAACTTGTTGATTAGTTATTGCTTATTGCATTCATTTGCTTGATAATTCTACGTCCAATAGTTTAGGATGGCATCAGCGTATGCTGATTTTCCTACAATGTTTAATTCAATGTTCTATAATTCTACAGTTTTAAAAACACATGAGTCATTACGTCGTGTGGTTCGCCACATATTAGCTAAATAACAGGAACTTTAAAAAATAAGCTATTTAATTGTTTGCATTTAAAACGTTTCGCTTCGATTGGCCACAAAATTCATCTAATCCAATCACCATTATAATCTAGATGAACTCCGTCATCCGATTCACTCATTATAATAGAACTGCCAAAGCAAATACGAGCACAGTGATTTTGAAATCGTTGGAATAGAATTTACCATCGGTACTTTTCCCCATTATTTTCCTGGATTTAGTTGCAGAATTGCAGACTGTTGGCAGAGATGTGCGACTATCTTCCGGCCATTTGGGAAATGATATCTTCCATGTTGTTTGGGAGTAAGTTTCTGCATTCAAGGTTTTTTAATTTAAAAAAGGAACAATTTGATTTATGCGTTAAAGTGGCGTTTTCACGCTAAATTAAATCATTCTTTCCAACTTATGTGACTAGTAGATAGTATTATAACTTAATGTGTATCTACTATTTACATATGATGAATTCAAGGACAACGTAGATATCATTTTCTTTTGTTAATTCTTCAAAGCAATGATATTTAACAATCAATTTCAGATACGGATAGAATAGACGAGGCCTACTATTATGACGAATCCGGCACGACAACATTCAAAACTGTGTAGCAGAAAAATAATTCTTGATTCCACAAATAAATTAAACTGAAAAAAATATAAAAATAATAAATCTTTCATTTATCATAATATTTACGAATGAGTACTATTCTATTAACCGTTTTTTGTAATCGAACAAATACGTCTTTCATCCTTAACCGTATGGTCATCTTTTGTGGCTTGTACCTTCATTTCATTTATTTAGCTCACATCTAAACAGATAACACTGAATCAATAATTTGACACCACAATAAACAGTTGAAGGCCACATCTCTTCATCCTCGAATGCGCCCGACGCTCGCCAATACGTTCTGTACCTGATCAGTCTACTTCGCTCGCTGCGCTCACGCCTTCTTGTACCTTCAGGGTCTGAAGCGAACACCATCTATGCAGGTTTGCTGTCCTGCATTCTTGCGACATGCACTGCCAATCGTACCCACCCGGCTTTAGCTACCTTCTGGATGCTGAATTCGCAGTAGAGTTGAGGATCGCAGCGAGGAAAGCTTTTTCATTCAAATATTTCGCCACGCGCGTGGCCAATCTAGTGCTGGACTGTTTCCACAGACAACTGTTTGCTGGTCGAAGTGCCGGTGGATCAGATCGGCTGAGGAGTTTGGTTGGATATAGTGGAGAATTTGGAATAAATTTGATAGAATTGATTGTAGGTCAGGATTGACTATTGAAATTTTAGGGCGGAGTATTACGTGTAATAGAAAGGATTTATAATAAGAGATGGACGTCTCCATCGTTGCTATGATTTTCTCCGTGTGGACACCCAGCGGAGGCAGTACAGACGAACGGTACCATAGCCTCGATGTGCCAAACGTGTTGAGAGATAGTGTGCGCAAGGACTGCAGCACACTGCAGCCACAGTTGCTGTGAAAAACCAGCGCATCACAGCATCCCATCGAGTCGGCGAAGGTAACACCCGCAGAATTTTGACTACGTTGGCTGTTTGTAGCCATTGGGTACAAATTTCGTTACCTTCGAAAATGCCAACGTTCACTGCAACCGTTCTTCACAAAATCACAACCACGCTGATATCGTCGGCGTAGGCAACGAGCAGATCATCCCCACATACTTGCTCAAGCCTACACATCAGTAGATGATGGTGCCCAGCCCATTGATGAGCAGCCGGGAAGTGGATCGACTGGCTATGTTCGAGAAAAGATCCAAGTAGCACACGCAACATCTTCCTAAAAGCACCTTGTTTCTATTCAGTTTCATTAAAGGCATTGGGAAAACATCAAAGCACGAAAAATTGCATCAAGATGTCAAAAACGTTCGAATTGTGATCAATGTTTCATTAACATTGCAATACAGTACGCGTTTGACATTTGAAAACAAACAAACAAAGAATACTGCACTTCATGTTGCAAACACGAAACAAAATCATTAAGTTGCATATTTTTTACCATGTAACTTCAATGCGTCTTTCAAAATTTAATTGTTTGTTTAAATTAAGTTACAGATAAGTTGAATGTGTCTTCATGTCTAATTTAACATCGTTCAACGTTTTGACTACTCAATTTGTTTACCTGTGATGGTGCAATCAAGTAACAGGAAACTCGAGTACAAAACTTCATAATCGTATAGCTTTTATGGTGAGTCAACATGCAGTCCCTTCGAAGTGTTGAATAGTGCTGTGGTAGAGTGAAGGACCATCAATCACAAGATCCATAAATCGAATCCTGTTTTATATTTTTATTTGGTTTTTTTTCCGCTGTAGTATTTTGCAACATTATTTCAATTTTTCTGCAATCGAAGGATGTTTCCGTAGGCTCCACTTCTTGCGCTTTTTAGATTGCAAGAGAGTTACATTTGATGGCACATACGCAAAAATTGTTTCTTTCCGAATAGTTGCAACACAGTGAAATGTTCAGTAGTGAAACAATTTGTGCTGCTTGGCAGAGATGAGTTCCTCGTTGAACCCGAGCGACCGCATGGTTTCGAAAGGGAATGAGTGCCGCACCCGATCGAAGCTGATGAGCTTACCAGCGCGACGGTGGTTTGAGCATTTCTGTGCGTTGCTTAGGATGTGATGAGTCTTTTTCAAGATGCGAGAGAGCAATTTGTAATTGCTGTTTAGAAGCGATATGGGCCGGTACGCTCAGGCTGTGTTATCATTCCCCTTTTTCTTCACTAACACGATGATGCCCTCAACGAAGGCATGGGGAAGATTGCTCAACTCACGGTGGAGGACGTCGAATATCTGGAGATAAATTTCTCGTGGGATCCCGCCTGCACAGGTGTATCGTTTCGGTGCGCTCGCCCTGATAGCAGACAGAATTTCTGCTGCTTGTATCAACTACATGCACGCTTCGTTCAGTGAGTCGTTCGGTAGGATAACACGATCGCAAGCAAAATCGTCCCCGTTGATGTCATTGCCTTCGTTTTCTGCTGTTTGTTTTGAGTAGAGACTCGAGTTAAAAACAGATTGCTTGAGGCTCGACGATGATTTCATCTTCTCCCGTCTGTAACTGCATGATCTTGATTTTCGTCCGTCTTGTTTCGTTTAGTTGGAAGATTCATATTGGCTTCCCTGCCACGTGCGTCTCGTTGATGAGCATAAACACGTAGGAGAAATTACGCTGCAGTGCCAGCATTTCTCCTTCCAGCCGATTGATAGTGGTTATGGTTTGTAATTGCTGATAATAGTCATCGTACGCAAGTCGCAGTTGCCCATAGAGTTGCTGGTGCGCGTAGTGGAATTCTTCGAAGACGTTTCGAGATTTCCACTTGATTTTTGGCTCAGCGTACGACAGCCACCATTTCATCCACGAACGGTAGTTTCTGCACTACCGTGTCCAATGTTGCCACTTATATCGGAACTGGGCAACATTTTCTTCGGTAAGAAGATGCCCAGAAGCCGCGCCGGGTTTGTGTCCCAGTGGGAGAAAGGCAAAATTACAGCGTACCATTGGTACTTCGCGTACCTAAAGGAATAAAATAGACCCCATTTTCCGGTCCTTAGCATCTTACCCAGTAACTACTATCGCTACCTCCTCGTGGCGCTGGCCGGGATACGAGCAACTTTAGGAAAGATCGGGTAACCAACCCCGGTGGGAACTATGGTCGCATGCTGACAGGAAGGGGGGGGTTGCTCCTCTCCGGAGGTGCAAATCTTACTGAGCGTCTGTTCTCAATGTTAGGAGCGGCTGATTTCACTGAGAGTGCCAGCAAGGAACTCTCAGTGAAACTGTGCACCATGGTCTACCAGGAATAAGGAGGAATGGTCCTCCAAAAATTTGGGGTTTGGTGTCAGGCTCTGCAAGCCAGCCTTTAAAAAACATACGCAACGAACAATCAACAAAAGAGTACGGACCGGAACCATCGGCGAAGACCACTGCGACGAAAGGGACTAGCGATTGGAAACTCGGTTCGTGGAACTGCAAATCTCTCAATTTCATCGGGACCACACGCATACTCGTCGCTGTGCTCAAGGACCGTGAATTTGGCATCGTAGCGTTGCAGGAGGTTTGTTGGGAGGGATCAATGGTGCGAACGTTTTGAGGTAATCGTACCATCAACTAGAGCTGCAGCAACACACACGAGCTGGGAGTGATCATAGTGATGGGCGATATGCCAAGGCACGTAATCGGGTGGTGGCCGATCAATGAGAGAATGTGCAGGTTGAGGGCCAGTTCTTCAACTTCAGTATAATCAACGTCCATAGCCCACACTCCGGAAGCAGTGATGATGATAACGACGCATTCTACGTGCAGCTGGTACGACAGCTGCCCAAGCCACGACGTCAAAATCATCATAGGAGATTTGAACGCTCAGGTTGGCCAAGAGGAGGAGTTTAGACTGACTATTGGGAAGTTCAGCGCTCACCGGTTGACGAACGAAAAGGGCCTACGACTAATTGATATCACCCTCCAAGAATATTGCCATTCGCAGCACCTACTTCCAATACACCCTTCCGTATCGGTATACCTGGAGATGACCACTGCAGACAGAATCACAAATCGACCACGTTCTGATTGGTTAAACCAACAGTTTAACTGCGCCCAAAACTATCCGTCATCAACAATGTTCGGTACCGACGACCGCCGCGGTACAACCTAGAGCGACCGGAGCAACCTGATGTCGCCACTTCATACGCGCAGCATCTCGAGCTTAATCTCGAGGCAGCGTTGCCGGAAGAGGGTAAGCTCGATGGGGCCTCTCTTGAGGACTGCTGGAAAAAAGTCAAACCAGCCATTAACGACGCAGTGGAGAACAACATCGGGTGTATGGGACGATGTCGACGGAACGATTGGTTTAACGAAGAGTACAAACAGATTCTGGAGGAGAAGGACGCAGTGCGGGCGGTCGCACTGCAGCAAGGTACCCAGCAGAACGTGTAACGTTATATACGGAAGCGGAGACAGCCGACCCGACTTTTTCAGGAGAAGAAACGCCGCCTGGAAGAAGCGGAGTGCGAGGAGATGGAACAGCTGTTTCATTCTCAAGAAACACGCAAGTTCTATCAGAAGCTCAACGCATCCCCCAAAGGCTTCGTACCGCGAGCCGAAATGTGCCGGGATAAGGATGGGAGCATCTTGACGGACGAACGTGTGGTGATCGAAAGGTGGAAGCAGCACTACGAGGAACATCTGAATGGCGCTGAGAGTACAGGCAGTGGAAGTCAAGGCAGCGGAGGAGATGACTACGTCAGTTCAGCAGACGATGGAAGCCAACCAGCCCCCACCTTGCGGGAAAGTTAAGGATGCCATGCAACAGCTAAAGACCAATAAAACAGCTGGTAAGTATGGTATCGGAGCTGAGCTCATCAAGATGGTCCCGGAAAAGCTAGCCACTTACCTGCACAAACTGATAGTCAGAATCTGGGAAACTGAACAGCTACCGGAGTAGTGGAAGGAAGGGGTTATATGCCCCATCTACAAGAAAGGCAACAAGCTGGAGTGTGAGAACTTTCGAGCGATGACCATCCTTAATGCCGCCTACAAAGTGTAATCCCAGATCATCTTCCAACGTCAGTCATCATTAGTGAATGAGTTCGTGGGAAGTTATCAAGCCGGCTTCGTCGTCTACCTTGGATCCTTGCTAACGGCTGATAACAATGTTAGTCTGTGAAATACGAAGGCGCATCATCTGTGAAAGTCGGGCCTACTACGGGCTCCAGAAGAAACTGCGGTCAAAAAAGATTCGCCACTGCACCAAATGTGTCATGTGCAAGACGCTGATAAGGGGTCGTACACATATTACGTAAGCACTTATGGGGGGGCTGTCGTTTTCTTACGCACCATATAAATAAAAAATCATTTGTGTGAAAAAAAAATCTTACATGGGGGGAGGGGGGTTCGAAAATCACAGAAAAATTGCTTACGTAATAAGTGTACGATCCCTAAGACCGGTAGTTCTCTACGGACATGAAACATGGACAATGCTCGAGGAGAATTTGCAAGCACTCGGAGTATTCGAGAGACGGGTGCTTAGGACCATCTTTGGCAGTGTGCAAGAAGGCAATGTGTGGCAGCGAAGAATGAATCACGAGCTCGCCCAGCTCTACGGCGAACTCAGTATCCAGAAGGTAGCTAAGGCTGGAAGGGTACGACGGGCAGGACATGTTGCAAGAATGCCGAACAGCAACCCTGCAAAGATGGTGTTCGCTTCCGATCCGGCAGGTACGAGACGGCGTGGAGCGAGATGGGCAGACCAGGTGCAAAACGACTTGGCGAGCGTGGGGAGTATTCGAGGATGGAGAGATGCGGCCTCAAACCGTGTATTGTGGCGTCAAATAGTTGATTCAGTGTTATCTGTTTAGATGTAAACTAAATAAATGAATGAATGAATGTATCTATCATACATAAAATGATCTTCCTATGCTGTGCTGTAGGATCTGTGAAAGTTAACACCGTAGTGTGTCTTCTTCTTATTTTTACTTGGATTCATCTATTGCTCCTTGAAGTAGTGTGATCGTATCAGGTTGAACGCCAGATCCCATCTCGACCACATAAGCGAGGAGATATCGCCACTCGCCAGATTTTATTGCCTGATTTTCTCAAAATTGCACGCGGCGTACCCTTCAGGAAAGGTACCGCCGCACTTTCTGCATCCCGTTTACTTGATTCTTATGGGTGAATAGCATTGCGGTGTATCGTCTGGCGCGGCCGTACCTTTCGACAGTCATTCGCCGCGTGAAGTTTTGTGCAAAGACCCATTTGGGAACATTACAAACGCCGCGCAGTGTATCATATCCAGAAAATCTGACAATATTGTAATGAACCTTGACTGTTTTAGCTCCGTGTACTATAGAGTAGAGTGGGGCAAGAGTACGCACTTAGTTTTCAATCGATCATGTGGCCCTCATGAAGCAAGCTTCTGCATATCAAATCAGTGTGGATGATTCATATACTCTTCCTTTATGTTACCCAGTGGAAAAAATATTGAAATTTTTGAGATTCGTTTTAGTAGAACCCTTATTGCAAGACAAGTGAAAAACGCACTCTTACCCCACCGGTGGGGTAAAAGTGCGCATCGGGTGGGGTAAGAGTACGCATTTATCCAATCATGTGCTTTAAGTATATATTAACACAAATAAGAATTATTTACATTTATTTGTAGTTTAATGAGCATATATTCATATTCAAAGATTACGTAACTCTTAAAGGGAGAGGGGGTCCTAAAATGTGCACTTTCATACGATAAACTATTGGTTTTTATATAAACAAAAAACTACAGAGGTAAAAATATATATCACGTTTCGCGTGGCGTACACAAAGGCATTTTCCTTAAAGAAAGTCCATCAATCATATAACGTAAAATTTGGCTATTTCATCACCCCTTCCCCCCTATCTTACACTATTTGTATGAATCCTCTAAAAATTATATGGATCGTCACACATCTCACAAACCCCTCCCAGCTAAACGTTGCGTAATTTATGAATGTTTCTTTTGATTAAATGAAATTATCATTTAGATGAAATTGTATTTTCATACTATGTTTAGGTGTACAACAAGTCCTAATTCAATTTCATTATTTCGCTTCAGTGCTTTGTTCGCTAAGTCCTTTCTAACACCGAATTACTTGAACTTATCCTAAAAACTTGTGATAATTTCAAATTCTGTCCCTTTTTTCTTAGTTGTGGATCTTTACGCTTTGGAAGAAGTCTTATTTCGGCCGTAGATACGGGTTTGACATCATAACTTGAAGATTCATATGCGTACTCTTGCCCCAGCGGTTCCTGCGTACTTTTACCCCACAGTCCCAAAAATGATTCAAGTAATGGTTTTCACTTCTTGGAAAATCAACCGGATTGGCGTTCTGTACCATAAAGTACTCTATACAATAGTTTATCGAAATGGTATAATGTTCACCTGATTGAACGTATATATGGTAATGAAATACTAGTTGCGGAAATTCAAATATTTTTAGCAAATTGACCAAAAAGTTATATAACTCCATATCTCCCTTGTTGTTTATTCAAATCGTTTGCAATTGGCGATTTGGCGTTGCAAGAAAAAGAAGAAGCAGAATGTCGTGCAATCGAAAAATTAGTACGGGAAAGGATAGGAAGAACAATTTAAAAGACTTCTCAAAAATTCTAGAAGTAATTGATTTAAAAACGGTTGGAAATGTTTAATACTCTGAATAAAACGAAACATCGAAAATAAAATTTTGAAATCTAAATTGTACATAGCTATATTACGCAGTGCAAAAGAATTCCAACCCCGCGCTGAAATCAATTTTTTAATTAAATTACTTCTTGAATTTTGAGAAGTGTTTTAAGAAATTTCTTCCTATCCTTTCCCGTGCTGATTTTTTGAATACGCGAAATTCTGCTTCTTCTTTTCTTGCAACGCCAAATCGCCAATTACATATTATGATAATAGTTGGCCAGAATACCTGTCAAACTGATGCAGTGCTGCTAGTTTATCTTTTTTATAACTTCAAAAATCGAAAACGTACTCTTACCCCACGCGCACTCTTGCCCCACTCTACTCTATATTTTTCCGTGTTGGTACAGTGATCGTTCGTTAATTGGGGCACGACCTCACCCCAACTAGCGAATGCCGTTCGCTAATTGGGGCGTTTTGACAAGCGTCAATGTTGTTTACTTTTTGAATTGAACAAAGGAAAATTTTACGCGCCAGAAAATATCGATCCCACCTAACACGGAAAGCAAACGTCAACGCGTTTTTGACATCACATTCTGACGTTTAGCTGCTTTTTAATTGGGTTTCGCCCCAATTAGCGAACCCCCAACTAAAAAGCGCCCCAACTAGAAAAAAACCCAATTAGCGAACGTTCACTGTATTGCTTGATAAACGATTAGCTGTGCCCGCATAATAAAAAACAACATGTTATATGGTCAGAATCATTATTACGATGTAAGATATAGCTTCACAGTTTACGTTGCGGTTATCGAATACTTTTCGATCGATTCAACCATAACTGCTCGACATCATCACTAAATGTCAACAAATGTCTCTGTCTGTCTCTAAAATGTTCTTTATTTCCTGCATTATATGTCAACATTTTATCATACTGTTGAGCGAAAATTTTGCACGCGAAAACAGACGATTTTTTATGGTGACATAACTTAACAACCCATTCAATATATTGTTATTACAATTTTTGTCAAATAACCGTACCACAAACTGTTAAAACTTTATATTATGAGATTGTTCATTTACAGTTGTCAACAGTAAAGGATACTGTTGTCGACCGCACGGGAAAATATCCATGTACAGTTTGTAATTATGCGGGATGGTAATAGTCAATGTAATTAAATACGAAGGTATGGATATCCAGATATTGTGTGCGTGCCTTTCGTGTATGGCGTAGAATCTTGCACATCTACAAGCAAGAAGCCGCGCAAATATGTATACGTCACCATTTGCTATTTACATTTTCATCATCTACTAATAATCTCAGCCCAACTAACGAAAGTCTTTCACTATGGGCTACGAGTTTAGCCCAACGAGCGAAAGTTGACTGTACACTTGCATTTGGTCTTCTTCCTCACCTTCTATCTAGTCATTGGGTAATAGTCTCGTCTCACATCTCACTCAGCGCGATGTCAATAAGTTCTTCTTGACCGGTATATTTCGACGATATTTTGATTTGGTTTGTTTTGGTACCTAATTTTCATGCATATGTTACATCAGAGTACTAATCACCAGCTAATCACAAGTTTTAGGCAAAGTTAAGATTTCGTTAGATTTTTACTAAAGTCCTTTCCATTTATGTAATGTCTGAGAAAACTTCGTCTGATAAATCTAATCAAAAAGGAACACCGCCTATCCCGAACGCGGTAATCGACCGACGAAATGACGACGGAGGAAAACAGTGGGGCTATGACTTATATCCGGAGCGGCGTGGTGAAAAATACAAACCTAGCTGGGGTCGGGTGCTGCTCGGAATAGAAGGTACCGAGAATCTGGACAAAATCAAATGCGAACGCAACGTTTATTCATGCATCAAGAACAGCCCCATGGTTAAACTTATGATGGGCGCTTTAAAAAGTTCGGGATGGTAAGTAAATATATGTATGTTATGAAGAAGATCACTACCGGTTTTATAGGGTTTAATAATTTTTAAAAACGTGGTTATGCAGAAAATTGGATATCAAAAATTTGTGTTTTGAAAAAAAAATTTCGACGATTTTCTGCTCACATTTAAACCTATTTCAAAAAGGAAATTTCCATTTTTCCGTTTCGAACTCCGCCGAAGTGTTCTGCCGATCTAGGCATGCTTGTATCAAATTAAAAATCTGACTGTTGTCGACTTTGCGGTTTGAGGGTAAGCATAATTTCGAAATCAAATATTGGAAAGCAAATGCCTGGTAAACCCTTAGTGTATGCGTAATACAACAGTGTGAGGTTTTATGCCATTAATTAATTTCATAAAAACCAAAAACCGTTTTAGCCTTTTTCGTACGAATAGGATACAATATTTATTCCGAAAACTAATTAACTCATCTGGACGAATTGAGGTGATGTCTGTCTGTATGTACGTGCGAAAAGAGCTCACACATTTTTTGGCTATTATTCTTAATTGATTTGTTCACCCAATTAAAGCGATTTGGATAGAAAGAGGGGATTGCCAACTTTCTATTGTTAACATCTTGTGGATAAAGGGCGGGCTCTTCTACCTATCTATTGGGTCAATCTGGGAAACGAGGGCTAGCTTATATTGTATGCACGGACTTTCTTCTGGAAGGAGAATCTCAATTTATCTCATGGATTCGCATGAGTGTGTGCTCTCATGTAATCACCCCACCCATTTTTGGCCCTTCATACAAAAGATTGATAAAATACAAACAATAGTATAGGTAATCATGATCAAATCGTTTGTCAGATATGGTCAGGGCTATCGGCATGTGCCTTGCTACAATAGATGGTAGCTGATGGTAGTATTATCATTATCTATTCTTAACTGAATTGCTCACAACGACGGGCAATCCTGTTTCTTACTGAAAATGGGCAGTGTTATGCTAGATGGATCAATCAGGTTTTATTTTTCTAGAATAGAACACTTAGAACATTTTTTAATAAAACTTTGTTATTCTTCAATTTTAGCGCGATTGACATCCGACGGCATATCGCCTGCGAGGTGTGCGATGTGTCCGTTAGCGGGGGTTACGACCCAGTGTTGAATCAAGTTGTAGTTTGCCAGAATATTGCACGCAACGAGGGAATCGTTCAGGGGGTGCTAACACACGAGATGATACACATGTTCGACTACTGCCGCAACGATTTGGACTTCAAGAACATTGATCACCTGGCCTGCACAGAAATCCGGGCAGCCAACCTAACGCACTGTTCATTCTTGAGTGCCTGGACGCAAGGTGATGCTTCGCCCTTCAAGATCAAACAAGCACATCAGGTAGATACAGACCACCAGAAATGCTTTAATAAATATTGGTATGTGAGATAATTCCAATTTAAATTTATTACAGGATTGCGTTAAAACAAAGGCATTGAACTCGGTACTGGCGGTGAGAAAAGTTACACCGGAAGAAGCAATCGACGCAGTCGAGAGAGTTTTTCCCAAATGCTACAACGACTTGGAACCGGTTGGTCGCCGGATACGAAGAAATTCGAAAGACATGTTCAAAGCTTACATGGAAGGCCCTATGTATGGATATGATGTTGATTGATTGGTAAGTTTTGTGCTTAGTAAATTCTTCACATTTTAATAGTACAGTATCGTGTAACAATTTAAATTATTCGTAATATCACTTTCCTAGTTTCAAATGGCCTCTTTATTTGTTTTTTTTTTCAAATATAGTATATTTCTCCTAATCGATTTTATATTGTCATAATAACTCAATTGTTTTAAAAGCTACAACCGTATTTATTGATTCTGGTGCAAGATTTAATCATCCTTTATCACACCAAACCATTAAATCATCGACAATCTAGCGCAATTTGGTACAATAATAAAAAGAAAACATCGATAAAGAGAAATCGATCAATAGGGGAAGGTGGGTAGACTTGATCCCCGGGGAGACTTGATCACGCCCTGTTTTATCGAGAACTAAAGTAGTTTTGTTCTAGCGTATTTTTAGTACCTATCCTCTAGACAAATGACCTTTATGTGGTGAGTTATTTTTTGGATTGACAACCTTATTTATTCTGCAGGGCGGTTTGTATGTTTTGACCTTCCTAAAGATTTTTTTATTAGCCACGCAAAATTTGAATAACTATTCATAACAATGACCAAATGCTTTCGTTTTCTCACAGCACAAAGCCATAAATGTGCCTTATGATTTGTACTGATGAAAATGTCAAAATTCCATCAAAGTCTTAGGATATTTGGATTTGAAGTTATTGCCTCATTATGGGGACATTTGATCCCCCGTTAGTCACCCATACAAAAATTCGGCGAAAAAAAAAAATATAAATCTGTTCTCAGGCTTTTAATTTTTTTTGTAGATTTGACAGATTTGATGAAGTGTTGGCAGGAAAAAATATTTATTGCGTAGATATCATAGAAAGGGGATCAAGTCTCCCCAAATTTTAAAATTGCATGTGCTGTCGAATTCAATAACAAAAATCGTTCATGTATACGCGCAGCAATTCGAAAATTGCGCGTATTTTGAAGGAAAAATATTTAAAAATCTGAGGGGCACCTTTCTAATTTTATCAAAGCAAGTTCTTGGAGAGGATCAATTTCCCCGAATATTTCAAAAGTAGATTTTGACAGCACTCTAAAAATCGATTGTGTATCAATAACAACAATAATTTAAGGTCATACATCAGTAAAGTTAAATACTATAAGGTACTCCGGGGCAAGTGGGACCTAAAAAACGCTAGTTTAGCAAAATTGTTAACGCATACTTAGAAAACAGGGTATTTCAGGACATTAACCACGGATACATAATTATATGCTTCCGCTGTTGAAGTGTAGACGTGTTGTAAGCCATTTATTCAGTTACAAAAATATGGTTAGTGACATAAATAAATTTACCTGCGGGACCCACTTACCCTTCAAACGGGGCAAGTGGGACCTATTCTGCTTTATACTGTCGAATGAAACTTTTTTGAAGAATGTAGATATAATGTTCATGTAATTTCTGAGTCGTAGTATTTCAGATCATGGATGGAGGTTTATTGCTTGTCAGACTTTTGTTTTTGCAAAAAGAAAGGGATTAGAAAGGTAGCAGATATAAAAACAAGACAGCAGCCGGTTTACTGTTTAATTGGGTGTTACCTGGCTTTACATTAGCTTACTTTCTTACCAAATGTGTTAGATGGAAAGGATAAGTAAATCTTTGTTCACTTTTCGAATGAATATTTCTCTGTTTAGAAAACAAATTATTACATAAATAAGAACTTCAAAAGGAACGTTTTATTCAGGCGATGCGCAGTGTTGTAAATTTGTAATAGAACGAAATGGCCAATTCATGTCTTAAAATCTGTTAATCTGATGCGAAGTTTAAAAATAGCAAAACACAAGACAAAACCTGTTGATCTATTGTAGAATAAATAGATTGTTTGCACTGTCAACGGAAGATTTCGCATAGTTATAACCATTGTTTTTTTTCTGTGGTGGCTACTTGAACAGCCCCACATTCGATACAATCCGAAAAGCGAGATTTCTCTCGCTGTCGATATTTAGAGAGGTTTAGAGAAGTGGCTAAATGTATGAGATTGAGCGTACGATCTGAAGTAAAATAAATGAGTTATATTCTGATCATGGAGCCGACAAGACTTCCTGTTTAATCCTGACTAGACAATCATATCCCTCTTTTAAAGACAATTTACTTTAATTTTACGGGTTGTAACAGTAGTGGCGACGCCACATAGGAGTAAATAAGCCAATTCTTGGCCAAAACTATTTTTTTTGGTTATTTGGGCCTGATATTCCTAGGATGAAGTAATAATTGCCAACTATGCAGGAAAACGTAATTTTTTGGCCAAATCTATCCACCTAACAGCGTAAAACTAAATAAAAGTCTCAAAATACATATGTTTACAAATGAAACCTCGCGTTTTATGTAAAATCAAAATCTCTTGCTGCCACTACGTGAACAATTCTAAAATGGCTATATTTCACAAAGTAGGAAGACACCCGTAGTTAAAGCTCTGTTCTTAAATGGATTTTCTAACATTTACATAGGAAAAAAAACATCTAACTTATTTTAACCCATGCCCAAGATCCCAAAAGAAAATGGTTGTTTAAATTCGCATGCACAATAGTAAACACTGTTTTCTGCTTGAACACTATTTTCTCCTTAACTCCCTTATCAGGAATAATATCAGGTATGGGCGTTTGAAGCCTTACAACAACCTAGAACGTCCTAAACATAGCAGAGTTCGAAACAGAAAATATTCAGTACATTAGCAGCATCTGTATTGCTCCAAAATAAGATTATCATTCAAACGTACCTATAGAGGTACTGCGGTAAACAATCTACTTTTTAATATCCCTTGGACGCCCTAGGGTATCCAAACTATACTTGAGTTCAGGACTTTAGATGTACAGCTACAAAAAGTTTTTTTCTTTCAAAATTCCTTTATGCGCCTTGAAGATCAATACACATCGGAAAAGAGCTTTGGAAAATTCATTACAAATAAAAAACGTCGCTAGATCGGATATATATCGGAGCCTTGAGTGACAAAAAAGATACTGTCATGACTGTAGATCGCAAGCTTTGAACTCAAAGGCAGTTTGGATGACTCAAAAAAGCTGTCTTGCGGTGTTTGTTGGTCTTCCGAGAGATGTAATGAGTGTGACAGAAAAGGTTACTTTAGCAGCTGTAAGTCTTGAAATCAAGGACAGTTTATCCCATAACTATTTTACAATGATAGTTGGTATTGGTTCGTCCAGGTTGGTTGGTTGGTCCAGGAGATGCTGTGAATATAAATAAAATATATGTAACAAAAAAAGTTCCACAAGCTCTGAACTCAAGAACAGTTTAGATGACCCAGAATATCCCAAAATTATATCACATTGTTTGTTGATCTACAAGGTGATGTAATGAATATAATTTTTTTTCTTCTGGGTTCGTTATATGTGGTTATTTTTGAGCAAATGGTAAAATTTTGTTTCAAAATGATGAAAAATCGCATTTTATTCAAATAGCTCAGAATCTATTTTGCGGACGTTTGCGGACGAGTTTAGACGTGGAATGCTTAGTCCATATCTTGAAGTTACACCCAAGTGATTTATCTTTGCCGGATCTTGCCGTATAGATTAACTTTTCCTATGAAGAAAAAACATCATCTCATCTATCTATTCATCGACTTCAAAGCCGCATATGATACAATCGATCGGGACCAGCTATGGCAGCTAATGCACGAACACGGTTTTCCGGATAAACTGACACGGTTGATCAAAGCGACGATGGATCGGGTGATGTGCGTAGTTCGAGTTTCAGGGGCATTCTCGAGTCCCTTCGAAACCCGCAGAGGGTTACGGCAAGGTGATGGTCTTTCGTGTTTGCTATTCAACATCGCTTTGGAAGGGGTATGTAATACGAAGAGCAGGGATTAACACGAGTGGTACAATTTTCAATAAGTCCGTCCAGCTATTTGGTTTCGCCGACGACATAGATATTATGGCACGTAACTTTGAGAAGATGGAGGAAGCCTACATCAGACTGAAGAGGGAAGCTAAGCGGATCGGACTAGTCATCAACACGTCGAGTTGGCATCGGTGGTGACGAAATCGAGGTGGTAGAAGAATTTGTGTACTTGGGCTCACTGGTGACTGCCGAAAATGATACCAGCAGAGAAATTCGGAGACGCATAGTGGCTGGAAATCGTACGTACTTTGGACTCCGCAAGACGCTCCGATCGAATAGAGTTCGCCGCCGTACCAAACTGACAATCTACAAAACGCTAATTAGACCGGTAGTCCTCTACGGACACGAGACCTGGACGATGCTCGTGGAGGACCAACGCGCACTTGGAGTTTTCGAAAGGAAAGTGCTACGTACCATCTATGGTGGGGTGCAGATGGCGGACGGTACGTGGAGGAGGCGAATGAACCACGAATTGCATCAGCTGTTGGGAGAACCATCCATCGTTCACACCGCAAAAAATCGGACGACTGCGATGGGCCGGGCACGTAGCCAGAATGTCGGACAGTAATCCGGTGAAAATGGTTCTCGACAACGATCCGACGGGCACAAGAAGGCGAGGTGCGCAGCGGGCAAGGTGGATCGATCAGGTGGAAGATGACTTGCGGACCCTCCGTAGACTGCGTGGTTGGCGACGTGTAGCCATGGACCGAGCCGAATGGAGAAGACTCTTATATACCGCACAGGCCACTTCGGCCTTAGTCTGAATAAATAAAAATAATAATGAAGAAAAACATAAAAATAGCCTGTCATAAGACGAGTTTAAACAATCCCATTGAATTCCACCATTTAATTGTATCCTGACAATCCTGATACAATTAAGTGGTGGAATTCAATGGGATTGTTTAAACTCGTCTTATGACAGGTGAAAACATTCCACTAAAAAGCTCAAAATAATTTTCTTATAAAAAATAGAAAAAATTGTGATTTTCAAGTGGTCATCACCTGAAACATAAAATTTATAATTTGACCATTCACATGAACAAAATAGAGACATACAAGTATAATCTACTCATTGTGTACTAATAATAGCTTGTTGATAACATTTATGTTGTGTAAAAATCAGATTTTCCAAATACTCCACAAATAAAGTGAATAAAATCCAATTCAATACCTCATTTTTGTGCCCTAATTATATTTTTTTACAAAATTTTGGGTCACTTCTGAAATAGCCATAGTATGCAGAATGTTTCTAAGTATCTAAAAAAAATATAAGAATGTATAAATGTTGAAATTTTTTTTTTTTTGGGTTTTCTCCACGAATTTGTTCTAGTTACTCTTCTGTGCGACGAGGATAAAACCGATGCTATTAGTTTTTTTTCAATAGTATGAATCATTTCTCGTTATAAGTTTAATTGAACATGTATGTTTTAATTTACATTTTAAATAACATTTTTGAAGTGTGTCATGTGCAGTGATCTGTTTTATTTCTTTTCAAATCGGTGAACGTTTACAATGAAATCGTGTTTTTTGTTTTGTTTGAGTTGTTTGCTTAGAAACTATTTTTATAACTGTAGTGATCAGCCATTTCCTTTGTAGTACACAAAACTCCACACCGTAACTTTTAAACGTTTTTATTTCTCCAAGCTCAACCAACAAACTGATTTCAAAATTGTTGCTCTGAATGAAGCGCCTACTGCGATCCGCTTTTTTGAATTTCCTTTGAGCGACGCACGTACTTGATTGCGCAATTTGAACTCATCTTACTTATCTATTTCTACTCTACCTCTACTCTCTATTTATTATTATTATTATTATTATTTGTTACATATATATATATATATATATATATATATATATATATATATATATATATATATATATATATATATATATATATATATATATATATATATATACATTTTTAATAAGAATAATTAGCACTTTCAAATTATTTTATATTATTTTTTTAATAATTTCATTTTATATATATATATATATATATATATATATATTTTAATTTCATTTTATAATTCTTCATGATCCCTACAATAACTATGACCAATTTTTTAATGCGAAGCGCAAACACACTCGTTCGAACAGTTGAGAATGGTCTTTTGTTGTATTGGAAGCTATATGACTATATTGTTCTTATTTTTGTGCATTTATAATTACTTTTTAGGCATCATTTTGCAAATGGCACATATGTGTGGAATTGAAACGCCATCATTTCAAACGATACCTCCTCTGTATATCATCATCATCATGGTATACTGTGGCGGAGAGGATAAATTCCAGTGTTCGTTTGTTTTGTCATTTTGCTTTTATTTTTTGGTGTGACTGCCTATTTTTGTTTTATTCGATACAGTAACGTGGATTGTGTCTCGCTATGCATTACCCAAAGTGCATTTTTATCAACATCACAGCAAAAAGCTGGGCCGAATAGAAAGGATCACCGACATACGTTGCAGTTTATACATATGTAGCTTAGTATGGTTCGGAAACTAGTGTTCTTTGCTTGCCATGCTAATGCAATGATGACATCTCTATGAAGTCTGTGAATTCATTTTAGTCGGACAAACACCATACTGTCTTAGAATTGCTTATGTGCCACACACGTTGTAGCTGCAACTAAATTTTGCTTGTATTGTTCATTTTTGATTCGGCTACGTTTGTTTCGTTGGATTTTGGCTGTACTATTTTGGATACCTACAAGATACGACCGCCCAACGTAAACTACGTAGAACAGTTTGGTGCATTGAGGAATGTAGTCATTTTTTAAGATAATTCATTTGATTACTTATGTCACTGGTTTAGAACAAAATTACAATTACTTAAAATATAAAAAAGTGTTGGATACCGTAGTCAGGGATGACATCCGAGCCCTCACCGACAGTCTGGAGGTCGGATAACAAAATCGTTCAAAAAGGTCTCTTATAATTCAGTTTTATTGTTCTCAGATACATTAAATCTATTCTACAAGCTATGTAGTTGAAACAGTGACCCATTCTCATCCCCATTTGACCTGTTGTCTCCCCGACGACGGTACGATTACTAAAAATTTTACCTTTAAAACCCCAAGTGGTAATAATGCTTTTCGCAATTCCAACTGTTGCATTCGACTGAGAGTAAAATTAGTAGGGATTCAGTTTCATTCCAAATTTTTGACCACTAATCTAGTTTATTTGTAGTAATATATAGGTGGAAATAGTGGAGTATGATTATTAAATAATACTATTCTGAAATAAAAATAACTCACTAGCGTTACATGGTTATGATATCCCAAGCAACACACGTTGAGCCAATCTTGTTGCAGTAACCATATTGTGAGAGAATTCGGGCATATACAAGTTACTGTGATCGATGTGCTATATGTTTGTTGCTGGGGTGAATACTGGTGAGTGCGTGTACCACGATTTAGCGATTTTACGACAGATGCGAGACGATACGCATCGGCCCTGGACCTTGCAAAGAATCTCTGCTCTGGCTTCGGACAAACAGGTGCCTCTGTCCAATGGTAGTCAGAGCATCGAGTCATCACATCGAGTCATCACAAAGAAGCGCGAGTCGATAAAAGCCGGTTGCGCCAACTAGAAATCAACAAATACTAGCCATGTACCGTTTTGACTCAAATTCCGAACAAGACTCATATTCCGAACTTTAGCTTTTAAATGCCCATTTTAACTTTATTCGTGTAATTTTCTCCACAGGAGTTAGAATTCGTTTGTTATCTTGATCCTCAGTGCGGAAAACCAATTTAGTTTTAGTCTTAGGGCGCTAAAACGCCAGTGTTCGGAATATGAGTCATATTCGGGATTTGAGTCAGAACGATACCAAAAACCAAGCCATTCGGTTGAGATGCGCCAGAGTAGTAAACGCTGCGGATGGGAATAGGGTATTTGTGCTATTTTATTACAATCTAACTCCCACTATCTTTCAGTGGCATTATGGATAACATACTCGTGCAACCATATTATTAATATAATTTCAAGAATCTTAGATCCGGGAGCTAGAAAGTAATAGTTCTATTGTAACCTATAGCCCGTTTGCGTTCCGAAGCTATAGCCGTTTACAATAAGCCCCGCATGATTGTATCCACAGAGTATCAAACTTCCTGAATTAAAATTGAATTCTTTTGATTTTGGCGCATATTTAATAATAAAAATATAATTAATAATTTGCAGTTTATCATAAAATGGCTCACCATTTTCCTAAGTTATCTTTGAATCGAAAATGTTTGTTCATTTGCATTGCGATTATCGCATTATGACATTGCATTGCCGTTGCTAACAATCGATCATCCTATCCTTGCACAAACATGCGCTTGTATGCAGTCACTGCTGTGGCCCTACTTTTTGTGGCAAACTGGTGCGAAGCACCGCACAAAAAGAAGAGCTCAAAAACCAACTACACTGAACGACGGCCGAATGACGTTGCGAACGGGAAAAAGAGATGCTGCCAAAATAATCCAATACCCTACTTTAACGTTGAAAATCAAATGTTTCAATATAACTGGAAAATTCGTGGAGAGTTTCCGAGTCGATTGATATATAAATCTCAAAAATCCATCGAAAGATGAATGCGCTATTAACGTTCAAAATCTTACATTATTTCGTGACGGTCTCGGATTTGGAAATTTTCATTTGTCACCCTGTATCGACAATTTTTATCTAGTAACTAAAATATCTTTTATCGATACGTCCAAAAAAATTAAAGCACGAGCAAAAAAAATGAAGCTATAGACGAATCTAAGTAAAATTAAGAAGAAGCCACACGACGGTGTTAACTTTGTCCTACTGGCACAGCATAAAGATAGAAGATCATTTAAAATGCTTATAATAAATTCTAGACAAAATGTAATTAAAATCTAATTGAAGCATAATACGGAAAAAGTTCTGAACTGTATATTGTAGATCCAGTTGAAAACCGAATTGAGATCTCGCGACAATCGCATTTTCTCCCATTTCCGGATGTCGCAACTGCATCGCGAGTGGTGCGCATCTATGCTTTAGTCGTGCGCCATCATGCGCACCGCTCGCGATGCAGTTGCGACATTCGGAAATGCGAGAAAATGCGATTGTCGCGAGAGCTCAGTTCGGTTTTCAACTGGATCTACAATAATAGATACATTTTTGGAAAATATGTTCTGAACTGTATATTGTAGATCCAGTTGAAAACCGAACTGAGATCTCGCGACAATCGCATTTTCTCCCATTTCCGGATGTCGCAACTGCATCGCGAGTGGTGCGCATCTATGCTTTAGTCGTGCGCCATCATGCGCACCGCTCGCGATGCAGTTGCGACATTCGGAAATGCGAGAAAATGCGATTGTCGCGAGAGCTCAGTTCGGTTTTCAACTGGATCTACAATAATAGATACATTTTTGGAAAATATTCAAAAAATTGAGATAAGCTTCCAAATATGTAATTCAGAACTTTTTCCGAACCCTACATTAATCAGATTTTAATTACAATTTGTCTAGAATTTATTATAACTAAGCATTTTAAAATGATCTTTCTATGCTGTGCTGTAGGATCTGTCAAAGTTAACACCGTCGTGTGTCTTCTTCTTATTTTTACTTGGATTCGTCTATAGCTTTTCTATTTCAGATCATCGCATCACACAAAAGATGTTTTAGTTACAAGATAAAGTTTGTCGCTGTCCGGAACATCTTTTGCCGGCGTTGATAGGGGAGCTAAATGTCAAAGAAGGAAAATCCATACGATTTGACAGCTTGGCACCCAACATGTCTCGGACAGCAGAACAAACACGTAAAAAATAACCTTATATGTTATGGCAAAAAACCATTCGAAAATACTTATACTCTTCATTATGCCACCTAATGAATGATCCCATATCAAAAAGCTAATAACATTCATAAGTTAATGAAAAGTATAAGTTTCGGAATGTATGTGACTAATGCGATGTATAAGTGTTTTCTTATACATATCATTAAGCGCCTGCTTCGGCAAAAAAGTATTAGAAATCCTAATAATATATAACATTATTTTTTTTTTACGTGAAGGGAACTGAAGCAACAATCTTTATCTAGTAACAAAAATATCTTTTCATCACTCATCAAAGTTTCGCTGTTTTAACGGATTGTATTCAATGCTTGTTATACTTTTCACTTTTTTGTATTACGGATAATGAATGCCATCGAAATCCGATATCAGCTAAAAAAAAAGTTCGGTTTTGGAGCAGTTCTATAGCCTTTCCGTATACTTAGTATACGAGAAAGGCAAAACGATACGGTCAAATACCGAACATAAAAAAATCGATAAAAAAAATATCGATTAATCGGAGCGTAAATATCGATTCCCGATATATCGTATCGGTACCGCCTATTCCTAGGCCTCACTGCACTGTGCCAGCAAAATACTCTTTAATGGGTAAAAAGGTACCCACTATGAAGTTAAATAGTTCAACTCATTAAAAGAGTAAACATCGTTTACTCATTAATGAGTAAAAGTCCTGTACGTCAAATTCAGGGGTATTTTTTACCCATTACCAGAAAAATTATTTTCGCGTGAATGGGTATTTTTTACACTTGTTTTCAGAAATCATTTGAAATTTGATTTTTAGGAAATTTACCATACAAAAGTCGCATTACAGGGGGTTCATGGTCGGGTTAATGTAATAATTCCTATTTATTTTATTTCAATACAAATTAAGCGATTTAGCTTCATAATAAATATTAAAATTCCATGTTCGCCTGTCTGCCTCACCGGGTCGCATACTATGGTTATCCGTTCACCCACCGGACCGAGTGTACTATTTAGATCGATATTTTTTATCTATATGGGTTCTGCCAGCCTCAGCGGGGATACAAAGAACATCTACAGCGGCTGCCTCTGAGACCAATCCCGGAATCGACGCCTTTCCGAAGTTCATGAGCTAAAATAGGTTAGATTGTTTAATTTGTATTTAATAAAAGAAAATGGAAAGTTCTTACAATTCTTCCTCCATCTATTCCATAAATTCAAATTGTTTGTTGCATCCGATCCAAATTTTCAAGGGAAATTTCTCGAGACTCGATCCTTGTTGAGGCGGGAAGACCAAACCATCATATTCTTCGGATGCTTCTCAATCTGTCATCTTGAAACAGATTTTCCTGCTCTCATCAGTGGCGTAATAGGATAACCCTACTGGACCGAGTCGATCGCCTGTCCCACTTTTGCACACCTTCCGAAGAAGTCTGTTGATTGCGAAGTGTTGATGCCGCTGCTTCTGGGAATGATGCATGACAAAGGCTGATTTACGGAAACTTGTTTGCAAAGCTCAACTCGTTTTTCACCCATTAATGGGTAAAAACCTGGAACTTGTAAATGGGCATAAAATACGCATTATATGAAAAAATAAATCACCCATTATTTTGACAGGTCCATATATCGTCAAATAAGGAGTGATTTTTACTCTTTAAAGAGTATTGCCGGGTTTACAGTGTGTCATCTGGACTGATGACATGACATCATATCGACACTGTTGTTTCATAAGGGCGAATGTCGCAAACGTAAACAATGCCTTTTCCTGCAAATTCCTCAACAACTAGAATCGCTCCCAGGTTTCAAGTGGTTGGAACTGGTGGCGCTCCGCGCCTTCTTTCGAACGGAAGTGGAAAATACCGCCAGAAGTCTAATCTTCCTGAAATCAGCAAAAGAAGTCAATGTTTACGTTTGCGACTTTCGCCCTTATGAAACAACAATGTCGTCATATTAAATAACAAATTTTGTTATGCACTTGCGAGAGAAAATCAAAAGTAAACTAATTTTACCTAATGTTTAGGTAAAGCAGTTCAATAATATTCTTTAAGAAGTTTTAGTAATCATGTGTTGAGAGTATTATAAAAGTTTTTTTCCGAACAATTCAACGAGTAATACATTTCCTTCGTTTAAAGCGATTCTTTTGGAGTGAAGCGATTCCTGTAAAGTACCTATAGATTCAATTCTGGGGTCGTTCAATAAAAACGTAAGCATTTTTTCTTGGTTTTTCGGGCCCCCCCCTTGTAAGATTTTTCCGGTTTTTCCAATACAAATTATTTTTTTATACGAACAGTAAGAAAATGACACACCCTTCCCCCATATATGCTTACGTAGTTAGTGAACGACCCGTCTCTGGTTTTTCTTTTAATCTATACAGTATATCAATTAATAATAACTTGAAGGTCATTATTATACATTTTTCCTGGTCTTTGAATTAGATTAAAATGAGTTCATTTTTGCGAGGATCAACGAACTATGTTTGGTGCACTACCAGTGTCCTGGGGAAAGGTGCTACCGGGGCAGTATTCCAAGGTGTCAACAAACACAACGGTGAACCAGTGGCCGTGAAGACGTTCAACCAGCTGAGTCATATGAGACCACAAGATGTACAAATGCGAGAATTTGAAGTGCTGCGCAAAGTCAAGCACAACAACATTGTCAAATTATTGGATATTGAAGATGACCAGGAAGGGCGCGGAAAGGTGATCGTGATGGAATTGTGCACTGGAGGAAGTTTATTCAATATTCTAGACGATCCGGAAAATACGTATGGACTGCCACAGAGAGAATTCTTGTTGGTGCTGGAACATCTGTCCGCCGGAATGAAACATCTGAGAGATAACAATTTGGTGCATAGAGATTTGAAGCCGGGCAACATAATGAAGTATATTTCCGAAGACGGTCAAACGATCTACAAGTTGACCGATTTCGGTGCAGCCCGTGAATTAGAGGAAAATCAGCAGTTTGTTTCCCTTTACGGAACAGAGGAATACCTCCACCCGGACATGTACGAACGAGCCGTATTGAGGAAATCAATCAATCGGAGCTTTACAGCCAACGTGGACCTATGGTCCATCGGAGTAACACTGTACCATGTTGCTACTGGAAATCTTCCATTCCGTCCCTACGGGGGACGAAAAAATAAGGAAACTATGCATCATATTACGACTAAGAAAGCACCTGGCGTCATTGCCGGCACGCAAACAAGCGAAAATGGACCAATCGAATGGGCCCGGCATCTGCCTCCACATTGCCAACTAAAGGCTGGCTTAAAGTTCCTTGTGACTCCACTGTTGGCCGGCCTGCTAGAGGAAAATCAAAAACGCATGTGGTCTTTTGATCGTTTTTTCTACGAGGTACAACATATTCTGAACAAAAAAGTTTTGCACGTTTTCTACACCAATCAAGCTACTTCCATTGAGGTGTACATGGATCCAGAGGAGAGTTTCTTTAACCTAAAGGAGCACATCCTGGTGCAGACCAAAGTCCCTCATAATGCGCAGTTACTGCTGCTCGATTCAGAGCGATTTGAGTTGAAGGTTGGCCCTAACAGCAGCGGTTAGTTTTTACTTGCATAAAATAAGCCTGAATGAACATTGTTTCAAATCTACCTGTGTCTAATTTTTCAGCACGCGGATATCCCACAACCGAGACAGACAGCCCGGTAATGCTGTTCAACATCGAAAACAACAACGTTACACTCCCAGGTGAATTGGATCTGCCCAAGTTTCCGTCGTTTCCGAGTGGAGTGTCCGTGGAGAATGATGCGAGCATGGCCAAGATCGCATGCAGCGTAGGACACGAATGCAAACGACGTGTGGAGAATTTTTCCATGTTGGACACGCTGATGAACAAAGCGGTTGAGCAGTTTGCAGGGCTACTGAAAAATCAGTTGATCAAATTGTTCGAGTAAGTCAATTTGTTTGGGAGTATTCCTTTGTTGCTTTGAATCTGGATTACATTTTACAGACGTGTCAAACACCAAGAAGACGTTAGTGGCTCTATTTGGGAGATTTCTGATTTGGTTGAAATCGCCGTATTAAATGTAAGTATTCTTTATCATTTTTTTTAATCCCAGAGAGGCAAAAGGCAAAGAACTTTTTTGTAAACGATTTGTTAATTGAAAATTGTGCCTTGTGTCCATACTGTTGAACCCTACACGGTACACAATTTCCAAAACTAGTTTTATAGTTGTTACGAAGACGGTCACGTTTCGGACTCTTAACCAACAAACTCGTCATTGCTTTGAGTAGGCGTTAAGCTGAAATTGTTATTTATTGTAATTTCTTTTGCATGATTAATTTTAAGCTAACTTACATTTGTTGTCTTCTACGTTAACTGTCCGTCTACTTGTAACAAAGGTAATTCGTGGTTGTGAATGTCCTATTAAGTTAAGTATTACAATTAAGATCAAATTCATAATTTTAAGCATCAAAGTACTTACTTGTAATATTAGGAACAAATTCTAGTTTACCACTTTAGAATATAAGATTTTAGGATAACTTTAACTTTAGAATAATTGTTTTAGGTTTAGCGAATCTAATCTTCTCTCTTGACTATTATTCTTCGTATTGGATAGCTATTTCTGCCAATCATTTCCCGTGACGTTTACTCTTGACGTTGTCAGTTTATCATTCGCCCGGTTGATTTCAGGGATGAGCTAAACGGTTTTAGCCGATGGCGCGGGTCTTGAATCGTTGTGCACATACCCAGACCCGTATTGCTTGAAGGTATGTCTTCAGTCCTACCATCTTGATCCAGTACGTCCAAGACCGCAAGCTAGACGAGTATGCTTGCCTTCGACTTCACATCTGCGCTCCGTATGCGCCCGTCTTCTCCAAGATTCACCTTCACAATTACTCCTCGTTCCCAGCTGTTCCTTCTTGCCTCATCCACCACTATCACCAAATCTCCCACTCGTACAGGCTTAGTTTCCCCGAACCACTTCGACTGCCTTGCAATGACCGGTAGATACTCGGTAACCCATCTTGTCCAAAAACGGTCCAGCATTACGCGCACATGGTTCCAGTTGGCACGAAGCGTGGACTTCACTTCGACCGGATTAGCGACTGGCTGGCATACTCCATTCGAGCTAAGAAGCAGGAAATGATTAGGTGTCAGCGCTTCACTCTCTGCGGAATCCAAGGGTAGATATGTAAGCGGCCGTGTGTTTACGATGGATTCAGCTTCTGTCAATGCGGTTTGAAAGGTTTCATCATCAGGGTTTCTCGATGTCTCCATGGCTGCCAATGCCAGTTTCACTGAGCGTACTAACCGCTCCCATATACCTCCCATATGAGGAGCATAAGGCGGATTCATCTTCCACTGTGTGGGCTGCGTTTGTGAAGGTTGAAGAAAACTCTTGATTCAGCTTTCGAATTTCTTCGCGCAACTCCTTCCTTGCTCCTTGGAAATTTAGTCCTTGATCAGAGTATATCTCCAACGGTGCACCACGGCGAGCTATAAACCGACGAATGGCAAGTTTGCATGATTCGGTCGACAACGTAAAGGCTACCTCAAGGTGAATTGCCCTTGTTGTGAGGCAGGTAAATAATGCTGCCCATCTCTTCACGTTCGTGCGCCCTACTCGTACAGTTACGGGACCGAAGTAGTCCAACCCGGTAAAAGTGAACGCCCTGATATAGGGAGTTAAACGTGCTTCCGGGAGAGGGCTCATCCGAGGTGGTCGTGGAACTGCTTTGCGTACCTTACACAATGTACAGGACTTCGCTACCACAGCTACTCTTATCTCCGACACATGGAATCGTTGCCTGAGCTCATTCACGATGGTTTCATTGTTTGCGTGTGCAAACTTTCGGTGATATCCGTCGATAATCAGCATTGTTACGTAGTGGTCTTTCGGTAGTATCACCGGAAATTTTGCGTCATCTGCTACTGCGGGAGCTGCACCAATTCGCCCGTCCTTGCGGATCAATCCATCTGCTCCGATGAAAGGATTCAACTTGTAGATACGGCTTTTCTTCTCGATTTGTTTCGGATGATGCGACGAATCTTTCTGCAGCGCTTCAAGCACAGCAAATTCTTGCGGGTAGACCTCAAGTTGAACCAATTTCAACACCATAATCTCTGCTTCCTGCAACTCTTTACTGCAAAAGATTCTTTGTAGTCAGGCACGGCAAGTTGTTTCTCTTTCCAAGACAGTTATTTAGGAATCGTCGAACATATCCCATGGCTTGCAACAATCGTTCCCATTTGGAAAAGCGCTCAAACTGCACCGTTCCGGTTACGCTGCATCGATGGATCGTTATTATATTCCGCATTTCTTCTGCTGTGCTCCATTCTTCTTCCTTATGACCTGGCCATTCTGCTTCATCTTGGTAGAGAAACGATGGTCCACGAAGCCACCGGGATTCTTCAGAGGCATCTGGACCATTACCCCATTTTGTTGCTTCGTCGGAAACATTCCATTTTGAGGGTACTTTCCTCCAATCGTTTACGTCGGTGGATTCCAAAAGCTCTCTCTACCCTGAACGCCACAAACTGGTGGAACGTTCGTTGATCCGCTCTGAGCCAGGCTAACACGGTGTTAGAATCAGTCCACAGTATTTTCCTATTTATCCGAAGGGTATGACTTGACGTAATTGTCTTCATCAACCTTGTACCGATAACAGCTGGGTGGAGCTCAAGCCTTGGCACTGACAGTTGCTTACGGGCGCCACTTTGGTTTTGGACGCTACAAGAGTACACCGAACGGTTCCACGGTCCACAATCCGAAAATAAGCAGCTGCAGCGTAAGCAGCCATACTTGCATCTACAAAAACGTGCAATTCTAGTGTTTTCAAGGCTTCTGGACCATATCCGGGAAAATAACATCTTTGTATTCGTACTTGCTCCAGGCTGTGTAGTGCCCGTACCCAACGACTCCACGACGCAAACAGTAACTCTGGAATTTTGTCGTCCCAAGTGCTGCCGGATCTCCAAACTTCTTGAACAAGAATTTTTCCGTGTATCACAAAGTTAGCTACCAATCCAAGAGGGTCGAAAATACTCATAACCAGGCTCAACAACTCTCTTTTGGTGGGATACGTATTCCCGTCCAGCAACCTCTTCAGATTTTCGCGGAACTGTATTGCGAACGTAAAGATGTCTTCGTGCGGCAACCAACTCAACCCCAATACTCTCTCAGTCCCAACGTCCTTGCCCATCACGAAATTTTTCGGAGTTTCTGACGGTTTTTCTCCGATTTGCTTCAACACATCCACATTATTGGACAACCAGTGTCGGAGTTCAAACCCGGCGTATTGATGTAACGTTTTGACTTCTCTTGCAAGCTCCACTGCTTCGTAGACGCTATCGACACTATCGAGATAGTCGTCCACATAGTGGTTCTCCAAAACCGCGGTTGCAGCTCGAGGAAACTCTCTGGACAATTCAACTGCATTTCTATTCTTCGCAAACTGCGCAGAACTTGGGGAGCACGTAGCTCCAAATATGGCGACGTCCATAACAAACACTTCCGTTTGCTCCGACGGATTTTTCCGCCACAGAAATCGTTGTGCCTGACGATCCTCCGGTCTGATAATCACTTGGTGGAACATCTCCTTGATATCCGCATTGATGGCCACCTCCCTCTGTTTAAATCGACAAAGTACCGTTGGTAAGGACTGTAGAAAATCCGGCCCTTTCAGCAGAACGGAATTCAGCGAAACTCCTTTTACCGTTGCTGCAGCGTCCCAGACAACTCGAACCTTTTCCGGCTTTTTAGGGTTTACTACTACACCCAATGGTAGATACCATGTCTGATTTTGCACGGTCTCTTTCAACTCCCATTCTGTTGCTTTATGGGTGTAACCCTTGGACAGATAGTCATCAATTTGTTCCCTCACCTTGTCGTACAACGTTGGGTCCTTTGATAGTCGTCTTTCAAGGCACTGCAACCTCCGCTCCGCCATTGGTTTGCTGTCCGGAAACTCCACCAAGTCGTACCTCCACAACAGCCCTGTTTGAAACTTTCCCGACTCGGTCCGAACCGTGGTATCCTCCAATATTTTCCGTGCCCGTTTTTCGCTAGGTGATTCTACCATTTCGTTAGATTCTACACCAGAACCTTCGACAGTGAAAAACGATTTGACGAGCTCATGAAGGTCTTCATTCGTTGACCGATTGCATGCGTGCAGTACTCGGTGGACCAGTTTTAAATCCGATTCTCCAGACCTTCCGTACAGCAGCCATCCAAGACGAGTTTTCGCCGCCACAGGTTGACTTCCGCTTCCTTCACGAAGCTTCAACGTCGTCTTCAGCTTGGTGTTGTCCAGTCCAATTAATATTCGGAGTAGCATCATCATAACTTGCGATTGGGAGTCCTTTCAAATAAGGGAATTTTGTTTGAAGTTCTTCGAAGTCAATTGTTTGTCGTGGCAGATCTAAACTAGAGACAGTGTGGACATCTTTCATCATAAAACGATTGCCGTTGTTACCGGAAATCTCCAGCATCACTCTTTTTGATTCTTCTTCAGTACGCCTCACACCATTAGTCCACTGCATACAGAGAGGAAACACAGCTCCAGTGACCCCAAGTTTCTTGGCAATGGAGTCTTCTAATAACGTTGAATCCGAACCGCCATCCAAGAAGGCAAAGGTATGCACCGATTTCCCATTGGCGTGAAGACTGACCGGAATGACGCGAAACAGGACTCTGTGCTGCATATGTTGATGCACCGTTACTACCCTGTAGTCGAATTTGATACATTCTCACTCGAGCCATTTCCGACGTTTGGATTGCCGGGATGGAGGTATTTGTGGTGATTTTGTTGGCATCCATTTGTCCCACAACCAGCAGCCTTGCATGGCCACTTTCCATGAGGGTATAGACAACGTTTGCACAGATGTGCATCTTGCACGGCCTTCCAGCGTTCACCAAGTGTTTTCGCCTTGAAGATCGGACATTCTTTTGGTTTGTGCCCATGTACTTGACACACTGCACAGGGACGCACTTTAGGAGGATCCGTTGACTTTGAATCCATCACACTTTTACTCCTACCGGTTACCTTTTCGGGATGACGTTGATCATTCCGACCACAAGATTCGAACGAACGGAATTGACGAACGCCTTCCCTTTCTGTCGGTCCGCCCTGGTACTTTCTGTAACCCCACTCGATACACTGCTAGCTGCACTTATGATGACGTTCATGTAATTTGCAAACGCTCGAAGATCTGCTACCGCTATTGACTGCTTATGCATCGCCCACCCCAATTTGATATTGGCCGGCAGTTTGTCGACCAGCTCTTGGAGCAGAATCAGGTTGGCCAAATGCATTTGCTGCCCAGTTGACACTAGATGTGCACAGAGATTGCGAACTACCAAACCAAAGTTTACCAGAGAATCAAGTTTGTCTGGTTTCGGCGTGGGGTACTCCTGACATCGTTTAACAGCGTGTTAATGATGATCGGGACGGCCATACAGTGTGCTTAGTGTCGACATAATATCACCCACGTTCGAAGGGTGTAGCAAAAACTGTTCACTGCTTTTCTTGCTTCACCTTTCAAACTGCGTTGCAAACGGAGGAGATTTTCTGCTTCGGTGTACCCGCACATCTGCGTTGAAGTATTGTAGCTACTCCAAAACAGGGGCCATTCCGCAGGATTGCCTCCGAACACTGGAAGCTCTTTTGGGACCACATGACGAGCTGCAAGCTGCTGAGCATTTGGACCCAGTTGTAAGTCCGGGTGCGCGGACGTAAACGACACTGCAGGCGCGTACGCATTCGATTGAACACCACTTATTGACGGTGGAATTTGATAAAATTGGGGAATTGTATTCGGAATAATTGGCACCTGATTCCCTGACTGTCCTATGTACCCACCCGAACATGACATTGGCAAATAACTAGCTATATTATCTTGCATTTGGGGAATCTGATTATCTCCAACTAACCATTGATTTTGAACATATTTTCGGTACATATTTGGCAAATTAGCAATCCCATAACCACTACCTACCCCATTGGAGCTTGTACATGCTGACTGGCAGATGAAACATTCTCTTTCCCACCAAGATTCATACTGGTCATACGGGTCGAAACTGAAGTAGCATTTACCTGAGAGCACATCGGTTGTGTGTTTGCGTATCGTTGGTGTTGAGTGGTGTGTTGGTGATTGCCACATCGATGATATACCATTCGCTGGTAAACAAGACGGTGCGGCAGTGTGCGATACGATGGGCCGGCACGACGATGTTGATGTTACCGATGATATACCTTGCGCTTGTGGTGTGTAGGTTGCTAACGACGACTGTGGCAGAAATGAGTTCCCGTATGATGGCATGAAACTGACCGGCTGTGTAGTGGTCAGTGACGGCAACGAAAACGAAACCATCGACGCTGTTGTTGGTGAAATCACAAACATATTGTGTGCATCGACCGACGCAGAGGGTTCAAAGACGCCGCCTGCAACCGAACCACATGTGTTTGAAATCGGAGTGACAAAAAAATAGGAATTTTTATTTGGAACGCGAATTGTGATATTTGTGAAAGCAAACATAGGAATTAGTTTGTTTTGTGTGAATTGAACGTTTTAAGTGAAGTGAAACGTTGTTTTGTGCCGATCGCCTAACAACTTCTAAAATGGCGGCCGGGGATCCGCCCCCCGACGCCGGCTTTAACAGAACTCAACTACGAAGTCACGAAGTCTACGAATACCAAAAAAGCGACACCGGTCCGTATCGGCTGGTCGCAGAGTTAATCGATGACAACGAAGGAAACACCCGCATCAACAAACTAACATTAGGGAAGCTGCTGAGCCGTACGAAGGATTACAAAGAAAATGTCATCAACATGCGACCAATGGGATTGAAAAAGCTGTTAGTTTTCGTCAAAAATGCCAGCATCGCGAACCGACTGCAGGGGGACAAAACGCTGAAAGAAAATAACTACAAGTTCTACATTCCGAAGAGTTTTCTGTCGGTAACAGGTGTCATTGCCGGCGTACCGGCAGACATGACAGACGACGAAATCATGGAAAACATGTCATGTGTAGTACCCATCATGAATGTGTATCGTCTACACCGCTTCATCAACAACCAGAGGATTCCAAGCAACAGAGTTAGTGTATCGTTCCGAACAAACAAACTCCCAGACGAAGTTAAATTGTACTGCTGCAATAACAGAGTCATGCCTTTCATCAGCAAACCAGTCTTGTGCAACAACTGCTTGCGATACGGACACAAAACCGAATCCTGTAGATCAAAGAAACGGTGTCCAGTATGCACACAACAACACGAAAACACGGAATTGGAGGAATGCAAAAACAAGAAGTTGTGCCTGTATTGCAAAAAGGAACATAAGACAACCGATCCTACCTGTCCAGAATGGAATAAGCAAAGGAACATCAAAACGATCATGGCGAAATCCAACGTAACGTATCTCGAGGCGAAAGAGATGAACCCAATCTTAACGCAGAATCGATACGAGCTCCTCGAGGAAGTGACAGAATCACCGACACCAGCCGAGAGCTTCGCTGACATGGTAGCAGGAAAGTTTAAAACGAGAGACCAACATCAGTACCGACCACAGGGGCAGAAAAAGAGAGCTATGAAGGATGTGAACATTGCGGATAGTGTCACGGTCTACGCGGACAAGAAGCAGAAAACCGACAAACAGGAGAACAAGTCAGAGGAACGGACCGGAGTCGCACTGTTCAACCGGTATTCCGTAACAGAGTTTGAACGATTCGCAGCACAGTTCGAACAACGACAACAGGAACTGAACTCCGAACATAGTGAACCGAAAACAGGTAACATCAAATCGAACCCTAAACTCACAACAGAAAAACAGACGAACAGCAAGCAAGTGAAACCGAGTGTATCGTGGCCGGACGAAGCAGAATACATGAGGGACGAAATATGAGTACAAATTTCAAATTTTTTCAATGTAATATTCAAAGTTTCCAAAAAAATAAGGACGAGTTAACTAGAATATTAGCACAAGATAGATATGAGGTAGCTATTTTATCGGAGACATGGAGCAAAATAGAATTAGAAAAGACAAAATATAATATCCCAAATTTTCATACTTATCTTGATTCTAGAGCAGATGGGTATGGCGGAACGGCCATTCTAATAGAAAAGAAATATAGGTCAAAAGAAATACAGCTTCCTAAATTCGATCTCATACAATGTTTGGCTAGAGAAATATTGAGGTTAGGCCTAGTAGTAGTTTCGATTTATGTATCACCTAGCATCAGCTCTAACGAAATGAACAATAGTCTTAAACTAATATTTGAGAAAATCAAAGGGTACCCTAAAGTTGTGTTTGGAGGAGATTTCAACTCTCATCACTATTCTTGGGATGCTAATCACTCGGATCGCAAGGGATCGATTGTAATGGATCTAATCATCGAGAATCATTTTCTGCTATTGAACCAAGGAGAACCTACGTTCATCCCTACGGAACTTCATAAGAAACCGTCAGCTATAGACCTGATGTTGGCGACTCCAGCGATCTATCAAGATCTAGATCTAACAGTTCTGGATTTTGGGATAGGAGGCAGTCGGCATTTAGCACTTTCAGCGACATACGCGAAGGAAGCTATCAACCCTACCGGATACTTCACCAACCAGAAAAAAATCAAAGAAGCACTTCAGGGACTAAAAGCCAGTGAGATAAAAAACATAGGAAATCTACAGGCAAAAATAAGAACCATCACAAAAAACGCAATGCAGAAAAACAAGTACAAGCCGAAGCATTGGTGGAACACTGAAATTGAACAAGCCTGGATTAAAAAAAAGGAGGCTCGTGTCAACTTCAACAGGACAAGTGGTATATCGGAGCTGATAGAGTTCAAAAAAGCTGAATGCCTTTTCAACAATCTAAAAAAGAAAGCCACGAAAGAACGTTTTGTAAGCTTCGTAAAATCGATAGACCCAAGCACACCAGCTAAACAAATATGGAATGACATTCGAAAAATCACAGGACGAAAGAAGAAGACGATAGGAAATGTACTAGTTCACGAAGACAAGAAACTTGCACAACAATTTTTGGATCAGCATTTTCCATTCGAAGAAGTATCCTGCGTTGAAGAGCTGCAATACCAAAACAAGATGGAAGTCCTGACGAGGGAAAAATGGGACAACTTTCTGCTGCGAAAAAAAAAACCATCAGCGCCTGGACCGGACGGGATCAGTTATGAAATCCTGAAACTAATACCTCAGGAAGTACAAAACCTGATAATTCAAGAATTGAACGACATATGGAAAACGGGAAGGTTCCCAACCGACCTTAAATGTGTGAAAATTCAAGCTATTCCCAAACCGGGGAAAAATCCTGAGTCGGTAGAAGGAACTAGACCCATATCATTGATAAATTGCACACTAAAGACACTGAATGCAGCGGTGCTAGTGGAGTACCAAGAACATCTGGAGACAAATCACCTACTACCGGAACTGTCCTTCGGCTTCCGCAAAAAGAGGTCCACGAATACATGTTTAAGTTATGTAGTCAACGAAATCCTCGGAATCAAACGAAGGAAAAAAGTAGCAGCTGCCATCTTCATAGATCTCTCCAACGCGTTTAATACAGTGAAACTGGAGAAACTGGAAAAAGTGCTAGCAGATCAAAATACGCCAAGACAATACCTGAACTACTTCGCCGCTTTTCTTAGGGACAGACGTTTGTGCCTACAGGTAGGGGCAGACACAATCATGAGAACAGTCAGCAACGGTCTACCCCAGGGTGACATCCTGTCACCAACGTTATTTAACGTCTACACCAGCAACCTACATACCATAAAAGTACAAGGTGTCACACTTGTTCAATACGCAGATGATTTCGAAGTTATCATCGAAGGTAAAAATGTAGAGGACGTGCAATTGCGAGGACAGGAGTTTATGGACAAATTCGTGGAAAAGGCCGATGAACTAAACTTGATCATCAATGCCAATAAAACAAAGAGCATCATCTTTCAAGCTAACAACAAAGAACTTGGAGTTCGAATCAAAGGAGAAACCATCGAAACAGTCCGTAATCACAAATATCTGGGAGTAACTATGGACAAGGCACTGTCTTTCGGATGCCACTTACGTGATCTGAAACAAAGGACAACAGAGCGCCTCAATATGATTAAAGTGATAAGTGGAATCAAAACGGGTGGCCATCCGAAAACGATGGATATGGTTTATAAGGCCCTGATAAGAAATTTTTTTGAATATGGATCATCCATCTACAGTCTAGCGTGCCAAAGTAACCTGAACTCTCTCAACATCTTAAATAATCAATGTCTACGAAAGGTAACAGGATGCACCAAAAGTACGCCTCTCAATACACTTCAAGCAATAGCTGCACAAGAACCAACACAATTCAGAAGACTGCTGGTAGCAGGAAAGGAACTAATAAATCATCGCTACAACGACTCTGTAGTTTGGCGCCAACTGTGGAACAACCTAGATAGAGTGGAGACCGCCAAGAGCACATACTTGGAGAAAGTTCTTATAGAACACAAACACTTATTCACGCAGATGTCAACATCGCTAACATCGCTAGAAAGCTGGGACTCCGTAAATATAGAAACTATGCTCCACGAAGAAGTTTGGGCTAAGAAAAATACATCAACGAAGATCCTCAAACAGCTGACACTTGGGCTTATCCATGGAAAATATGCAGGACGAGAGATCATCTATACGGATGCTTCAAAATCCGACGAAGAATGTGGCGTAGGAATATATCATGAACACAGGAATTATCGTCTATCATTAAAACTACGAAACTCGGTCTCTATAATGTCGGCAGAACTGGAGGCCATATACATCGCGCTTCAATACATCTCGAAGAGCCATATCGTAGAGGCAGTGATAATGACTGATTCTAAAGCTGGGTGTGAATTCTTGATGTCTGCAAAGAACGAAAAATTGCGAGATGAAGTGGCTGAAAAAATCCTGCAAACAGCGAACGAAACTTGCACCACCATTCAATGGATACCTGGACACGTCGACGTTGCCGGGAATGAAGTAGCAGACCGGCTGGCAAAATTGGGTGTGACTCAAGAATCAATCGCACAGAACAAAATCTTGAAGCACGACGCGGTGCAATACTTCCTACACGTAACAGAGTTACGATCCCAGGAATGGTACGTCAACTACACCTCTGAATGTGGCAAAGGCAGAAAATTCTTTGCGATGCAAAACACAATACCAAGCAAGCCATGGCACTATGGACTAGAACTAGAAAACGGAGAGGTACGCACTCTAAATAGAATTTTTGCCGGTCATGATTATTCCAAATACGGACTGTTCAGAATCAAACTGGAAGACGACTTCCGATGTGATCTTTGTGACGAAACTGAAGACGCTACGCATGTAATTTTATTTTGTATCAAATACCTGAACACTAGAGCAAAATATAATTTAGACAAATACAACTCGCTACAAGAAATATACGCAACGAAAGATGTGAACGTACTGAAAAACATAACACGATTCTTGAAGGAGATAAAGCAAATATTATAAGTTAGGTGCATACCTAGCTTAAACGCGAAACATCGAACGGCGCGAATGTCAGTCTCGACCGCGAAGATTGACGAGCCGAAGCTGTAAACAAACAAAGGCGAACAGAAAGTCCAAGGGACTCAAAAGAGCATTAGTGGCGATATAGCTGTACTGCTGTGCCAAAATTGGTGGAAACTTTCCACACCCAGAGTCGAAGAAGAAGAAGAAGACGCAGAGGGTTTAGGAAACTGTTGCACGCTCGCCACCGTTGTGACTATTGGCATCACATTGTTCCCTTGCATGGTACTCTGTGCTATAGGTGGTCGTTGTGTAGTAGGATGCGAGATCGAGGCGTTTGCAGAATGGGATAATGGCAACGAAAGAGTAGCTAACATACTCGAAGTGACCGCAGAAGCTGAATGTGGATTCACTTGGCCTACTTCTTCAATAGTTGCTGTTGCCGTTCCTGGGGCAGAACTCGTGATTGGTTTCAGCTGCGATGTGAGTCCAGTGGGTTTGTTTCCAGAATTGGCACTCATGGTCACAGCCGGGTTACGGGTGATCCAATCCTCAACTTTCTCCGCTCCACGGTTGCAACGGCTACGAACGCTAACTGCATCTCCATCGTCATCCAATTGGGTATGAAGCAGGTCGTACTTTCGTTGGATGTATTCCTTCTCCAAGGCAAACATCTCCCTGATGGCCTTGTCTCTCCGTTCTCGTTCCAAACGCAACGTCATCTCCTGAATAGCTTGCTCCTGCTTTCCTCGCTCTTCTTGCATCTTCTCCTGTAGCCGCTTCTCCTCGGCTAGGCGTTGCACCTCCAACTGTATGCGTGCTTCCCGCATACTTGCTGAAGTCGATACTGTAGAGGCTGGTGGATCGGAAACAGAACACGCTGTGCATCTAAAGCTTCGGTCCTCTCCTTCGATGCTGTCGTTCACACCGACGCACCTGAAGTGGAACCAGCGATCGCATCCGTCGCACTGGACCATCTTGCGATCTGCATAGTTTGGTTCGTTACACACGATGCATTGATTTTGTCCATCAAAACGATCGTGTGTGTCGGCGGCCGCTGGATCACCACTAGACATGGTTATGTTTTCCACGCCGAAGGATACAAACAAATCTTAAAGATTATGTTACGAAGACGGTCACGTTCCGGACTCTTAACCAGCAAACTCGTTATTGCTTTGAGTAGGCTTTAAGCTGAAATTGTTATTTATTATAATTTCTTTTGCATGATTAATTTTAAGCTAACTTACATTTGTTGTCTTCTACGTTAACTGTCCGTCTACTTGTAACAAAGGTAATTCGTGGTTGTGAATGTCCCTATTAAGTTAAGTATTACAATTAAGATCAAATTCATAATTTTAAGCATCAAAGTACTTACTTGTAATATTAGGAACAAATTCTAGTTTACCACTTTAGAATATAAGATTTTAGGATAACTTTAACTTTAGAATAATTGTTTTAGGTTTAGCGAATCTAATCTTCTCTCTTGACTATTATTCTTCGTATTGGATAGCTATTTCTGCCAATCATTTCCCGTGACGTTTACTCTTGACGTTGTCAGTTTATCATTCGCCCGGTTGATTTCAGGGATGAGCTAAACGGTTTTAGCCGATGGCGAGGGGTCTTGAATCGTTGTGCACAATAGTATTTACCGTGTCCTAATTTTGCGTGCACTCTACCCTTATATTTCATATTATCTTTTAGCTTGCCAAGCTAAGCTATTGTGTAGTGAAGTAATTAATCTTTGGTCGCATTCCGAGACAAAATGCAATTGTTTCCCCATCTTATCTCAGATGAGGATATTGTGTTGTAGAACATTTCAAATTAAAAGCTAATAAAGCACACATTTTGTCAAACTGAGTTGATTGTTGTACAAGACCATGCTGCCGCAATCTAAAAAAAATACGTATTAGGTACGCCATTTTCCAAAAATGGTGTTAATGAGTTCAAGTAGTGCTTATCGGAATTAATTCCCTGCCCTTTAGTTCAGAAAGGGGTATGGGCGCGTTCTGCAAGGTAAGTCAAGGCTGATTTCTTGGGGGAACAAGTTTTATATGGACGATCAAAAGACCGCATCGTGCTTTCGTGCTGTGCGGTTTTTTCTCTCTTTGCTGAAGGAAGTTATTAATACTAACCGATGCAATTTTAATTTCAACAGTGCTTCTCAGCGCTATTTGTACCTACTGATTCAAAACTACAGAGGTAAAAATATATATCAGGTTTCGCGTGGCGTATACAAAGGCAAGAAAGTCCACCAATCACGTAACGTTAAATTTGGCTATTTCATCACCCCTTCCACCTATCTTACACTATAGTTGTAGTATAGTTGTTGTATTGTATGAATCCTCTAAAAATTATATGGATCATCAAACATCTCACAACCCCTCCCAGCTAAACGTTGCGTAATTTATGAATGTTTCTTTTGATTAAATGAAATTATCATTTACATGAAATTGTGTTTTCGTACTATGTTTAGGTGTACAACAAGTCCTAATACAATTATTTCGTTTTAATGCTTTGTTCGCTAAGTCCTTTCTAACACCAAATTACTTCAACTTATCCTAAAATCTTGTGATAATTTCAAATTCTGTCCCTTTTTTCTTAGTTGTGGATCTCTACGCTTTGGAAGAAGTCTTATATCGGCCGGAGATACGGGTTTCACATCATAACTTGAAGATTCATATGCGTACTCTTGCCCCACCGGTTCCTGCGTACTTTTACCCCACAGTCCCAAAAAATATTCAAGTAATGGTTTTGACTTCTTGGAAAACCAACCGGATTGGTGTTCAGTGCCATAAAGTACTCTATACAATAGGTTATCGAAATGGTATAATGTTCACCTGATTGAACGTATATATGGTAATGAAATACTAGTTGCGGAAATCCAATTATTTTTAGCAAAATGACCATAAAGTTATCTAACTCCATATCTCCCTTGTTGTTTATTCAAATCGTTTACAATTACACATGATAATAGTTGGCCAGAATACCTGCCAAACTGATGCAGTGCTGCTAGTTTATCTTTTTTTATTACTTCAAAAAATCGAAAACGTACTCTTACCCCACGCGCACTCTTGCCCCACTCTACTCTACTTTAGAGTTGTATCTCGGTCGTGAGATTCGGAACCCACAGGGCTCATTCACAAATTACATAGCGCCTTAAGGGATGGGAGTGTACACAATATTACGTTACAAATCGTTACGGTTTGTCTAGGAAGTGGGGGGGATTTGTTCAGTTCTGTTACGGGTAACATTTATGATAATAAAATAATATAAAAAATGAAATTGCTAATTAAATTCAAATTTGACAGTATTTTCATGTACTATGAAGAAAGTTAAGGTAGAGTTGATTAAAATACCAATTTATCATTTTGTGAAATTTTTGTAAGACGTTATGCGTGAAATGCGCAATCAATCAAATTCAAATGGATCGTTGAGGTCATGGTCGATGGTAATTTCTGTGGTGTTACGTCTGTTTGTCTGTGGTTTAGCTTTATATTTCTTTACTGACAATAGTTATCGAATTCTGTGCTGATGAACTAGCGGCCATTATTTAGGTCCGTGGATATCCTAGCCGGACGAAAATGGGTTCGATTCGCTTAATAGTTTCTTCGGACGTGATTTTCCTCATGGCGCATACCTCCTTGTACAGGCTGTAGCAGTCGACAACTACTATAGGAGATACTCATTTGACGGTAGGGGTCCTAAAAAATCCATTCCTACGTCTACCATTATTCGGCGGCGCATCGATTCGGGTGCTGTTGGTTTACCTACTAGGCGGCATCCTTCGCATTTTCGTACTGTCGATCTTGCATCTCCATCCATTCCTAGCCACCAGACTCTGTTACGAAGGCGCGATATCATCAGTGTCTCACCTGGATGGCCTTCGTGAGCGAGTTGTAGCATCCTTGCACGTAGACATTGTGGAATAACGATCCTACATCCGCGGATTACGTAGCCTTCAAGTGAGATCCTTCTGGAATGGTACATATCTCTTCGCATTGCTTCTCACAGCTTCGCTCGTCCAATCTGAGGACAACAAGGCCTCCTTGACCAGCAATAACTCAGGATCGGTGTCGAGTGCTTCCTTGATTTCCGATACATCAACTGCTGCTGAGTCAGTGATTGCGTTGATGTAGATTTGGTCGTCGCATTGGTCTATATTTTCACAATTGGCTGTTGTCAAATATACTATATTAACAATATAGTTCACTCTGGCTGATTCCAACGGACAACACAGTAGCGACGCGGTGTCACAAAGGGCAATCAAAGTAATAAAGAGACCTTCCGAGGGGTGTTTAAAAGTAGAATGCAATATGCAGTATAACATGTCGAAATAATATGCTAGAAATTATCCTTTGACCCCATTTTGATACCTTAGTTTGAAAATAAAATTTAAAAAATATTTATAAACATTGTAAATTAAGTGTATTTTTTGCAATTATGGCACCCCTTGGCTATCGTTTTCAGGCGTTAGTTACCCTTTGTGACGCAAGATGGTGTGATTATGCTGTCCGTTGCCTAATATATGGAGATTTATAAAGTGAGCTATATTGTTAATATATTATCTTTGCTGTTGTGGATAGCCGTGATAGCGGGTCTGCTATATTTTGCTTCCCAGGTTTGTATATTACTTTGAACCTGAACGGTTGCAACCTGGAGGCTGCGATGTTGGCTTGAAAATTGCGGTCAAGGGTCGGTGGTCGGTTTCGAATTCGAAATCTTTACCAAGTAGATATAATTGAAACTTTTCAACGCTCCAAGCTATTGCCAGTGCCTCTTTTTCTGTTTGACAGTATCGGCGTTCTGTGGGTGATAAGCTTTTACTGGCGTACGAAATCACAATAGGTTTGTCGTCGAATTCATCCTCGAATTGGATTAAAACAGCACCCAAACCTACAGGGGAAGCATTTGCAATAACCCGGGTTCGACGGTAATTATCGAAGAAGCCTAATACTGGGGCGGAGCATACAGCTTGTTTCAGGTTATTGAATGCAGCTTCCTGTTTTGCGGTCCATTCGAATTGCTGTCCGCCAATGGTCAGCTGTCGCAGATCGAACGTTTTTGTGGCCAGATCAGGAATGAAACGTCCTACATACCCTACAAGTCCTAGGGAACTGCTTCTGCAGACTTTGGCGATCTGAACTGCTGAACGGCCAATACTTTGCTTTCTGTGGGTTTAACGGCTTGTTGAGAAATGTGGTGACCTAGAAATTCAGTTTCAATGACCTTGAATTTGCACTTTTTAGTGTTCAAAACAACATTGTGAGCCTCGAGCGTTTCCAAGACACGCTTCAATGCAGCATCATGCGCAGCTTCCGTTTTAGCATAGATGAAGATATCATCTTGGTAATTGAAACAGTTGGGGCAACTGCTTAAAATTTGTTCCATAATTCTCTGGAAGTGTTCTGATGCACTACTGGTATATCTGAACATTCCCAGATGCGTTATAAACGCCGTTATGTGTCGGCTTGATTCGTGCAATTCAACTTGGTGATAGGCATCTTTAAAATATCGAGCCGAGAAAACCATTTAGATCCGTTTAGCCTTGCAAGAAGATCGTCAAGTGTGGGTATCATATGATATTCCCTACAAATAGCAGTGTTTGCTCGTCTCATGTCAATGCACAGCCGTACGTCTCCGTTGTCCTTGATGACAACTACAACGGGAGACACCCACGGGCTTGGGCCGCTGACTTTTTCAATGATACCTTGATTCAGAAGACGATTTAATTGATCTTCAACCTGTTGGCGAAGGGCTATTGGAACACGTCGCACATGCTGTGCCACGGGCGTGGCGCTTTTGTCATTCTTGGTACGTATTTTTACACATTTAATTATTATTGAATCATTAGTAATTGTTCTTTATTATAAACTGGTAACTACCATTATGATAAGAAAATTATTTTGAGCTTTTTAGTGGAATGTTTTCACCTGTCATAAGACGAGTTTAGACAATCCCATTGAATTCCACCACTTAATTGTATCTTGACAGATACGTATTTCGACCTCAAAGGTAAGGCCGTCTTCAGTGTCTCGTACTATACGTATCTGTCAAGATACAATTAAGTGGTGGAATTCAATGGGATTGTCTAAACTCGTCTTATGACAGGTGAACTACCATTAATTACAGGGAATCTGTCAACTGAATTTTCGGAGATGTGTTGAAGTGGTTCTGAGCAAACGACGCTGGGTAAACCAATTAGCAGCACCCCAAGTTGTTTAGCTGTATCTCTGCCGAGTAAATTTTGCTCTCAACCTTTCACAACGTAGAATTTATTTATCATCAGACTAAGGCCGGAGTGGCCTGTGCTGCACATAAAAGACTTCTCCATTCAGCTCGGTTCATGGCTGCACTTCGCCAACCACGCAGTCTGCGGAGGGTCCGCAAGTCGTCCTCCACCTGATCGATCCACCTTGCCCGCTGTGCACCTCGCCTTCTTGTTCCCGTCGGATCGTTGTCGAGAACCATTTTCACCGGATTACTGTCCGACATTCTGGCTACGTGCCCGGCCCACCGCAGTCTTCCGATTTTCGCGGTGTGAACGATGGATGGTTCTCCCAACAGCTGATGCAACTCGTGGTTCATTCGCCTCCTCCACGTACCGTCCGCCATCTGCAACCCACCATAGATGGTACGCAAAACTTTCCTTTCGAAAACTCCCAGTGCGCGTTGGTCCTCCACGAGCATCGTCCAGGTCTCGTGTCCGTAGAGAACTACCGGTCTTATAAGCGTTTTGTAGATAGTCAGTTTGGTATGGCGGCGAACTCTATTCGATCGAAGCGTCTTGCGTAGTCCAAAGTACGTACGATTTCCAGCCACTATGCGTCTCCGAATTTCTCTGCTGGTATCGTTATCGGCGGTCACCAGTGAGCCCAAGTACACGAATTCTTCAACCACCTCGATTTCGTCACCACCGATAGAAACTCGTGGTGGGTGGCTCACATTGACCTCTCTTGAGCCTCTTCCTATCATGTACTTCGTCTTCGACGTGTTGATGACTAGTCCAATCCGTTTAGCTTCGCTTTTCAGTCTGATGTAGGCTTCCTCCATCCTCTCAAAGTTACGTGCCATGATATCAATGTCGTCGGCGAAACCAAATAACTGGACGGACTTTGTGAAAATCGTACCACTCGTGTCAATCCCTGCCCTTCGTATTACTCCCTCCAAAGCGATGTTGAATAGCAGACACGAAAGACCATCACCTTGCCGTAACCCTCTACGGGTTTAGAAGGGACTCGAGAATGCCCCTGAAACTCGAACTACGCACATCACCCGATCCATCGTCGCCTTGATCAACCGTATCAGTTTATCCGGAAATCCGTTTTCGTGCATTAGCTGCCATAGCTGGTCCCGATCGATTGTATCATATGCGGCTTTGAAGTCGATAAATAGATGATGTGTGGGCACGTTGTATTCGCGGCATTTCTGCAATACCTGACGTATGGGGAACCTGGTCTGTGGTAGAGCGTTCACCCATAAATCCCGCCTGGTACTGCCCCACGAACTCTCTTGCAATTGGTGTTAGTCGACGGCATAAAATTTGGGAGAGTACCTTGTAGGCGGCGTTCAGCAATGTGATTGCGCGGTAGTTGCTACAATCCAGCTTATCGCCCTTTTTGTAAATGGGACACACGACACCTTCCATCCACTCCTGCGGCAGAACCTCATCCTCCCAAACCTTGGTAATCACCCAATGCAGCGCTCTAGCCAGTGCTTCACCACCGTGTTTAAACAGCTCTCCTGGTAGTTGGTCAACTCCAGGGGCTTTGTTGTTTTCAGCCGGCCGATCTCCTCCTGGATTTCCTGGAGATTCGGAGCCGGAAGTCGCATGTCCTGCGCGCGTGCTCCTAGGTTCATTACCATACCGCCACCGTTGTCTGCCATATAGCCATTCAGGTGCTCTTCGTAGTGCTGCCGCCACCTTTGGATCACCTCACGCTCGTTCGTAAGAAGGTTCCCGTTTAAGTCCTTAAACATATCGGGCTGTGGCACGTGGCCCTTACGTGAACGGTTCAACTTCTCATAGAACTTTCGTGTGTTATTAGCGCGGTACAGTTCCTCCGTCTCTTCACGGTCTCGATCTTCCTGCTGGCGCTTTTTCCTCCGGAAAGTCGAGTTTTGTCTGTTCCGCGCCCGTTTATACTAAGGACACACCTGTGGTACTTTTACCATGGTACAAGAGGACAAGAAAATTATTCCAAGACTATCTTTGATAAAGACAATAATCAGTACGGAACTCATTTCAAGATTCTTGTACCATGGTACTTGTACCACCAGTGTGTCATTAGTATTATATCGTGCCTCGTTCGCCCTCGTGCGGTGTTGCAGCAATCTCGCCCATGCTGCATTCTTCTCCTCAACTAACTGCTCACATTCGCCGTCATACCAGTCGTTTCTCTGATCCGGAGCCACCGTGCCTAGTCCAGCGGTTGCGGTGCTTCCAATGGCGGATCGAATATCTCTCCAGCCATCTTCAAGAGATGCTGCGCCTAGCTGCTCTTCCGTTGGGAGTGCCACTTCCAGCTGCTGCGCGTAGTCTTGGGCTAGTCTACCGTCTTGTAGCCGCCCAATGTTAAGCCGCGGCGGACGACTCCGACGCGTGTTGATCACCGTCGAGAGTTTTGAGCGCAGACATACTGCGACGAGGTAGTGGTCGGATTCAATATTCGCACTGCGGTAAGTGCGTACGTTCGTGATGTCGGAGAAGAATTTACCGTCGATTAGAACGTGGTCGATTTGGTTTTCCGTTACTTGATTAGGTGATTTCCATGTGGCCTTGTGGATATTCTTACGGGGGAAGAAAGTGCTTCGGACTACCATTCCGCTTTCCTCCCTTCCTACCTGAGCGTTCATGTCACCGATGACGATTTTGACGTCCCACAGTGGGCATCCATCGTATGTCTGCTCCAGCTGCGCATAGAACGCTTCTTTCTCGTCGTCGGATCTCCCTTCGTGTGGGCAGTGCACGTTGATGATGTTATAGTTGAAGAAACGACCTTTTATCCTCAGCTTGCACATCCTTGCGTTGATTGGCTGCCACTAAATCACGCGTTGGCGCATCTTTCCCAGCACTATGAAGCCGGTTCCCAGGTTCGTTGGTGGTGCTACAGCTTTGGTAGAAGGTAGCCGCTCGATGCCCGCTTTTCCACACTTTCTGTCCTGTCCAGCAGATTTCCTGCAGCGCTACGACATCGAAGTTGCGGGGATGTAATTCATCGTAGATTATCCTATCGCAACCTGCGAAGCCTAGCGACTTGCAGTTCCATGTTCCAAGCTTCCAATCGTGATCCTTTATTCGTCGCCTAGGTCGTTGCCGATTGTATCGAGTCGTATTATCTTCTATGTCGTTCGTAATAGTTGTTTTTAAAGGCGGCTTATTGGGCCTGCGCAAACCTCCTGTCTCGTCGGAGAGCCGTCGTGTCAGGGCTGTTTAGCGTCCCACCTAACACCAGGACTTGGGCTTGTGCGCTTTGAGCGGCACACGGTCGCTTTGGCGGAGCCTACTTGCGGATACATGCAGCTTTTTATAGAGGTATAACAGGGCCCACTGTCAAACCCCACCACATCCTAGGCAGGCGCCACAACTCGCAGATGGCATGGGGAGGGATCGTCAAGCCCTTGGACATAGTCCCTGCTGCCCCCAGCACAACGTAGAAGCTGGTAGTGAAACTGAAGTTTTTTCCTTCGACAACTGCTATTTCTGCTTCAAATGTGCATATGATGGCCAGCGGGATGCGTTGAGCATATGCTGATTTTCTCGTTCGAAGTTAGATGCTCGCTGAGCCACCGGTTCATTTGTATTGATGGCGTTGAGTTTCGGTATCTTTGATGGATGATAGTTTTGGTTCTCCGTGGTAAATTTGCGTTTTGGCCTAACTGCTTCTGTCGTTCCTCTAATTGCGAGAAAACGGCACTTTTTGGCATAGTGTCCGAAACGGTTGCAGTTACGACACGAAACATTTATGGCTGGACACTGTTCCTTGGGCTTATGTTGCTCATTGCCGCACCTGCCACACTCGGTTGAGAAACGATTTTCTGGCCGACGTGATTTGTTGTCATTTCCGGTGATCTTGTTGACGAACATGTTTCCCCGACTGCCCTCGGGCATGTTCCATGAACCGGTAGTATGTTGGTTGAGCTCGCGAATCTGCTCTTGGACGGATAGATGGGTGTTGACTAAGTTTGTTAGCTGATCCAAGTTGATGTTGGGTTTCTCCAAAATTTTCCGCCGGAGCTCTGGCGGTGCGAGCATTACAATTTTGTCAATTACAGCTGCATCTTTACTTTCTTTTTCGGTGGTTCCAAACTGACACTTGTTGGCCAATACTTTCGCTCGCAGCAAGAACTTGTCTAATGTTTCACCTGCGACTGGTTTTTCATTCCAGAATGAATGTCTTTCGAATGTATCGTGACGTTTGGGAGCGAATTATTTGTCAAGCTGGCGCATTACCTTGTCAAAGTCGTAGGGGAAAGTGGGGTAAGATGGCCATATGGGGCAAGACAGCCAACGTTAATTATGCCTCAAGTGAGCATTATATTTACATTATTATTACAAGGGATGGTTCACAATAATGTAAAAGGGCTATACAACTGAAAAATGCACTTTGACAACCTCACTTGTTCTTGTAATATTGATTTGAAGATGGTTTAGTTGAAATTGAATTTTCTTATAATTTTCTAGTTACATAATTTAACAATTGAAGCCTAAATTACTCATTTTTCAGGACAAATTGATATTTACCGAAGCTTTTATATAACTATAGCATATATACAATAATAATTTGAGGAGATTCACAGTAATTAGGTTCGATAGGATATAAATCTTTGTATACACGTCGGCTTGGGGCGGTATTGCCAACTGTTAGGAACAAGGTCATCTCCAGGATTAAGAGTCGCCTAACACTTAAATGCATTTAAAAAATGATCAAAATAGTTTCTGCTTGAATCAGAGATGATTTAAAACAAAGGATATGGGTTTAACAGTATAAATTAATTTTAGGCAAATTCTGATATTGTCGTAGTGCCAGTTGTCAAGAAATCAACATAAAATACGACATTTTTAAACGAAGCATCATTTGAACATAATCCATAGAAGTGCAAGAAATGTGTCCCCTATTCTAAATAAATTTAGCACACTTTTGATATAGTTTTTGGTCCAGGCTCGTCTTGCCCCGAGGGGGTGGTCATATTGCCCCATATGGTAAATATAGGCATCATAAAAACAGCCTTTTTAAAACCAGTTTATAAGATACTGAAACTTTATTAATCAGTGTTTATTGATACTTATGTCAAAGACGGGTCATCATAAAGGTGTTTCATGGAGAAATCAGCAGAATTTGAAGCAGTGTCACTATTTTACAAGGGTTACCGCTTAGTATGGCCATCTTGCCCCACTTTCCCCTACTCTTTATTTCCGATCGCTGCATGGTTGTCCTCTGGTAAGCCTTCGTATATACGCTGCAGTTGACGACCAGCGACGGCGAGAAAATATTTTTGAGCTTTTTTTTTCTGCTTTTTACCTAGAGCAGCGGCTATGTATTCGAATTGATTCTTGTAGTCGATCCATTATTGCCTGAGTTCTGTTAGTGGTACATTGTCGCATTCAAATGGTGGGAGCTTGAATATTTGATCCTCCATACCTGTAGAATTGTACAGATGACATTGTAGTATTTTGTTATAGTTAGCATTCAATATTACTTTCTGGGGGGAAATGCTTATCTAATCTTCCGGTCAATGTCATCATATAGTACATATATTCCTGTATATATACGATTGTGATGCATCACCAGTGCTACGATGTGCACGTATTACCTGGCAATCTAACTGCATTGATTGTCTGCCTTTTCAGAATTCCCAATAAGATTCCGTTGAAATATCACAAATGATGGTAATTGCTTGTGGAAAGGGAAAGAAAAGTGCAGTGGGTATCGGCCAAGTTCCCCCTGGCGGTGCTAAAATGATAAGCGGGAACAATACCTAATTCCATTTGAATCTTTTAGTATACTTAGTGATTAGCATGCGTTATTATTTTATGGGGGGGCACGCATGGAACATATTTTTCAACGCGGGTGTCAGGCGGCTGACCCATGCTCGACCAAAATAGTAAATTTAGCTAGAATATTTGAATTTTGTCTGATTGTTTTTATTTTATTTTTATTTTTGCCATCAAATGATTAGGAGCTTATTTTCAGCATCTCATAACGCAAGAGAGGGTAAAACTCTGCGTTGCATAGAACAGTTTAGGAGGTCCCCGATTCGGTGCATTGCTGCACTGTCGTGTGGAGCATGGTTGTCCCGTGTCGTTTATGGCGATGTCGTTCTCGCATCTATGACGCCTTTGGTTGAACAAATCATTTTATATAATGGCTGGACATGTTAATAATTCATTCTAGTTCTCAAATCTTGTAGTAGATACTTCTGGAGGCTGTCAAGGTGGTGGGAGGGACATTGCCTATGAGTGACAGAGGCGGTTGTGCTCGGGGCGGCAGTATGGTGAAAGCAGTTTCTGGACAGTTAGGATTCAGTTTTCATACTTAAAAGAATATCTAGAATAATATTATATTTTGATGAGCAATAACAATGCCATCCTCCACTTTTTAATCACGAGCTTTATTAGTAGCATAGGTTATCAGTACTCCTAATATACTTAATTCGGTGGGCACGCTTGGAACACATTTTTTACTTAAGTTCGACCAAAATTGTAAAATTTAATTGATTTATTCAGTTTAATTATTTTAATCTTTCTGCGTCAAATGGTTAGGTATTTGTTCCCCCACCCCTCCTGCTCCCTCCTTTTCTATTTTATGTTTCCAAACTTAAACCAACGTGATAACACTAATCCCAAACTGCACGTACCTCTATCATATCAATCTACATACGAGTCTACATACAAGAAGCGACAATCACCAGAAAACGGATTTCAATCATTTCCCTTCTACCATAAGTATAAATCATCTAAGCTATAATAAACTCTATCGTAGCGATCCCGAACTGTCTAAACATCTATTATGAACATAAACACAACCGTTTCTATCTCTACAAACATTTCTCTAATAAAAAGGTTCCATAGCAGTCGCTAGAGCCGGAAGCGGTCAACAAGCCGCTCCATACTCTCCTCCCCTATCTTCTATTATCTCACAAATTTACTACCCTGAAACTGAACTGTTTCCGTCCCCTTATGGGTCTGAAGCAGAGGACTGGACGCTCGAGCCTACCAGTCAGTGGATGGAAAGGTCCGGGGGGATAAAGGGTCTATCACAAGCCTCGGATAACCTGGAATAAGTTTTCCACGAGTCGAGTTCACATTGATTTCATGAGTTCTATAAATTAATCGTCACGTTGAAAATTTAAGCCAGCAGTGTAAACGTATTGCCTAATGTCATACAACGTAGATTGGCCACGGCCCGGGGATACGTTGAGTATAACAAGAATAACAAGAATAGTTAGCATTCAATATTACTTTCTCTTTCGAGCCTTAGGACATCAACACGCTGTGAGAATTATCATTTCTTAATGACACGTTGCCATTGGCAACCGTAGTAGATTGGTGGTCTGTTAGGCTAATCTAACAGTCATTGCTACCAATGGCAACCGGTATTTTTTTTTGCCTAGCCATCAGAATTTGTTGCTCTGACGGTTCCTGGAACTTCTTTCTGCCAAGCCAACGAAACATGCCGTTGCTGAGGCGGTTTCATTTTTGAAGGCGAAGTTTTTCTGCCCAGCCAACAGAGTGCTTCTATCGCTAAAGCGGTTCCCTTTTAAGGCGAACTTCATTCTGCCTAGCCAACGGAACATGCCGTTACTGAGGCGGTTCTTTTGCCAAAGGAGGTTTTTTCTCTGCCCAGCCAACAGAATTAGTCTGTTGCTGCGGCGGTTCTCTTCTAAGGCGAACTTTTTTTTTATGCTTAGCCAACAAATTGTTTGTGTTGCTAAAGCGGTTCCCTTTTAAGGCGAACTATTTTTTCTGCCTAGCCAACGGACCGTATCGGGTCGGCCTGAGCAACGGCGGTTCACATTTTTGAGTGAACATTTTTCGTTTTTGTTTAGGTCAACGCTTCATTGCCCAGGTAACCCATGACTTTGCTTCACTTGCCTGAGAATGTCCCAAGCTTTCGAAAAAGAAGATTTTTTTATACCTACAGGATCAGTTTTTTTAGATTTCACTTGGGTTCGCCTCGTCGCCAGATTATGTGATGTGAACCTAATATGGTCCGCGAATTAATTATAATTTATTTCGGTTTATTTAGCACTACTTTCAGTACACCGGAGTTTAAACCTGTGTCCACGATCCGAACTGTTTTTCCAAACTAAGACTCTCCTCGTTCAAGGCCTACTCTATTTCTAATTCACCAAAAATAGTATGTACTATAGATAGTAGAATCTATAGATGAGCGAAAGCATGGCTGAGTCGATTTTTTTGCCCGTGCACACGCGCATATGACGTCACAGCCCTTAACGTTTCCATTGAAATCGTGACGTCATGCTCGTTTGGAGACACGTTTGACAGTTCGTTTGGAGACAGAGGATTTATCTTCGCTCATCTATATATTCCACTATCTATAGTATGTACGAATTAGTTTTAGACAAAATCTACCTTCGAATTCGGGATCAAGATAGGGCGTACGGAGGAACTTCACAACACCTCCTCAGTACATTCAAAGTTAATTGCGCATGACTTGGAAGCTTTACATGCGATTTTCTCAGTTGCATTTTTTGAATTTGGTACAAGTATGTCTCATTGGTACTGGAATCACTCATGTGTTCTCTGCATTTCATGTATTTTATTTAATAGACTGAGATAACAAATCTCCTATATTTAATTATAATGGACTGGAGCCAATCGTAGTGCTCCCTTCATTTCTCAATTAATAACAAATAGACTAATGGAGCGGGACTACTCGTAGTATCCCCTACATTTTCGCATTACATACTCGTCACGGTGTGTCTATGGGGAAACATTATTTTTCAAAAATCAGTATCTCTGAAACACCCACCACGTGAAAGTAGATGAGCGATTCCAAGCAACAGCATCAAAATTTAAGAAAATTTTTAATTCATGATTTTCTATTGAGTTGAAACTTTGCACAGTTTTTCAATTTCATCTAAATCGTCATTTTCGATATCAAATCTTCATATTGAGTCACGACTAACTTTTCAAAAGGGTGTATGTGAAAATGGTTCAAAAATATTTAAAAAGCTGCACAGCAAAAACGGAATGTTCAATAGTTATGATTTTTTCAGCAAAGTTAGACAACTAAATGGTGATTCTTAAAAAAATGTGCACAGTAAAAAAAAAAATTTTGCCTTTAAAAATATCATTTTTGTCACAAAAACTCAAATATCTCAAAACCCTATCTTTTTTCGAACGTAATTTTTTTTAGGGAAAACGGTCCATTATATTAGCTATCTACCATAAAAATTTGGTGATGGTAAACTAATAAACAAAAAAGTTATGACATTTCAAACATTTCACAATTTTCACATATAGTAAACAAAAAAATTTCCGTGTATTTTTTTCAAGAATCGCAGTTTGATGCTGATTTTATTGTTAAGGGCCTTGCGTGAGTTAAACAAGTTGTTTGTATGATATTCCATATTTATGTATTCATCGATATTATGTATATTATATGTATAAATATTATATGTATAAATAAATAAAAATGAATTAATATTATCACAAGTATTAAATTAAATGTGGCAGTTACACAATGTTGTTATAGAAACTCTAAGAGTTTTGGGTTTGAATTTTGGTATGGGTTATGATATCATGAAAACAGTTTATTAATACTTATTTTTTATTTATTTTTATTCAAATTTTTTAAAATATCGAACACTTTTGAATTATTATCAGCACAGTTTGAGTATAGTTTTGCTTTAATTTTATTTTCCGACAATGGAATGAAACAGTGAAATTTTTGGGTTCCTTGGATCGTTTTCGCGTTATTAAATTGCTCGCTGAGCTCTGAAGCCTTTATTTCGTACTCTTCAGTAGTAGTAAAACAAAATGATAATTTGGTTAAATCATTTTCTTTTCTACGATTTGCCCAATCAAAAGTTCTTTCGCAGTTTTAATTGGATGCTCACGTTCTTTGGCTAAACTTGCTCTTGTGGCCATGCGCTTTATTGTTCCTCAATAGCATCACAAGGACCTTTGCCATGTGATGTAGCAAAAAACTGCCATTCTGCATCAATTCCGTACATTGATTTAAATTGACATAGGCTCGAAAAATTCTTACGATTTTTGTACTGCGACGCTGCTCCATCAGACATGAAATATATCTTTTTGACTTCTTTATGCTTATCAACGCGTAAAAAGTTAATCATTTTTTCAATGAACAAGTTTACGGATACTGAATCGTGTCTTAAATCTTCGGAAATTATAATAAAACCTAAGTGTTCAATTTGCGTACTTCCATTAAAATAAATAACGAATGGATGAATTGTAGCTTGTTGTACGTTCCAGTGATGGGACTGCACTTCATCTTGCAATACAAAGCTGTAATTTTCAGAAAAATCACAAATGACTAAAAATTCCATTTTGTAATGTATTTTTCGTATTTTTTAAAAAGCTGGATTGTTCTGTTTTAATGAAATCGTTGAGGATTAAACTTTCTAATTTCAAGAAAAATATGACACAAACTCATCTACAGGTTTTACAATAGTTTCTATGTCACACCTATCCGTGGTCACCCATTGCTCAAATGATAACTGATCAATATATTTTTCTTCAAACTCAGCGTATAAAGTATTTTCCAATGATGAAGAATCTGGACAATCCGAACAAGATCGTAGATAGCAATTTGATGTTGTATTTTTCACACAAAAGACTACCAGTTAACATTTTAATATCCTTTGTTAAATTGATTCTTTTCAAACTATGTAAAATAAGATTAATATTCTCATGGGTTGTGCACACACACACATTATGTGTTCCTGAATTGGAAAGAAGCTTACATTGCCTTGACCGAAGGCTTGCAAATGAGGAAAAACCTATTTTAATATTATCGTGAATTTCCTTGAAGCGTGTGTACGCTTCTTTCAAAGTCGTCATCATTAATCGTTTTTGGATTGCTTGACGCTTTCCATCTTGTTTTACTGATACATAATCTTTTTGACCAGGCATAGCTCGACTTACTTCATCATCTTCAAAATATTGAACTACTATTTCTTTTGTCTCATCTGTTAATGCAGTACTAGACCTAGTATTTTTGGTTGAAAGACAGTTATTCTTCAATTGTTTTGCCTCTTTTACTGTATTTCTATTGGTTTGAACTCATCAATGGCATCCTGAATAGACCACGAACTTGGCAGCATCGACAAAATCAATAATTTTTCTTTCCTTGTCGTGGCTGCATTCGAGAACCTTTCCTTCATATTTATAATTACCTCATCGTAGTCTGTATTTTCCACATCATCAGGTCCCTAATTTGAAGAGGTTTCTTCGTACAGCTTCGTTTATTTCACGGTATTTTTCTCCGGGTAATAAACGTAGTCCATCTTACTCCATTTAATCGGAGTCACTTTTTATCCCAGCTATGCCCTCGTTAAAGCGTTCGATGTTGACCTTTTGGATACACTCATCTTCCGATTGATTTGTTGAAACAGATTTCGCTGATGGTACGGTGGCAAGGCTCTCAGCACTTAATACTTCTGGTAATTCCTCAGTTGTTGTCGATACATCTGGCAATTCCTCAGTTGCTGTCGTTTTCGAACTTCCTGCGCTCTGCTCAACCGATGATATACAGATTGCTCTTTTGTCAACGTTTAGACGGCAGGACGTGCAAATGCGTAAATTTGTATTCAATGTGGACATTGGAGCATAACCAGTCGCTTTCAGTTTATCTATGGTGCTTTCGGTGAGATTTCGTAACTCTTTTGAACACTTTTTTCCATCAAACGGCCTACAACAGTTGAGAAAGCGGCTACTCATGTTGTTCGTAATATTTCAATAAACAAAATCACTTTTAAGTTTTTACTGACTAGTTTGGTGTCAAGAAAAAAATTACTATAAGATCTTTAACAACCTTAGTAGTAGTAATTTTTTTGCTTTTTCGTGAGCATTGTCATGGTATGTACCTATCATGCATTTGTTAAACCGTCTAAGACGAATTAAGTACTGTCCATTTAATTCCACTAGTTAATTTTCGTAATCTTTGCAGATACGTATTTCGACCACAACTGTGTGGTCGTCTTCAGTGTCTTGTACTTGACTCGACTTCTCGACTCGAGTCGAGTCAAGTACAAGACACTGAAGACGACCACACAGTTGTGGTCGAAATACGTATCTGCAAAGATAACGAAAATTAACTGGTGGAATTAAATGGACAGTACTTAATTCGTCTTAGACGGTTTAATACATTCCACTAAACGAGCTTAATATATTTTTCTGAAAATGCATTTGTTGTTGTTGAAGATACCCGTTTCCTCCCGATCAAAAAGTCTATTCTCTAAGAGGTATATTTTTTGCAGGTAAACTATAGACGTACACGTGTATATAAATCTTTGATTTTGCAGCTTTTGTCTTAAAAATAACATTTCTGATATGTTTCTATCAACGTTATTATCAACAGGTTTCAACACTATTAAAAGAATTTTTCGCCAGTCACGTGCAATGAAAATTATGACACTATCAATACTTTTGATCACAACACTGGATCGTGTCTAAGTTTCTTATAGATGCTATGAATAATTAAATCAAAATATCATGAAAACAACTTGTTTAAATCACGTCCCTTAACAATAAAATCTGCATCAAACTGCAATTCTCGAAATAACTTACACAGAAAAAATTTTTTTTACTAAATGTGAAAATTGTGAAATGTTTGAAATGTCATAACTTTTTTGTTTATTAGTTTACCATCACCAAATTTTTATGGTAGATAACTAATATAATGGACCGTTTTCCTAAAAAATTACGTTCGAAAAAAGATAGGGTTTTGAGATATTTGAGTTTTGTGACAAAAATGATATTTTTAAAGGCAAAAAAATTTTTTTTTACTGTGCACATTTTCTTAAGAATCACCATTTAGTTGTCTAACTTTGCTGAAAAATCATAACAATCGAACATTCCGTTTTTTTGCTGTGCAGCTTTTTAAATATTTTTGAACCATTTTCACATACACCTTTTGAAAAGTTAGTCGTGACTCAATATGAAGATTTGATATCGAAAAATGACGATTTAGATGAAATTGAAAAACTGTGCAGAGTTTCAAATATTTTCGAAATGGTCGCTCAGGATCGACTGACATGCCCCCGTGGAATGCCTCAGATGCTCTCCTCTTTCATATAGTGGGTAAACTAGAGATGGGCGTTCCGCTCAGGAGCTGTTCCAAAGATTCGCTTCCTTACATTGAGCTGATGAGCCATGGATCTTTTTTAAAGAAGCCCAGCTCAGCAGCTCACTATAAATTGATGAAATCATTGTCAAACACGCGCCTAGAGAAACTCCCTCGAGCGTACGCACTCGAGTACGCGCGCTGTTGTATTTTGTACAGCACAAACGAAAATACCACGCTCTCGGTACACAACACAAGCGAGCTTGTATGAGCATTCCAGTCCAGTACCGCGCACGTGCTGATCGTTTATTATTTGCACCTCAAGCACCATCAAGCCAAGCGACAGAACCATCTAGCCAAGCAACAGAAATCATTTCTGCTGCAGAGAGGAATAAGAAACACACAAGCAAAAATAATCTAGCTTGCCGCCTTTTTCTTAACCCATACCCACATACTCGGCGCTACGAACGGACACACAAAAGATACCTAGTAGTGCGGTAGCGAACGAACCGTACTAAGCAAAAGATCCGAAGATCCGAACAACTCTCAGTTCCGCTCATGTCGTCGTCCGTCTCGAAATTGCTGTGACATGGAAGCGAGAGCTGCGCCACTAGCTCAGATCCGTGCGACACGGATCTCAAACCGGATCAGTCGCGACCGATTCTAGCGACCGAACCGTGTGGTTCAAACGAACCGAGCTGGGTGCTGTGTCTTGCACGGAGCGGATCTTTACTTGCGACGGGTTTTCCCGCCAGCATACTGCTACATGTGTACTCGGTTTGTTTGTAACACCGTGCTCTGTATTTTTTTACTCTCTTGTTTTTATTTCTCTCGCATTTCGGGAACCAATATACACTGAAAACTAAAACTACCCAAAAGTGGGTTGTTTACACTCAAAACCGTGGTTTGGGCCAATAACCCAAATTTGAGTAAAATGGCTTTTCTGGCACTAGGTAGTTTGCCTTTAATCCCATGTAAACAATTTACCCAAAGCTGAGTTTAATTTATCCAAAGCGGACCTTGATCAACCCAAAATAGAGAATATTGAATTTACTCAAATTTGGGTTATTGGGCTGAGCAACCTCGGTGAGGTGTTTGCATCTTGCTCTAGTTTTGATAGCAATCATGGGAAAAAAAGGGAAAACTACCCAAATTTGGGTAAATTTTTTCTGCGATATTCTCAATAGTGCGTATATTGAACTCAAAGTTTGGGTTGATTTATCTGTCCGTGTAGATGAATGGGCTCGCTTGTATGAAAATGTCAACTACGCATGGTTAGAAGGGTTAGAAGCGCGCGCAAACAAGGCATTGATTCCTACTGCACCCAGTATGAAGAGAAAACTTATGACACGTGATATGGTTCATATACATATCAGAGACTAGGGACGGAATTATTTAAATTAACGATTTGAGAAACGTTATCAACAAAATGTAACTTAGAATTATGAATAGAAAATAATGTTGAGTTAGTTTTGTATAGAAATAAATGTGATAGTTCTAAATGAACTCCTAGACTTCAAAAACTAGACGGTCAGAAAAAGCGTAATAAATGTTATTAGTTTAAAATTGTCGGTTTTTCAATAGAAATCATTACCTCACTGTAGCTAAACATTTTAAAAATTTCAAAAGAAAGGTAAATAGATGAATGATGAACGAATGAATAAATCAATGAATGACATAAATTTTTCAAATTTTTGAACAATAATTAAAATAATAATATTAACAATTATGTTTTATTATATGTAGCATTAAAGAACTGAAGAGCTGATCCAAGGAGCTGACTCTTTTCAATGAACTGAACGGATCAGATCCGCTCACTGCAATGAGCTGTTTTGCCCATCTCTAGGGTAAACTAAAATGTTCTATCGGAGGATCTAGAACAATTTTAATTTTATTCACTGTTTTTGGTGCAAATTCCATAGAAATCTCAAATGATAGCCAATTCAACCCCCAAAAATGTATGGAAAAATGACCCCCGATAGAACATTTTAAAAATGCACTTACGTGAAGAAAGGAAAATCTATTCTTTCGTGTAGTGAGTGTTTTAGAGATACTGATTTTTTGAAAATAAGCCTCTTCGGACAAACACACCGTGTCGTATCTTTTTTTTTCTCAATAAATCGCCTGCTTTGAGCGTGTTTACAGCGACACACTAGGAGTTAACTTTGGAAAATCAGTTTGGCGAAAGGCATCTAATGTTTAATACCTCGAAAATAAACGTCTTAATTGAAAACATATTTGGTAAGCGTAGAAGCGGACACTTTCCTACATAACTGCTATCAAATAGTTTTTCGTGAAAAGTTCCTACTGTTGAGAAAATTCGCGTTAGATGTCTTTCGCCATACACATTTTTGGCGGTTGAGGGCCGATGTCCATGTAATGGTTTTTTACGCTGCGTGCACGCCGCGTTCACGCAAGGCACCCAGCATCAAATGGAGAAATGCACACGTAAACGTCTGCATGACTACATTTGATGCTGGATTGCTGGGTACCTTGCGTGGACGCGGCGTGCACGCAGTTTGAAAAAACGCTTCGTGGGCATCGACCCTAAGGGCAATTTTCAACCCCAGGGGCTTTAAAGTTTTTCAGCCGGCCGATCTCCTCCTGGATTTCCTAGATATTTGAATCCAGAAGACGTTTGTGCTGCGCGCGTGCTCCCAGGTTCATTACCATACCGCCACCGTGATCTGCCACATCGCCATATAAGTGCTTTTTGTAGTCCTGAAGCCATCTTTGGATCACCACACCACGCTCTTTCGTAAGAATGCGTTATTAGCGCGGTACAGTTGCTCCATCTTTCTCCGCAGCTCATAAGGCTACTAATGAGATCAAATTTCCAACACTAGGCACATAGCCGAACTCTCGCAATCTATTTTAAAAACCAAATCTTTCACACGTATTATTGTGTGCAATGCCAACCGAGTAGGATGAGTATTTAGTTATGTCTGGAAATTGTGCTTAATGAAGTAAGGCTGTGTGATTGTACCAGGTTGGTCGTCAGATCCCTTCCCGACCACATAAGCGAGGAAATAGATCGCCACTCGAGTTCAGTACAATCAATATTTGTTGTCAGGTAATTTATATTAAATTAAATTACCTTGAAGGTAGGTTACATTAAATTAATTTTTTTCATCCATCATAAGAATTTACTTTTTCATACGTTGCTATTTCGACAGTTTTCACTCCCCGGTCTCTGGTTAATGGGAACTATCCTTGCATCTCAGATATTAAACAATCTGGTCAAACAAACTAATCAATCGCAACTATCCTTGCATCTCAGATATTAAACAGCCGAATGACTATAGAGGCCGTACAGAGATTACGTAAAGGGGAGGGATGTGCCCCATTTTTTATGCTTCGTACGAAGAAAATCAATTGAAAAATTTGAACGCCTCATAATTTTCCGTATTTTATATTCCAGAATGAAACATACCAGGACAAGGCCTCAACTATCCACACCGAAATGAGCAGCCTCAAAGCCACATTCCAACGAGTAGCAGATCCAGTTCAGCAACTCCACAATCGGTTCGTCTTGGAGGAATCGCTAAGTCGTGAGTGGATCACTGCTTACCGCGATCTACGCAGCCCCAACAAAAATCGTGTCAACGAAAAAGCCAAATATCTGGTGGATCGGCTACGTGACTCGTGGCAGCATTTGCTACGTGACCGCGCCACTCGATCGCTCACCTACAATGATGAACAATTCCATGCCCTCGAGAAAATCAAAATCACCGAAACGGGAAAGCGAGTCAAGACGCTCTTGAACGAGGATGTGCGCCCTGCGGTGGAGCTGGAGGCTGAGTGTCTGGCCGATTGGTATAAAAAGGCCCAAACAATCTTTTTGCAGACGCAGTTTTTGCTCAAGGATGTCAGCTCTCATGAGGAGACCCTGTACGATGTCAGGGTGCGCTTAGTGCAGATGAAGGAAGATTTGAAGGAGGACATCAAGAACGACAGTGAGGTGTCTAAGATTGCCAACGAGACGAGCGCGAATGAACAGAATATTGAGTATATGAAGAAATCCAAAGAGATGCAATGCTATTTGCGGGTAAATTTATTAGAAATTTGTTTCTTCAAATAAACTTTTACTAATGCTTTGTGGATATTTTTCAGACGATGTTTAACTTACAACGGGAAATCAAGAAAAGTCTTCTGCAAAATAACGAAATAGTTGACGATTTGTGCAAATTGACAAGCGAACATCCTTCGAAAGAGGAAATTTTCGACTGATTATTGCAACTCTCTAAATGCAATGCACATTCGTTTGCATTATATTTTATCCGGAAACTATATACAGATTAAGTAACTACCTTTGGTTAATTGTAAGTTGTATCCTTATTTTATTCTATAATAAAAGTATTTTACTTTTACATTTACATTTTATTCATAGTAGTTTGTCCAATTGAAACTGTGTAATATTTTCTACCATCGCGACTTTTTACTGACGATCTCAAGGCATTCCGATACGGAAAACTGTGACAGTCTTTAGATCACCTGGACGACGTTAAAAAAAACACTTTAATAAAGATTAAAAAAAAACCTGGGCGACGTCATTTTAGCTGATAATATTACTGTACTATGGAAACGGCGCTCTGTTATGCATAGTAAACGAGCGACCTTGCCGAACGCTTCTCTACGCAGAATTATTATATCTATGACTAAAGCATCTAGCGAGCAACAAATTTCCCTTAGCGAAGCCATCTCGACATATGGTTGGTGCAAATAAACCCCTTCTGTTCGGAATCGGTCCAAAGAAAAAATAGTTTACATCTAAACAGATAACACTGAATCAACAATTTGACGCCACAATACACGGTTCGAGGCCGCATCTCTCCATCCTCGAATGCGCCAAGTCGTTTTGCACCTGGTCTGCCCACCTCGCTCGCTGCGCTCCACGCCGTCTCGTACCTGCCGGATTGGAAGCGAACACCATCTTTGCAGGGTTGTTGTTCGGCATTCTTGCAACATGCCCTGCCCATCGCACCTTTCCGACTTTAGTTACCATCTGGATACTGGGTTCGCCGTAGAGCTGGGCGAGCTCGTGGTTCATTCTTCACCGCCACACACCGACAAAGATGGTCTGAAGCACCCGTCTTTCGAATACTCCGAGTGCTTACAAGTCCTCCTCGAGCATTGTCCATGTTTCTTGTCCGTAGAGGACAACCCGTCTTATTAGCGTCTTGTACATGGCACATTTGGTACGGTGGCGAATCTTTTTTGACCGCAGTTTCTTCTAGAGCCCGTAGTAGGCCCGACTTCCACGGATGATGCGCCTTCGTATTTCACGACTAACATTGTTATCATCCGTTAGCAAAGATCCAAGGTAGACGAATTCCTCGACCACCTCGAAAGTATCCCCGTCTATCGTAACACTGCACTGCTTCCCAGGCGGGCCCTGTCGCGCTCGGTTCCGCCCACAAGCATGTACTTTGTCTTTGACGCATTCACCACCAGTCCCACTTTTGTTGCTTCACGTTTCAGGCGGGTGTACAGTTCTGCCACCTTTGCAAATGTTCGGCCGACAATGTCCATGTCATCCGCGAAACAAATAAATTTACTGGATCTGTTGAAAATCGTACCCCGGCTCTCCGCATGACACCTTCTAACGCAATGTTGAACAATAGGCACGAAAAGAGCCCACGCGTTATAGTATGTCCAATGTGTTCTGGAGTTTGGATCAACTGGTCTACCATGTCAACTATGCTCGATAGCTAGCCGAAATCGACCAGTCGAGCCCATACAAGTCTTTAGAGCCTACGAGTATGATTTGCAACTCTAGGATCTCCAATGTGTTCTGGAGTTTGGATCAATTGGTCTATCTGGCCAACTACGCTTGATAGCTATCTGAAATCGACCAGTCATGTCCATACAAGTCCGTAATGCCATTGCGTTTGATTTGCAGCTCAGATATACCCAAACCATATGTTCTAGGTTCTCCAAACTGTTCTAAAGTTTGAATAAATTTGTCTACCAGATTAACCAGATCATATATCACGCAGAGAAAACGACATTAAAAACAAACATATTCTAGGTAAATCCAAACATAAATGCAGTTTGTTCTGGCATCAAAAATAAATATGTTTGGATCAATGGGATGGGATGGGGAGCAAGAAAACATCTGCTTCTACTCTGGCTTCTACTCCTCTGCTGACTTCCGATCGGATCCGATCCGAACTCGAGTTTTTGTTTACTTTTGCAAGAGCGAGCGAGGGGTTGCCCACTAGTGAATGTATAAAATAAACAGGGATTTAATTTGGTTTTAAAAATAAATATGTTTGATTCAAACATATTACCATTTTGGAAACAAACATGTATATTTTTTAAGCAAATGGATGAAATTTGTATCCGTGATGGACATGACTGGTCAATTTCGGATAGTTATCGAGCGTAGTTGACCTGGTAGACCAAATAATCCAAACTCCAGAACAGATTGTAAAGCCTAGAACATCTGGTTTGGGTATATCTGAGCTGCAAGTCATTCTCGTGGGCTCTAAAGACTTGTATGGGCTTGACTGGTCGAATTCAGATAGCTATCGAGCGCAGTTGACATGGTAGACCATTTGATTCAAACTCCAGAACACATTGGAGAGCTTAGAACATCTGGTTTAAGTATATCTAAGCTGCAAATCATACGCGTGGGCTCTACGGACTTGTATGGACGTGACTGGTCGATATCGGATAGCTATCAAGCGCAGTTGATTTGGTAGACCAATATATCCAAACTCCAGAACAGTTTGGAGAACCTAGAACATTTGGTTTGGGTATATCTCAGCTGCATATCATACGCGTGGGCTCAACGGACTTGTATGGACATGACTGACCGATTTTGGATAGTTATCGACCGCAGTTGACCTGGTAGACCAAATAATCCAAATTCCAGAACAGTTTGGAGAGCCTAGAATATCTGGTATGGGTATATCTGAGTTGCAAATCATACTCGTGGGCTCTACGGACTTGTATGGACGTGACTGGTCGATTTCAGATAGCTATCGAGCGCAGTTGACTTGGTAGACCAATTTATCCAAACTCCAGAACAATTTGGAGAGCCTAAAATATCTGGTTTGAGTATATCTCAGTTGCAAATCATACGCGTGGGCTCAACGGACTTGTATGGACATGACTGGTCGATTTCGGATCGCTATCGAGCGCAGTTGACTTGGTAGACCAATTTATCCAAACTCCAGAACAGTTTGGAGAGCCTATAATATCTGGTTTGGGTGGGCTCTACGGACTTGTATGGACATGACTGGTCGATTTCGGATAGCTATCGAGCGCAGTTGACTTGGTAGACCAATTTATCCAAACTCCATAACAGTTTGGAGAGCCTAGAACATCTGCTTTGGGTATATCTGAGCGGCAAATCATACGCGTGGGCTCTACGGACATGTATGGACGTGACCGGTCGATTTCGGATAGCTATCGAGCGCAGTTGACTTGGTAGATCGATTGATCCAAACTCCAGAACAGTTTGGAGAGCCTAGAACATTTGGTTTGGGTATATCTGAGCGGCAAAACATACGCGTGGGCTCTACGGACTTGTTTGGACATGACTGGTCGATTTCGGAGAGCTATCGAGTGCAGTTGACTTGGTAGACCAATTTATCCAAACTCCAGAACAGTTTGGAGAGCTTATAACATTTGGTTTGGGTATATCTGAGCGGCAAATCATACGCGTGGGCTCTACGGACTTGTATGAACATGACTGGTCGATTTCGGATAGCTATCGAATGCAGTTGACCTCGTAGACCAATTGATCCAAATTCCAGAACAGTTTGGAGAACCTAGATCATCTGTATTAGGCAGAACTGAGTGAAATATCGGCCTCTACGAACTGGCATGGACATGACGGGTTTTCATTGGCACGGATTTTCGTAGTTTTCTTCGGCAAAAATTGCATATCATCTTTCATCAGTTATAGAGGTCGTTTTGGAGTCGCTAGGGATGTCCAGAAGAAACATATTGTTCACATATAGTATAGTCAATGCTAGAATAGTGTTGTAAAACATTTTTGGAACCTGTTAGTGTTGTTCACACTGAAATATGTCATGTAAAGTAAATTTTAATGTATTTTGAAAAAAAAAACCATTCTTACTCACGCCCCTCTAGGGAAAAAATGAGCATCCCTAGAAACATAACTCACCAATATGGTGAAACTAGATGAGATGGGTAGGTGCCCTTCTTAGCCGTGCGGTGAGACGCGCGGCTACAAAGCAAGACCATGCTGAGGGTGGCTGGGTTCGATTCCCGGTGCAGGTCTAGGCAATTTTTGGATTGGAAATTGTCTCGACTTTCCTGGGCATAAAAGTATCATCGTGTTAGACTCATGATATACGAATGCAAAAATGGTAACCTGGCTTAGAAACCTCGCAGTTAATAACTGTGGAAGTGCTTAATGAACACTAAGCTGCGAGGCGGCTCTGTCCCAGTGTGGGGATGTAATGCCAATAAGAAGAAGAAGAAGAAGCTGAGATGGGTAAGACATCCGTAAAAGAATAGTGAAAATCGGTCAAAAGACGGCTGAAAACCAGCTGTTTCAAAATTTAGTTCCCATGATTTTCTGATCACGGTATTCGGCGTGTTAAAGGCTTTTGAATACTTATGCCTTATGTCTTATGCCTTGCGTTCATTTTTTCCATAATGTCACCGAAAATTGTGCACAGAACATTATTCTTAATCACACCGACCACAAGAAAGTTTGCATCCATCAAAATCCATTATATAAGAATCCGAAATTTGTAGCACATTTAGTCATCTTGTATCCTGCAGATCGCTATTTGATTTATATAGTGAATTATGATAAAAAACAAGCATTTTTAGTGAACTTAAATTTATATGAGATGTCAGATTGAAGTCAGCACTTCAATGGACTACAATAGAAACTTCACTACAATTTTTGTAAGGACGTGGCCGACGCTATTGTTAATGTCAAATATTATTTGTTATGAAATTATTATTGAATTATTATGAAATTGGTCAATTAGTTACATTATCGTTTGATTACCATTTTTGAGTTTGTTTCAATTGTGTTTGAACTACAATCTCCGAGTTATGAATAATATCGCAAAAATGTCAATTATGATGCACGTGCATCACTTAAGCACACTCCACATACTTTGTAGTACATATTCTAAGTATTCAGCTTCAATCATGGAAACCAAAAAAATTGAAATTTTGTATGAAATTTTTTTCCCGTTTTTGGCAACATCCCCATTTTGGCAACATTAAAATCCGATAGTGTTGCCAAAATCTGGAAGGGACTGTAGTACCTTAACCATGATTAATTTTAATAATTTAGAAAATACCGGAATTTCGAGATTTTCCGAGATATGCAAAATTTACTATCCCAAATCCCGGGACAAAAAAGCCAAGAGAACGACTATCTAGTAGGTCTTCATGTCTCTCAGACAGTGGCGTAGCCAGGGGGGTGGTTTTGGGTATAAAACCCCCCTCAGAGACAAAATTTTTGGAAGAAATTTTTTTTTCGAAAAAAAATGTACAGAAAACCCCCCCCCCCCCCCCCCAGACCAATTTTCTGGCTACGCCACTGCTCTCAGAATCAATAAGTCAACCATACCAAAGCTTCTGCTAGAACAGCACAGCTCCAATATTGTGAAGAATGAACTTCACAGTTGCCATTAACAGTTAGGTTCTTATAATACTCTGTCAGAACATTTATTAATATGTAGGTTTATGGTATCTAGATCATGAATTATGAGTGGACTAAAACCATACTGAGACATGGATTCAGCAGTGTGGTACGATACTGGGCGATGACATTTATTCCCTGTCAACTCTTGGTATATTCGAATAGCCCGATTAACAGCTTTGATTTTCGTCAGGTTCTGCAGATCTACAATTTAAAACTTCTGCAAAAGCATGAAATAACATGAAAAAACAAGAAAATTATTTTAAGCTTTAAGTGGAATGTATTTACTTGTCATAAGACGAGTTTGTACAATTCCATTTAATTCCACTACTTTATTGTACCTTTGACAGATACGTATTTTGACCTCAACAGTAAGGTCATCTTCAGTGTCTCGTACTTGAAGTCGAGTCAAGTACGAGAACTAAAGACAACCTTACTGTTGAGGTCGAAATACGTATCAGTCAAAGGTACAATAAAGATGTGGAATTGAATGAAATTGTACAAACTCGTCTTATGACAAATGAAAAAAAAAACATTTTTAAAGATTGGTGTTAAGAGTGAATTAATGGATATCTGTAAGGCTGACTGACGTTCGTCCAAGATTCATAAATCATACTCATTCAATTGCACCTAACACGAATAAAGCAGCTGGCGGCATCAGACTCAGAGGAAAATAATTTACTGTCATCTACAACCAGCACCCGCCGACGCCCTGCACCACAGTTAATATCCTTGAGCCAACACGGAAGGCAAGGGAAAAAGGACACCACCCCAAGCCCATCCTCCAAACAGCAGACCGATGTAATACAAAAGAACTTGGGCTAGGGGCAAATCGGAGCAGTAACGGCGACAGAAGACACCTATTCCAATCGTGTATGGGGACCGACCACACAGTCTGCGCAGGCAGGCAGGGCAGGTCAGCGACGACGACGACGACGGGTGGCAGCAAACGATCAAACACAAATACACGCACGAACCCTTACTGTCGGCTCCACCGCCGCCACGTGCCAGTCCGCTTCTCGGCTGGCGCTGAATTTGGCGGAACCTAGCAGCGGGACATCCGATTGTTGCACGTGGCATGTGGTGCCGGATGCGCAGGCGTTACAAAAAGTCCTATCATTCCCCCCTCACTACCGCACCGGGGAGTCGTCGTTGTGTCTCCTTCACTTTCGGAGCAGCCTCAGCATCGATGGGTGGTTGGGGAAAGGGAAGTAACTTGAAAGTTGATGCTTTGTTTTCAGCCGGATGGGAAGATAATTAGGGGTCGTACACTTATTACGTAAGCATTTTTTCTGGGTTTTTCAACCCCCCCTCCCCCCTTGTAAGATTTTTTTCATACAAAAGATTTTTTATTTATATGGAGCGTAAGATTTTGACCGACCCCCCCCTCCCCCCATAAGTGCTTACGTAATATGTGTACGGCCCCTTACTGTTACTTTACTAAATTTTTGCGCACCATGCCGAGCAGGCATTATCAAATCGATTCCAACTGTGAACAAGGACTTGATGGTTGATGAAACAGAAACGGAGGCTTGGCGGCGAAGCCTGTGGGGGATAATTTTGTTATATTGATTTTTTGTGGTGCTATCAGGGTACATTCGAACGAATACAAAACGCTTGGATCAAATTGAAAATGTGTAATATTGAATTAATCTACTTCCACTGTCACTACTGTTTGAGTGATACAGATATTTGTAGATTCATAAACACGATTTGATAATATGCCTTATTTTCGTATATATTACATTATGATTTTAGATACATATTACAATTTTGTTCAAGAACATCACATTTGGTAGAAACGAAAGACGTTAAACTTTGATAATAATAAATATAATTACAATCGTACTTTTAATTGCATTTGTATATCGTGCAACTTATTTCAGAACACCTCGAAGTCGAACCGTTTCGAGTTTGGTCAAGCATGGTCTCTAGCCAACGCAGATTAAAAATGAAAGAATTAGTATCACTGAAACAGCCTTTACACAAAGTTATTGATTGCCATGTAATACTGATACCAATTACCTAAATGCAGGTTCAAGCAACAAATCTACAATTGTTTTTTAGAGACCGCATTGTACTCTCGTAGTGTGCTATTTTAATTTCGATAGTACTTTTTAGTGCTATCTTTACCTATTGATCTCGATATGATCTTTGTCTGGACGCATACTTTCTTTTTACGTGAGACCAGTTCGCGGAAGAAAAATTACGACAAAAGGTGGTAACTCTGCAAGGACACCGTTGTGGGAAAACCACACGTTTCTCTACCGTAAGCATTACAAACAAAAGGAAGACGTAATTAAGCAAATCGAATATACCTCTAATCTAGGAGATTTAACGGTGGATGGTGTGCAAAACTGTGTGAAGATTTCGGGCGAACACTCCAGTTCGTTCGAATCGCGCCGGGGACTAAGACAAGGTGATGGACTTTCGTGCCTGTTGTTCAACATTGCGCTAGAAGGTGTCATGCGGAGAGCTGGGTGTTACAGCCGGGGTACGATTTTCAACAGATCCAGTCAATTTATTTGTTTCGCGGACTACATGGACATTGTCGGCCGAACATTTGCAAAGGTTGCAGAACTGTACACCCGCCTGAAACGTGAAGCAACAAAAGTTGGACTGGTGGTGAATGCGTCAAAGACAAAGTACATGCTTGTGGGCGGAACCGAGGGCGACAGGGCCCGCCTTTGGACCAGTGTTACGATAGACGGGGATACCTTCGAGGTGGTCGATGAATTCATCTACCTTGGATCCTTGCTAACGGTTGATAACAATGTTAGTCGTGAAATGCGAAGGCGCATCATCTGTGGAAGTCGGGCCTACTACGGACTCCAGAAGAAACGAAATGTGTCATGTACAAAACGCTGATAAAACCGGTAGTCCTCTACGGACATGAAACATGGACAATGCGCGAGGAGTATTCGAGAGACGGGTGCATAGGGCCATCTTTGGCGGTGTACAAGAAGATGGTGAGTGGCGGCGAAGGATGAACCACGGACTGGCACAGCTCTACGGCGTACCCAGTATCCAGAAGGTAGCTAAAGCCGGAAGAGAAGGTTATGTGCAGGACATGTTGCAAGAATGCCGGACAGCAATCCTGCAAAGATGGTGTTTGCTTCCGATCCGGCAGGTACGAGACGGCGTGGAGCGCAGCGAGCGAGATGGACAGACCAGGTGCAAAACGACTTGGCGAGCGCGAGCGTGGGGCGTATTCGAGGATAGATAGATGCGGCCTCGAACCGTGTATTGTGGCGTCAAATTGTTGATTCAGTGTTATCTGTTTAGATGTAGACTAAATAAATGAATGAAGCAGATTAAATTAATGCGAAGAAACTGGTATCTTTCGAAGAAGGGAGGGGGGAGTCGTGTGGCCGAAACCAATCTGTCCGAAAGTCATTTGGCTGAACGGGTCATACAGCCGAATAGGTCATTTGACCATTTGGTCGAATAGATCTTTTGGCCGGATACGTCATTTGGCCGAGTAAGTCATTTGTCCGAATAGGTCATTTGGCCAGAAAGGTCATTTGGTCGAACAAGTCATTCGGCCATTTGGCGAAATACCGGGTCGTTTGGCCGAATGTCACTTGGTCGAAAAAAACCCTTAGGCCGAAAATCTGGCGGAAAAGGTCATTTGGCCGAACAGGTCATTTGGCCGAATAGGTCATTTGACCGAACAGGTCATTTGGCCGAACAGGTCATTTTGCCGAATAGTTAATTTCGCAGAATAAGTTATTTGCCCGAACAAGTCCTTTGTCCGAATATGTCATTGTCACTGATTCTTTCATTACAATCTGCGTTGGCTAGAGACCATACCATGCTTGACCAAGCTCGAAACGGTTCGACTTCGGGGTGTTCTGAAATAAGCTGCTAGAATAAAAATTCAATTAAAAGTACGATTGTAGTTATATATATTATTATCAACATTTAACGTCTATCATTCTTATCGAACGTTACGTTCCGTTCGAACTGGTCGATGCTGCCTTTCTTTAGCATTAAAAAAAATAGTGATTACGCCATAACTTTTGAACCCATAGTCCGATCAGACCAATTTTCAATAGTAAACTGTTGAATCCAAGAATCCAAATTTCCCTCGACCGCGAATATCAACTCGGTGATTAAGAACATTTCGTACAAGACCTGGCCGAGATCTTTCACGAGCTATAAAGTGTGGTCGATTTGTGTCACGCCCCTGTTTTGTATGATCAACGCCACCCCAAAGTCCTGCCCGACAAGCTTCATCTCACATAAATGATAGCCGTGCGGTAAGACGCGCGACTACAAAGCAAGACCATGCTAAGACCATGTTCGATTCCCGGTGCCGGTCTAGGCAATTTTCGGTTTGAAAATAGTCTCGACTTCCCTGGGCATAAAAGTATCATCGTGCTAGCCTCATGATATACGGATGCAAAAATGGTAACCTGGCTTAGAAACCTCGCTGTTAATAACTGTGGAAGTGCTTAATGAACACTAAGCTGCGAGGTGGCTCTGTCCCAGTGTGGGGATGGAATGCCAATAAGAAGAAGAAGTAGCACTACGACCAGGTTTCTCACAGCTGCTCAGAAGACGGAATTATGTTCAAATTCATACCTCCCAGGTTCTCGAATTTCGATGAACTCTGAGAAGTCGATTAAGAGCCATCAACGCAGAACTGTGGGCAATTGGGTCGGGGTTCATCGAAACCGCACCAAGGCGCCTAATTCACTGACTTCTGTATTTTTGTTCGTAGAATGAAAACTGAAATGAATTCATATTATTTATTCGTTAATTTGCTGTTAGATATCCTCAGTTATAGGGTGGAAGGATATCCGATAAGGTTTGTGATACATTAGCTCTGTTACACTCATGAAAACTTGCTCAAGAAATTGGGTATTTTTCCATTGGCGTATGGTGCGATTTAGCAGAACCCCCACCATGTGATCCTCTACCAAAACGAATTTGAAACTCTTTTAGCCCAAGTTCCCAAGCTTAGTTGAGTCGTTGATGTGCGAAAGACAGCCAATATCACCAAGGAAGAGCTAAAAACATCGACCAAACTGTAAAATGGAAAGGAAACTAGAATCCTTCCACTAATCGTCGGAAGACCTCCCGTCCATGTATGTCATTTTGTTTCAATTATAATTCCAATATAATGTTTCATCTCCGGAGAAGTGAGAAGTGAGGAGTGATAAGTGATATGTGAGAAGCGAGAAGGGGGAGGTGAGAAGTGTGCTGTGAGAAGGGAAGAAGGGGAAAAAAGAAAAATAGGAATAAGAAAGAAAAGAGAAGGAAAATATAAGAAGAAGAAACCAGATAGAAGGGGAAGAAGGAAGAATGAAAATTGAAGAAAGTTGGTGGAAGACAATAGAAGGAAGAAAGAAAGTAGAAGAAGAATCAAGAACGAATAAGGACGAAAGAGAAAGGAAGAAGGAATAAGTAAGCATGAATAAGAAAGAAAAAAAGAAGAATAAAAAATGGACAAGGACAAGAAGAAGAGAAGGATAAAAAACAAGGGAGAATGAAAAAAAGAAAGAAAAAAAATAAAGGAAAAGGGAAAAAAAGAAGATACAAGAAAAAGGAAGAAGGAAAAAAGTAGAAGGACGATGGAACAACGAAAAAGGAAAAGCGAGGAAGGAAATAAGAAAAAGAAATAAAAGGAAGGGGCTGATCCATTAATTACGTAACGCAAAAAAAAAAATCCATTTCAACCCGCCCTCCCCCATATGTAAAACTTTTTGTATGAAATTTAAAAATGTTGTATGGATTGTCACACTTCGAGCAACCCCTTTCACCCTCTAAGTGTTACGTAGGACATGGATGGTCCCAAGGAGGAAGAGGGAAAAATGTAAAGGAAGAAAAAGTGTGAATGAAGAAGAATAAGAAGGCAAAAAAGAAGAATGCAGGAAGAATAAAGAAGGAAGATGGAAGAAACAAAAGGAGGAAGGAAGAACAAAGAAGAAAGAAGGAAAAAGGTAGAAGAAGAATGAAGAATGAAGAACGAAGAAAAGAAATGGAAGAATGAAGAAGGAAGAAAGAAAACGAAGGAGGCGGTAGAAAGTAGGAAGAAAGAAGAAGGAAATACAGTCCCTTCCCGATTTTGGCAACACGACCGGATTTTAATGTTGCCAAAATGGGGATGTTGCCAAAAACGGGAAAAAAAATTCATACAAAATTTCATTTTTTTTTGTTTGCATGATTGATACTTAGAATATCTACTACAAAGTACGTGGAGTGTGTTTAAGTGATGCGCGTGCATCATAATTGACATTTTTGCGATATTATTCATAACTCGGAGATTGTAGTTCAAATAAAATTGAAACAAACTCAAGAATGGTAATCAAACGATAATGTAACTAATTAGCCAATTTCATAATGCAAATTTATTTAATAATAAATAATATTTGAAACTAACAATAGCGTCGGCCACGTCCTAACAAAAAATTGTAGTGATGAAAAAACGTTTCTATTGTAGTCCATTGAAGTGCTGACTTCAATCTGACATCTCTTACAAATTTTAGTCCATCAAAAATGCTTGTTTTTATCATAATTCACTTTATAAATCAAATAGTGATCCGACGGATACAAGATGATTAAATGTGCTACAAATTTCGGATTCTTATTTAACGGATTTTGATGGAGGCAAACTTTCTTGTGGTCGGTATGATTAAGAGTAAAGTTCTGTGCACAATTTCCGCTGATATTATGGAAAAAATGAACGCAAGGCATTAGACGTTCCATTGTTAAAAAAATGGTAAAGGAAACCTGCATTCTGCACATTTCTCAAGCGTATCCAATGTAGTGTGAGTATGGGTTAACTACACTCGACTCACTAAAACCAAATCCCTTTGCACTAGTCGGTCTCCTAGCACTCAACCCAGGAATAATTCAGGCGGCAATGATTGATCCATGAGCACTATGTGCACCTCGCACTACGAGTAATAGTGTGGTTATCGCACTCCAGTTCTCCATGCACTATACACTTCTGATACTTCGCCATTACAAGCAAAACACTCGAGAGCAAGCATTGGAAGTGTGAGTGGGCATTGTGAGCATTGATCTATTGTAATCTATGCTAAATCCATAGCCAATGAGTGAACTGCCTCGCTCAGATGGATGCCAAACAACGAGTAGGAGCGATCGTTGCTGTGAGCAATACCGTCTAACAAGCCAAGCCAGTGTACTAGAGTTCCAGACTCATAGAGGTCTTCATTTTTAGAATGCTTGAATTGCTTATTCTATCAGCACACCGTAACGACGCTCATTGTTGTGTTACCAAGTGATTGTGGGTGGGCTTCCATTGGTGAGCGTTGAAGGTCATTAAACGGTGAATCATCGAACGTCCAATTTCAAAGATCCTAGGAAGCTCATAACTTGCCCCACGGCAGAGCATCAAGTTGGCTTAGATTAACCCGATTTTTTCTCATGATCTGATTTAAGTCAAAGCCTGCTCGACAGCCTTACGGTTACATGTTACCAAACTCTTACAATTACTATTGAACTGTTGGCAAACATGCTGGAATCAAAAAGCTCGTTATGCAATTGACACATCAGGAAACTGAAAAAGCCAACACTGTTCTGATATTAATCGCTAGACAAATTTGCGACTCTTTGAAATAAAATTGTTACTTATTTTCTATACGGGAATGCCGCAGAAAGACGGATAAAATGATAAAATGACAGTTTCTCGGCTGATACCAGAAAAAAGGCACATAATGAGCATAACGAATTGGAAAAAAAATTAGATAGCTATCCAGCGCATTTAGAAATTCGAATGTGCCAATCACTAGCAATTAAACCTACTGGGGCTTCCTTGCTCCTGGATCACTCATGCAGTATCGGTTACATTGTGATGTAAACAGCGGGCTTCGCTCAATAGGTGTAGTAATAATATGTAGAACGTTGTGAGTCAGCTTATCCACGATAAAATCAGTGAGATGCAAAAAAATATGACACTCTTCGGGTGGGCTGGTTAGATTAGGGTAGTGTGGATAGGGACATGGAAAACGTGAATAAAAAGAGTAGAAAAGTTTCAATAGATATTGTTTGCAATGAGCGGTGATACGAGTGGTGGTTCATTATTTCAGTGAAAGTGCCCACTATTCGTACAGAGCCCATAATACGCATACAAACCTTAATTACAATCACTTTTGGTTTTGTTTATTTTATTACATATTAATAAAAAGGTTTTAGCTCTAAAAAATAATAAAAAAAATATGTTCGAGGTTGTTGCCAAAATCGGGAAGAAAATGTTGCCAAAAACGGGTGTTGCCAAAATCGGGATGGGACTGTATAAACAAAAATGAGAAGGAAGAAGATGGAAAAATGAATATTGAATGAGAAGATGGAAAGAGGAAAAATGAGAGAGAAAGAGGAGTGTAGCATTGAAGGAAGGAAGAAGAAAGTAGGAAGAAAAAAGAGCTTATTCCCAGAAGAAAGAAAAAATATTGAAAAATTCGTTTTTGAGAAAATCGGTTTTTAAGTTCTATTTTCAATGTTTGAATTTTTTTTTCAAAGTGTATATTTTTTTACATAGCCATATTCATTACCTTAAACTTAAACTTTGGCAAAGTCACCATTCTGATCGGACAAGCCGTTTTCAAGTTTTTTTTTTTAAAGTGTTCAAGGTGTTTTTATTTAGGCCCTTGTCAAAAGATACACCAGAGTTAAAATGGCAAACCAATGATGCAGATAATGATTTTTGGCCATACAAAATTTATATTCAAAATTTCAGGGTAATCAAAAAATACAAAATTGAAATCTTGAAAAATAAATCGTGATTTCACAGATAATTCACAGAATTCATATGTGACATTTTTGGCCAAAATGAGATTTTTATATACATAGTAAAAAAATGTTTAAATATGTTAAAAAACAAAGCGAAGTCCTTGAATATTTAGTGAATAGTAATATGTAATTTGAATTTGACACATCCTTTTGGCTAGTTAACAAAAAGTTCGAACGAGGATGTGTTAAAGAACTAATCGACTAAGTTTCACTTCGAAATGTTGGATGTTATTGACCCAACCAAGTCCACCAGTGCTTCCAAACTACCGACAGATCTAAACCAGAAATTCATATACATATCTTGATCCGAATAAACCGATTTATGATTTTCCTGACCCGACTAGGTCCTATCGTTATTTTCATCAATGACCAACTCACTCAAAATTTTTATTGAAAGCCCAGTAGTTCCAGATCTCTTCGGTTGCGATTTTCTGAAACATGTATCGTATGTGTACTTTGTAGTGTTGTGTAGTTTATTAACCTTCAAATTCTTAAGTTTTAGAAAGGACTCATTAGCACGAAGATAATATTTTATAATAATAATATTCTTAATCAAAACAGTACGTAAAATACGTTCAGTATTAGCACTCTAGCCACCTACATACAACACAACACGGCTTCACCAGCAGCTCACACTGATGCACCTCGTATATTCGAATGTCCAGCTGATTTTGGTAGCATAATTTTCATCCGATCCCCACCCATGGCGGTGTTTCGCATTAGAGGTTATAAGAAAAGCATGATTGAATACCGGCGAGTAGCAGCTGGGGTTGGGCGGTTTTCCTCTTTGATATTAACCTCCCGGCACTCGCATCATCGCGCGCATTCTCGCTAGTGCTTAACACAGCCAGCGTGCTTTGTACAAAGCGCGAGATCTCGACGGTCAACGTGCTGCATCAGTCAAGACTCGGCGCGGTGCTGCTTCTGCCTATATCATCATGATTATCGAGTGACTGTTACTTTCTGAAAGAAAGGTTTAAAATCTGCTGCATTTATTTTGAATGATCTTTTCATTGTTACCATGTTACCGAATATAATCTATACATAATCACATTTTCAGAGCATAATATATAGGGAAGAAGATCTTAGTAAAAAACTAAAAGAATCATACAATGTGTTTAGCTAGCTTTAGTAGAAGAAAATTTTAGTAAGTGTAGTACATAGTAGAAAAATGCTTATATTGGTATGGTATCGATCTTTGAAACTAGTTAGACCTCCTGTAAGGAACTAGTAATTCAATCATGTCGTAACGCAACTCTAGTCATTATAATTTGATAAGAAAAGTCCATTTACACCGAAAGTGGGTGGCATCGGATTTTTCCTGGCAGCGGGTGGTGGTGGCGTAACTGCTGTGTGAGTGCTTCGATCCAGTGGGCTGAGACGTATTTATGTTGTGCCTATCGAAACCGTGCGCACCACCACCTCTACCGTTTATTGTATTCAGACTGTCTGATGTCGGTCTCGGCGGATCGTCGATGCTGGCTGGCGATGACATCGACGACGACGACGACAACGACGAGTGCAAGCCAGTGTCGCGCGTGCAGCGAAGAGCGCCGCGAGAGCAGAGAGCTCCCCGTCCACCATTTTGGCTTGCGGGAAATGCTTGCGCTACATGCGTTGATGTGATGCCATAGCTCGAGACGACGGAACCTCAGTCGGTCTGCCATGCATATCGCAGGTGCTGAAGAGAGCGGCTCCGGATTTTCAAGCACTGCGCTGAATAAAAAAGAGAGAAATTTTTCGAACCCGCCGCCGTCGTCTTCATCGTTTCGCTCTGGTCGGTCGCGGCGTCGATAAAATTTTGTGTTTGACACAGCAGGCAGAAGTTCGGTCTCGCGCGGTTCGCAAAAAAGTGTCCAAATTTCGCGTGAAATCCGTTCCGGCGAGGGCCTAAAATATCCCCATCCGTCGCGGAATCAGGTAGCGAACCGTTTGTGCTTATTTTCCGACCCGGGAACATACCGCCGGACGGTAAAAAGTGACCAGAAAGTTTTTTTCATTTTTCGGGCTGAGATCCCCCGCCGCAGAGCTTTGGTGTCTCGACGGTCTCGCGATTCGTTTGCGTCGTGCTCAAAAAGTGAGGAAGGCGAAGGAAAAAAGGTCGCCATGACAGTCGTCGGGTCGGCTCGATCTCAGCTCAGCAGCGACAACCTTTAGACGGGGAAAAAGGAAATTTTTCCTGCGAAAAGCAGGCCTGTGCCCTCGGTGCTTCTGTTATTTTCCGGTCATTTTTCGAGCCGAATTTTTCGCCGTGTGCAAACAGAAGCAAAACAGTTGTACCTACAAAAAGTTTTATTTTACCGAGAATATAGAAGTGAATAATATTTTAGTGGATAAGTGCGCGAATGAAAAGTGTTTGAAGAAGAGAGTGGTATGCGGAGGAGGTACAGAAGAGTTTGTTAAACCATTTTTCCTTTGAATTGATCATCGTTCGTACTGACTCCCTCCCGCAAGTAACGAGTGTTCAGTGTGTGGGTGAGAGAGAAGAAACAAGCACCGCCGAGCCGTGGAAAAAGTAAGCTCCCCGCACAGCGATGTTCGATTGATGAGCGGGCTCGGCTCGACGACTGCTACCCAAAAAGATCAAAATTATAATACTCGGCGGCGGGAAGCAGTAGAACAAGAAAAACACGGTGTATTCCCAACCGATTTTTGATCGACAAAAAAATTGAAAATAATTTTCTTTTATGTTCATAAAGCATCTATCTAATACCTACAGCTACAAACGTGATTATTATTCAACCTGATGTAGCATTTGAGCAGCTTTTGAGTGAATTAAAAAAAGATCGTATTGCCTCAGGTGAATTGTAAGTGAATCAGGTGAATTATTTCGAAATTATTTAGGTGTTTCCATGAAATCATTAAGCCTAAAATGTTTTTTTTTTTTCGTATATTACAATGACATAGATTGCATTGCCAGACATGTTCTATATTTTATTGAAATTTTTATACTTTTTTGTTGTAATTGTCTTAGTTATATTGTATTTATTAATACGTAATTTAAAACATGGCATTTAAAGAGACTTGCTTGTTATCGATCAGCAATCCTATACAAAAAATTAAATCAATGTACCTACATTAATCTGATATGTTACTTATATTGGGCGTTTTTTATTGCATACCTTGAATCTATTATAAAAGTTTAGCCTAAATCCAAAATGTCATAATCATGACTTTTGGTGCTCGGAAACTATTTTAAATAAATACAGTAATATCCCGATTTTATCACCCCCAGGTGAATTTTGGGGTGATAAAACAGGGTATATGACAAAATCGGAAAAAAATCATTTCCATTTTTTTATTTCATTTCACAAATATGAATTATTTTATGCCTTGGAGAGGCAACATGCGTGAATGGTACCCGTTATTTCTTGTCGAAAATGCTTACAGAATCCTTCACAAGTACTTAGAAGACTTTCATAATAAACTACAACAGGCGGTGAAAGTTATTTCATGAAAATCAATGTTGTTTGCGGCATTATTCACGAAAATAAGAAGAATGACTAAAATTTTCAATTTTTTTAGGGTGACAAAATCGGGTCGCAAACGTGATAAAATCGGGGGTAGACAAAATCGGCGAGTGACAAAATCGGGTCAACACTGTATCAATGAACTCAATAATGTTGCGTGGATATTGAACATCCCTAATTTGATTTTACTATAGGCCGAGCTGATAAATGGTGAGCTTCTGCCAAAGAATTAAATTTCAAAGAAGCTTAAAATTGATTTTTAACGTCAAATTTAGGGACTACGAGTATGATAAAAACATATTGTAGCTCAGAAAAGTTGTTCTTGACTCAATATGAAGTATGTATATACTAACTGGTTATCGTTAAAAATAAACAAAACAAAGTGTAAGGTGTAAGTGGGTGTAAGTGACAAAAAAATAGTTTTGAGAAAAATGTTTGCAAAGTTTTTCAATATTTTTTCGTTTCATACAAATTGTATGAAAGTTCAAAAAAAAAATTTAATGTAGTTAACTCAATTTTGACAAAAATGTTACTCACACCCCAGGTTCTAACCCCGTCATTTAGTTTTGGCAACATTTGATTTAAAGAATAAAAAAATCTTGTTTTTATTCTTTAAATTGCTGCTAAACCGCGTAAATAATATATGATGACTTTTTTTTACAAAAAAAAAAATGGTTAGTTCCCAAATCCGACAATATTCGTAAAAAACATCGCGAAAAAAATTTGCGAAAAAAACTTCCGCTTCCCATAAATAATTTTTGCACATCACGGTCACACATGCACAGAACTTGAATCTATGTGCAAATTTTGTGTAAGAACATGTGTGAGTAACTTTGCTTCGAACTGTCAAAGTCCGTTCTAATCGGATTTTCAATGCGGAACAATAAAAATGCGCGACTGTACTTGTCCTTCGTTTCGTTTATTAAAACAATTTGAAAATCCTCCAAAATTTACTGTGAACTCAACGAAAATCGTCTGACATCGGTTACACAAAAATGAGTTACATGTTGTTGTTGTGTTGTTGCCCGTTTGAAAAAACAATATTGCAATATTGCAACATTATTCTTTTTTAGGCCTCTCTATTTTTTTGTCTCTTCATATCTTTCCTTTTTCTCTTCATCTCTCTCCACTCTTCTTCTCTATTTTCTTTTTATCTCTCACCCGTCTCTTCGTATCTTTCCTCTTTCTTTTCATTTCTCTCCTCTCTTTTAATCAGTCGTGGAAATACTCGCTTCAGTAAGGAAAGAGTGTAATTTGGCATACAAAAAAGCCGCATACGTCCAAACCTACTGTCTACAATTTTCTTATGCTTGCTTTGTTCGCGAACATGGGTTGAACACACGCTTAAAGTCATTCACACAATTTTGTGTTTCGTTCACACAAAACGGGCCTAACCTGGAACAACACATATTATGAGTAACTGCCATGTTACTCATTTTAGTGTAATTGACGGTGAACGATTTCCGATGAGTTCATTTCACACAGTGAGAGAGCGGTCGGAAAACGGACCTAACCTCAATTATATTTTTTCATGTAAATTGAAAATTATCGCAACATTTTTATACTATTTCAGAGGAGCCCCATTTGTTTCGATATGACCAAACTAAAGTGCGATGTTTATAGTCGCACATTTTAGTTGTATCGTATCGAAACATAACGAAAATCCACAGAAAAGTAATTTTCGTTGCGATGCATGCCGGACGCAACCGCCATCATGGCGATCAAAATGGACTTGACAGTTCGAAGCAAAATTTCTTACACATATTAAAGAATAAAAGACATTACACAGCGACTGTGCATGTCTTACACATAATTTTCACACAGATTGCTATTCTCTCGGGGCATCATCGTCATGTGTGAAAATTATTCATGCGATGTGTAATTTACTTTAAGCGTGCAAGGACCAAAAATATGGCAGTATTTTGCTCTCGAGTGAAAATCGCGATCGAAAGTTTTTGTGATTTCTTCCAATAGAATGGATATATTTTAAACACAACAACAATAATCAGGCGTGTTCTTGCTCGAACACTCGTGAGGTACATGTTCCGATGTTGTTTCATGCTATTTTGCAAATTAACCTGAATGACTCGCGAAGCTTGACGAACATTTTTTGGGGTTCGTTTCTCTGTGTTTGCTGCGAGTAGTTAGGTAGCCGTGCGATAAGATGCGCGACTACAAAGCAAGATCATGCTGAGGGTGGCTTCCCGGTGCCGGTCTAGGTAATATTCGGATTGGAAATTGTCTCGACTTCCCTGGGCATAAAAGTATCATGAGGCTATCATGATATACGAATGCAAAAATGGTAACTTGGCTTAGACACCTCCCATAACTATGGAAGTGCTTAATGAACATTAAGTTGCGAGGCGGCTCTGTCCCAGTGTATGGGGATGTAATGCCAATAAGAAGAAGAAGTAGGTAGCCAAGAAAAAGAAAAAATAATAATGTTCCCAAGTATTTTGCTTTGCCTACTTCTCGTTTTGTGAACAAGGCTCACAGATGTCCAACACTGCCCTTAATTCCTCTCTACTTCTTCTTCTTCTTCATTGGCATTACATCCCCCAATGGCACATTGCCGCCTCGCAGTTTAATGTTCATCAAGCACTTCCACAGATATTACCTGCGAGGTTTTTTTTAAGCCAAGTTACCATTTTTGCATTCGTATATCATGAGGCTAACACGATGATACTTTTATGTCCAAGGAAGTTGAGGAAATTTCTAAACCGAAAACACTTATATGACCTCGATTCGTCGAATTGAGTCGAATGGACACTACGGGTCTCTGGACATATCTCGGGTATTATTCAAAAGAAATTCGAATCCCCCCCCCCTACCTGTATGTGGTGATGGTTTGCTGATAATTGGGACGAGCAATCAGATTGGAGAAATTAACGTTTATATCTTTATTCACAAAATCACATGCGTACCCTAGATAAAGTTTCTACGTGCATGTAGTTTACGAGAAGGCAAACATTGTTGCACAAAAAAGGCAAATGAATGAAAATAAGAATGTTTATCTTGCAATGATTGTAAGAGAATCATGTCTAGCTTATTTATTATCATTAAAAAGCTAATTCTTCCTCTCCAAATGATTCTCTATTGATTTTATTCTACTTCTCTAAAAAATGCTTTTTAATTAAACTATTATCTATAAAATGGAAACTTAGTGGGTACATCATACGTCTCAATGTGACGTGGGTGAACATTTGAAGGCTGCAATACAATGAATCCATGGAAACATTTGAACAATTATATTTCGCTTGAACTTCTATAGATAAAACATTTTGTATAATAGTGATAATCAGGAAAATTTCATCTATAAACCCAATGCGACATAATAGTTATTATCAAGTTTTCTTTCGATCAAAAGCGGTCAGAGACACACCGTGAAAAAATCAACTGTGCGAGCGCCGGACGATGCAGTGGTGTACGTTTTTGTGTGTACATGACCACCGCCACTAATGAAAAGAAGAGTGAGAGGAAACGGCATCGGGTGGACAAGAAAAAAAAGTTTGACATTTTGCTTCAGAACGGCTGATGACGACGACGATGGTGCGGCCGGTGGCGACCTGCTTGCTCCGCGGCGATTCTGTGTGTGGATTTCGTGTGGCTCGTCTCTCGTGCGGCTTTGGCGGTCTGGCTGCTCGGCTCGACTTCTCTCGTTCCTCGGGTTCGATTGCTCTCTGTGATTTATTTTTTTTAATACATACGCACATCGAAAAATGAGAATGGAAAATATGCTGAATTAATCCCTCTACAAGAGCAATGAATCGAAAGAACATAGGACTTAGTGTTTGGAATTAAAAAATAACTGTAGTCTAGTTATCGAATTACGGTAAATATGTATCAACTATAATTTCTCTAAATGGAAATATTTCATGGCATATGGATTACTATTAAATCCGCGTATACTACATTTTTCAGTCCTAATATCTGCAAAAATTTATTTTTTGAAGCATTATTATATAGGGGATCTGTTCCGTTTTCCATCTTACTAAACAAATATTCATCTCATCGCAAAACAAAGAAATACAGCACCTATCTTGTCGTTTCTTTTTGCTAACATGCGTGCTCACTGCTAAAAAAATACAAAAATAAGAAAAAATCAAGTTCCTTTTTATTGCTTTGTTTTTGATGGGATGAACATGGGAGCTTGGAGGTGAAGTGCCGAACAGTCCCCCTAATATTTTTTGTGTATTCAAAAACAACGATATTGTTCTACGTAAATATGTTGAGCTTCTATTGTTAGTTTTCAAGATTTGTTCACTCTAAGAACGAACTCTTGATATGGGCTTGATAAGAGGTTTACTATCAATCATTCCAATGTTAAAATTTTCGATCAAATATTTTTAGTTCCAATTGGAAAAAAATATTTTACAGTGTGGAATTTCGTTAAAAGGGCGATTCAAATATGACGTCCACTATTTTTCGGGATTTCTAGACCCCCTCCCCTCCCTCTGTCACGCTTTTTAGTATACCCCCCTAAAACATTATTGACATTATTTTTGAACGACCCCTAACGTATGTGATTAAATGATTTAACTTGATGTAATATTTAGACGTATCAACAATGTCAAGAAACTGGTATATAATCTTCCGATACTTCTCGAGCAACATATGATTAGGGCCGAAAAACCAACAATGGTGAACCGAGAAAAATGTGGTCCAAGTTTTCTATGACTAATTTAATTCATTTATTGAAGTAGAAACTCATTTCATTGCTAAAACCATGTCAATGCTATACGTAAATGGTTATATTATAACAGCAGATTAAGATTAATTGAAAAAACCATTCGAAATCTACAAAATTTCAGCTAAAACAAAAATTGCACCGTTTACTCGCATTACCGGCAACACGTTTGGTTTTTAAGCCGTTTGCTCAAAGCTAGTAACACCATCGTATTTGTTAAGATTTGTTAGCCAGATCAGTTCTGCTAAGCGATATATCGAAAAGCTAGTAAGAATATACATTTTAAAATAACTTCAAGCTTGTTTTTCTAAGTAAACAATATAAAGTTAACGGCCTAAAAACCAAAGCAAATATTCCGCTTGGTAGTTAAGGACGCCAACAAAGGACTTGAAAACCCTTTATAGTGCAGATGGTTCACTCAAAATAGCAATAAATGTGTTTCTTAAGAGATATCAAGTACGGAGTTTTACCTAGGATGAAGAATCATTTACAAAGCAATCGTTAATGCTAGAAAATCGAAAATCATGGTTTTGGTTTATAAGCCGTAATCATATGTTACGCGAGACTTGATCTTGGGATTAACAATAACATTGTTATCTTCTGTGTTTTCGATATTTTGAAAGAAATTCTTGCTTAACATTCGGAAGGGCCAGTAAATAAAAAGTAGATGTATATGGCAATATATACCATATATGCTTTCTAATAGCTTACGCTATGAATGTGTTCCGCAAATCAGTTTTATTTAGTGAAAAAAAATCATTTGCGTTAGGATACTGCCCTTCTACGCATGATTGTCCTATGTTTGTTTCTGATGTTTTAAACTTTTTATCACAGAGTGGTCTATTCTCTAGCATATTTTGCGAAAACATTAAAAAATCCCAAACTTTGTTCGATTTTTTTAAACAACATCTATTCTGTTTGTCCCATTGTTGAATTTCTACACATATTTGAATCGCGGGCAATAAATTCATCATTATGGAAGAATCTATTATATAAACGAGCGATGCGTATTGAAATGGTATTCACTGATTATTTCTTTCAAGCCTGTCCGCTTTTAGTGGTGAAAATGAGCAGTTTTAAGAATGTTCATCCTTAGCAATAGAACTGTAATCTAACACATTCAATTACGTGGAGAGTAAAATTTCATAAATAAAGCATGATGCCACCACTCAGCGGGACTAATATGCGTATAAATCTGCAAACACGGGCTATATTTCTCGGCATAATTGTCCCGCAAAGCAAAATTATTTTCATGATTTACGCCATAAATTATATTTCTATATTCAAAATATGAATCATTTCAATGGAATGGAGCTCTGTCATTAGTCTTACTTACTTATGGATCCTGTACACCTCCGGTGGTGCAAAGAGCCGACTTGAAAGATCTCTATCCTGAGCGTTGTCCAGCTATCGCTTTAACCTGTTGCCAGGTTAGATTTCGGTCGACTACTTTTGTCGGCTTAGTCTAGTGATATGAACTATTCAAATATCCTACCCGTTAGAAGCTTTAAATAAAAATTATAGTTTTATTCTACATGTGATCTTCTCAGTTGCATTTTTGCCTTTCTCGTACACTAAGTGTACGTAAAGCAGGGGCGACTCGTCCATACGTTCTACCTGTTCATGGAACAGGTAACCATTTTTAGGTCATAAGTAAGAAATTAATGTCTTGGCAAATAATATATATATATAAAAATGAAATGGTCTGTGTTCGTATCCGCATAACTCGAAAACGGCTGAATGGATTTGATTCATTCCTTCAGCAGTTACATTCGTTATAGTTTCCGACGGGTTTATATGATATTTCCTCATGTGAAAATCACGCGTAGGATTGAGAAAATCGTGAAAAACTAAAATAAAGATTTCTCGGGAACTTTTTCAAATCGGCGTATGTAACATTTTGATCAAGCTGAGAAAATGAGCTTGAAAGTTTTCAGATTTCATTTTTATTCCTATTTAGAAACTAATCAATTTTATTGCAATTGAATACACCTCAACGATACATTATGAAAAGGTTCATCGTCACTGACCCTGAAATCTGCACTGCGTGAGAACATTTCAGTTATTTTGATAAAATATATGTTACAACGTTTTGCAACAGATAAATCACATACGTCGTTTTGATACGTCAGTATGACCGAGGTCATGCTACTTTCGTCGAAATGTTACGCTGCTCCGTACGCTGCATTGTTGATACGTCGAAATGTTGCGTCAAGTTGAAACGTTTCACGCACATGCGACAAAAATTGCAACACTTACAACACGACGTAACAACATTTGCTGCAGAAAAACAACGTAAAATGTTTTTCTTAACGAAAATCAGAATATTTAAGCGACATGCTTAATTTTGAAATCAGTGATGAAAAGTACAAGCAGATGCACGTTTTAAACTATTTAGTTGTTCGAAAAAACTTTTTAAAGTACATTTTCTGCTAAGCGGTGTATGTGCAATATTTTCAACAATGATGTTACACCGTTTTGCAAAATATTGATTTACATTTTTAAAAACACATTTTCATGTAGCTTTGAAGATATACACATTTTTAGATGAATTTGATGCCATATGCTGTTGAAAACGGGTTTGTTTACAATTTGCGACATACGTCGTTTTGAAAAAGTACCCGAGATTTGTATGGGAATTTCCCATGGGCTGTTCACAACGCGCATTTTCGCCTACTATGCAGGACAACGTCTGCCGGGTCGACTAGTTATAATATATAAATAATTTACAATGATTTTAACATCTAAACATCTAAAGAAACAAAATATTTCGTAGGCAGATCAATTTAACGCCACATGCTTGGCGTACAGTCAAATTGCAGCTAAATGTGTGTTTCTCTGAAAAACCACACCCCATCACATAGAAAGCTTTTGCCAGTCGTGCGATCTATAATGAAGAACCAACAGCAGCACTGCCAGAAGTCAAATTTAAAGTTTTGCGCCATGACAAATGATTTGAAATAATTTCCTCCTTGGTATGCTAAATCGTTCTCCGCGCGCAGAGAACCAGCGTCAGCGTTGCCAGCTTTCTCCGTTTTCTCACATCATCCTCTTTCGCATGCGAAGCAAGCACGTTTAGATGCAAGTTCTGCTATGCGCGCAGCAGGAGTCGAACCCGTTCGACGCGCTGCGAGAACAATCAACGACGCGACGCACCTTCGGTTAGACTCGATCGTAGTGTCGGGCTTGTGCTTTGCCGAAAGGCGCACGCGCACCACGCACGCTTTCGTTCATACTCCGATGATTGGAAACAGTTTGATTTTCTTTTTTGTCCTGATGAATATGCAATGCATCAAGAACAATATTAAATTTATGTTTGCGTTTTCAAAAGAGACATTAAATAATGCTTTTATACGAATACTCAAAATCAATCAACATAGAGAAAAAGGTATAGTTTTCACTAAATTTGAAAAAATTAAATAACTGGAACACATTTCAGCTTCTAAATGTGACTCATTGGTCGTCACAATCTGGGGTTGCATCAAACAATAATTGTATAATTATATACTATAATTATTATACTAATAATGGTTAATAACATTTCTTCCATAGCAACAATATATGTGAGAGTTTAAATATTAGCGGCGATGGGACCAGCGTACCCTGAATGGTGGAATGAGCCGATATGAAAGATCTCTATTCTGAGCAATATCCAGTTATTGCCCAACTGTTACCAAGTTAGATTTTAGACTATTTCCGAGTCGAAAATTTTAAGTGCATCTAAATTTAAAACATTTTTGTAACAAAAGAGAAAAATAAGTCATTTATTGTTTTGTAAATCTTTTCTATTTAAATTGTTTTTTTTTCTTCTAAAGACAAGAAGAGGTTGTAATATTAGATTAAATGCCCAACTTTCATTCGAAACCACTCAGCTTGATGATTTTTTTTATCAGCATGGTAGAACAGGTGTAGCAAAAGTCCACGAGACGCCCCTGCGTAAAGGCTATAATATTGCTTCAAAAACAAAATTTTGATAGGAGGCCCGGAGGGCCGATTTTTATATACCGATCGACTCAGCTCGACGAATTGAGGTGATGTCTGTATGTGTGTATGAGTACAAATTTTGTAGACACACTTTTTGGAACTTAGCATTATTCGATTTACTCGCAACAAGTTGCATTCGACGAGGAATGCGGTCCCATTGTTTGCTATTGAAAATTGGCTCGATCCGACATTGCATTTCGGAATTATTGAAAAATCATTATTTTTTCCCAAAGGTCCCCCCTCGGAAAAAAAAATTCAAAACCGAAATTTTTTTTTTACAAAAATGGTGACAATACATTTTAACTAATGCAAAAACATGCAAAATGATCGAAAAAATGTGATCTATTCTCCTAAAGAGCTTTTTTGACCTTTCTAATGTGATTCTTTCAATATATTTTATAATGCACGAGAAAGGCATCATCACTGCTAGGTGGATTAATCTGGGTTTTTTGAATTTGATACAAGTATGCGTACAACGGCAGTATAGTGCTATATCCAAAATACCATGTTACTCAATTTTTGTACACTCTTTTTTATTGCTTTGGAAATTAATATAAATTTATAAAAATAGAATAATGCAATTTTCCGTTGATAAAAGGAATTCATTGCGTGATACAAGATCAAGGATTACAGAATTGCTAAACGAGAGGCATAAATATCTCAACTCAATCGAATATAGCCACGGAAATAAGTTTTTATCGCAAACTGATACAAGTGCGAAAAGTCAATCTGAAAGCAAGTTCTGTTATTATTATTTTTATATTGTTCGTAATTATTGGTTTTCCAGGCGGCTTATTGGGCCTGCGCAAACCTCCTGTCTCGCCGGAGGGCCATCGTGTCAGGGCTGTTTAGCGTCCCACCTAACACCAGGACTTGGGCTTGTGCGCTTTGAGCGGCACACGGTCGCTTTGGCGGAGCCTACTTGCGGATACATGCAGCTTTTTATAGAGGTTTAACAGGGCCCACTGTCAAACCCCACCACATCCTAGGCAGGCGCCACAACTCGCAGATGGCCTGGGGAGGGATCGTCAAGCCCTTGGACATAGTCCCTGCTGCCCCCAGCAAGTTCTGATTCAACGCTAATTGCTAAATTGCCATTATAGAACATGATATTTTTACACAGCTGTGTAAAACAAGTTAGAGCGCATCATTTTTTTTTTTAGAAATTCATTATGGAGTCCAACCCTCCGAATCAGTTCATTATCGTTACAGCTTGCGGAAAGCCCCTCTGACGAAATGCTGCGTTTCGAGAGTCTATGCAGAGATGATAAGTTGGAGATTTTTTAATATTGCTCTGGATCCTATCCCTGATCAAGATATTAAAATATTAGCCTGCGAAAAAGTAATTGATAATTTTTTCATCTGACGAAATTTTAGTATGGATTGCCACACTTCACTTCGGTCAACCCCCCTCCCCCTTCCGAGCGTTACGTAATTTATGGATGCTCCCTTACTTGTTTTTGTCTGTTCGGGTGTGTAGATCAGCGGTTCTCAACCTTTTTCTTGAGAGGTACCCCTTCGAACCATTGCATTAATTGAGGTACCCCCTCCTGAAAGTAGGCTTCCAGGTCCCATGAAAGAGCAATTCTAAGCCCTTGAATTTCTTAAAAGTAGGCTTATTATTTATTATTTATTTATTATTTATTTGGAGCAGGGAAAAGCCCCTGGGTTCCGCACCTTGATAAGAGGATTCTGAGCCTCTTGCATGGCGGCTTTCGAGCCGCATAAAAGGAGGCTTCCTTTGCATCTTGAAAGGATGCTTCTGAGCCTCTTGAAAGTATGCTTCCAAGCCTATTAGAGGGAGGCTTCTGAGCCTCTTGAAAGGAGACTTCCTAGCCACTTGAAAGTAGGCTTTCGAGCCTATTGAAAATAAACTTCCGAGCCTCTTGAAAATAGGCTTCCGAGCCTGTTAAAAGGAGGCTTTCAAGCTTCTTGAAAGGAGGCTGCCGAGCCTTTTGAAAGGAGCTTCCCGAGCCTCTTGAAAGGAGCCATCCGAGCTTTTTGGAAGTAGGCTTCCTACCCTTTTAGAAGGCGGCTTCCGAGCCTCTTGAAAGTAGACTTCCGGGCGCTTTAAAACAAGGCTTCCGGCCTCTTGAAAAGAAGCTTCCCAGCCTGTTGAAAAGAAGCTTCCGAACCTCTTGAAAGGAGGATTTCGAGCCACTTGAAAGTATGCTTTCGAGCCTATTGAAAATAAGCTTCCGAGCCTCTGGAAAATAGGCTTGCAAGCCTCTTGAAAGTAGACTTCCGGGCGTTTTTAAACAAGGCTTCCGGCCTCTTGGAAAGAGGCTTCCCAGTTTGTTGAAAATAAGCTTCTCAGCCTCTTGAAAACAGGCTTCCGGGCTTCTTGAAAGACGGCTTCCAGACCTCTTGAAAGGAGGCTTCTAAGCCTACTGGAGAGAGGCTTCTGAGCCTATAGTAAAGAGGCTTCCGAGTCTCTTGAAAGGAGTCTTCTGAGCTTTTTGAAAGAAGGCTTCCGACATTCTTGAAAGGTGACTTCTTAGCCTTTTGAAAGTAGCTTCCCGAACCTCTTGAAAGGAGCCATCCTATCTTTTTGAAAGAAGTCTTCCGACTTTTTTAAATGGCGACTTCCGAGCCTCTTGAAAGTAGACTTCCGGGCATCTTAAAACAAGGCTTCCGGCCTCTTGAAAGTAGTTATCCAAGCCTTTTGAAAAGAACCTTTCGAACCTCTTGAAAGGAGTCTTCCAAGCTTTTTGAAAGAAGGCTTCTGGCAAGGAGGCTTTCGAGCCTATTGAAAAGAGGATTCCGAGTATCTCAAAGCGAGGCTTCTGGGCTTCTTAAAAGAAGGCTGACAGGCCTCTTTAAAGGAGGCTTCCAAGCCTCTTGAAAGGAGGCTTCCAAGCCTCTTGAAAGGAGATTCCCGAGCATCTTGTAAGAAGGTTTTCAAGCATCTTGAGAGGATGCTTCCAAGCCTCTCGAAAGAAGGCGTCTGAACATCTTGGAAGGAGGCCTTCGAGCTGTCTGGGTGAATGCTTCCGAGAAGCAAAGCGCTCCGATCGAATAGACTTCGCCGCCGTACCAAACTGATTATCTAAAAAAACGCTCATTAGGTGGGGTGCAGATGGTGGACAAGGCGAATGAATCATGAGTTGCATCAGCTGTTGGGAGAACCATTTATCGTTCACCCTGTACGTAGCCAGAATGACAGGTAGTAATCTGGTGAGAATGGTTCTTGTCAACAATCCTACGGGAACAAGAAGCCAAGGTGCACAGCGCGCAAGGTGGATCGATCAGGTGAAAGACGATTTGCGGAACCTTCGCAGACTGCGTGATTGGCGATATGCAGCCATGGCTTGAACCAGAGGCGACTCGTCCATATGTTCTACCTGTTCATGGAACAGGTAACCATTTTTAGTTCAGAAGTAGGAAACTTAATGTCCTTACAATTAATTTCTTTGCAATTATTTATTAGGGCGAATAATTACTCAGTAAAATTTTTAAACAAAGTTTCACGTAATGTTTCCAATGATGGTGTAATATCTAACGAAACAAAATATTGCGTAGACAGATCAACTCAGACAAGATCAGCTAAATATCTCGGGTACTTATTCAAAAGGACGTATGTGATTTTGTAAACAAAGATTCAAACGTCGATTTCTCCGATCTGATAGCACTCCCACGCCGACCATCACATCAGACAGGTAGGGGAAGCCTTCGGCTACCTGTTGGTGTTATTGGTTTGCGTGGGAGTGCCATCGGATTGGACAAATCGACGTTTGAATCTTTGTTTACAAAATCACATACGTCCTTTTGAATAAGTACCCGAGATATGTGTTTCTCCGATGAATAACAGCACACCACTTCACATAGAAAGCTTTTGCCAGTCGTACGATTCATAAAGAACCAATAGCAGCGCTGTCAGAAGTAAAATTTAAAGCCTGCGTCATGACGAAAGTTTTGAAATAATTTCCTCCTTGGTATGCTCACTCGTTCTCCGCGCACGTAGAACCAGCGTGAGCGTTGCCAGCTTTCTTCGTTTCCTCACATCATCCTCCTTCGCATGCAACGCAGGCACGTTTAGATGAATGTTGTGCGTGCTATGTGCGCAGGAGTCCAACCCGTTCGACGCGCTGCGAGAACAATCAACGACGCGACGTATCTTCGGTTAGACTCGGTCGGAGTGTTGGGCTGTGCTTCGCCGAAAGGCGCACCGCAACCGCACACGCTTTCGTTCATACTTCGATGATTGGGAACGGTTTGTTTTTTTTTCCTGATGATTATGCATCATAAACAATTCAGCATCAAGAACAATATTAAATTAATGTTTGAGTTTTTAAAAAGAGACATCAAAATTTGATTATTATAAAATATTATAAAATTGAATTATTTAATGTTTTTTTTTTTTCAAATAATCAAAATCAATCAAAATAGAAAAAAAAGGCATAGTTTTCACTAAATTTGAAGAACTAAATAACTCTAAAACATTTCAGTGGACTCATTCGCATCAAATGATGATATGATACTAATAATGGTTAATTACATTTCCTTCATAACAACAAAATATGTGAGAGTTTTTAAATGCTAGGGGCGATGGGTCCTGCGCGCCCGAATGGTGGAAAGAGCCGATTTGAAAGATCTCTATTCTGCTATTCTGAACAATATCCAGTTATCGTCAACTGTTACCAAGTTAGATTTCGGACGACTTGGGAGAGTTTTAAATTTTAAGTGCATCTTAATTTGAAAAATTTTTAGAACAAAAGAGATTAATTTAGTAGGGATATTAAGAAGCTGTTTATTGTTTTATAGATCCATTCTGTTTAAATTGTTTTTTTTTTCTAATGTTTGGTTACGTTGTACAAGAAAATGTTATAATATTAGATCAAATACACAACTTTCATTCGAAACCTCAGCTTGATGTATATTTTTTTAGCAGGCCGGTAGAACAGGTGTGCCAAAAGTTCACGAGACGCCCCTGGCTTGAATGGAGAATACTTTTATGCACTGCACAGACCACTCCGGCCTTAGTCTGAAAAATAAAAATAAATAATGCATATTATGTACAAGACAAAGTTTTGAAATGAAAAATACACAATTGCCAAAACTTTATCAATAAGTTTCGATTGTAATTGTAATACGTCCGCCATTACGCATTTTTGTCCGAGGTACCCCCTAGGACCAGCGATGTTACCCCAGGGGTACATGTACCCCAGGTTGAGAACCGCTGGTGTAGACCTATTGTAGCATTACCCGTATCGTTAGTGTAATAATTTATCTACCGGCCGCACAAAGCAAAACAAAATACTTCGAAAGATCGATATCCATAGATAGTCAAGAAGCATATTTAGTCTGACTTGACTTCAGATTCCCTAACAACCAAGTTATGTGTGCGATGTGCGCGATCATAACTCAAGAATTTATCAAGCAAATGGTTCAAATGTCGGGTACAGGTAGGGTTTATAAAAAAATCTCATTCCGGTTTCGGAGTTTAAAAGAGGTGCCAAGTTTAAAAGAAAAAAAAAATATAAATCTGGTTCAGGTTTGCAAAATGTGAAACGCGACGATCTTTATTGTCACAATGCAGAGTACGGAAACGCAACATTTCGACGAAACTAGCACGACCTCGGCTGTGCTGTCTTATCAAAACGACCAAAATATCTGAAATTTTCACAGGAAGCGCAGATTTCAGAGTCAGTGACGCGAAACCTTTTCCTATTGTATCGCTGAGTAGAATTCAATAGCAATGAAAACAAAACAAACGCCGTCCTTAGCCATGTGGTAAGATGCGCGGCTACAAAGCAAGACCATGTCCGGTCTGTGAAATTTCCGGGTTGGGAATTTTCTCGACTTCGTATTGGAGTATTGGAATTCCCGTTTTTTAGTGCCTACCCGTTAGTTTGAATAAATGTTCGTATTGAAATAGTCATTTAAGATTCAGTGGAGAAATAAATAAAATATTTTTACTATTTTTCATACAAAATGGTCATATTAGAAGATTATTTTACGCTGGAAATGTCATTAGCAACTAAGCTAGTTGTGTATGGTATATATTGCTGCACTTGTTTTCTGAAAGATATATTTAGGTGTTTTATAGTGCTGGTATTTCATTAATTCTGCAGAAACTCAACGCCAACTGTAAGACGACAAGCTAAGTGTAATAGGCTAGGTTGTCTACGATTTTGTCCAGGGCTTCTATTTATTAGCGTCAAGACTTACTTGATGAATTTCTACGCTAATCAACCTGATTGTTCTGGAAAAAAATATGTTAGGGGGGTGGTCATATGAGAAACTTCTTCTACAATGGTTCTACATTTCGAATGAAAATTGAGCTTCTTTTCAACTTAGTGCTTTCTTAACATTTACACAGATAAAAGTTAAAAGCTTCCCCATGTCTGCCATTGCATGATTTTAAGACGTATCTTATATGAGTTTAACTCGGCATCTCGGCATCACAAGGCTAACTGAAGATCCTAATAAGGAGCTAAAGTGACCAAAACCGGTGCACTCAATCTAGATCACTTCTATTTTTGAAAAAACGGGCTTGATGATCATATGACTACCGCTTCTGCTTCATACGCAGGAGGTCGTGGCCCGTTCTATTCATTCTCCTACTTTGTATCTTTCCATATACTCCTCCTATGCTATAGTAATTGCTAGAACTGGAAATGGAGTCCATATCAAATGGCAATAAAATTCCGCATGAACTCGTGGAGGTATACTCGGCTTGCAGTGAATAGTTAAAAACAATCTCCATAGAAGGACCAATATTTGTTTTTTTTAGAATACATGCTCTTATCAATGGGAATATTATTTAAAACGTATCTATTTGCTTTTCATTCATTTGTTTCTGTTCGAATGAAATACCCAACTGGATACTTTAGTAGTAATTATCATTTAAACTTTGTAGCTAGGGGCCGTACACTAATTACGTAAGCAATTTTTATGGGTTTTTCAACCACCCCCTTTCCCCCCTGTAAGATTTTTCCCAAACAAATCATTTTTAATTATATGGAGACCCCCATAAGTGCCTACGTTATTACTGTACAATGAGGGAGCTTGGAAGCAAATCTTCTGCAATCCTTTGATAGAATTTTATCATCAGTTTAAGCTGTGTTTTCTGCAAGATAGTTTAATAATGTATTCGTATACTAAATACGTAAGGAATTATTGTGGGAGGAGGGTTTGTCATTTTTTCACGCTTCATCTAAATAAAAAATGGATTGCATGATCAAAATCTTACTCTAGGAAATTGCCTTGTGTAACAAGTGTATGGCCCTTTATAAGATATCCGTTGTTAAATAAACACCTCTGCGTTTCCACAATTGTCACTGAAAGGAAATGTTGTGATCATTCCAATATCATAATGCCATTCTCATTAGCTGTGCCTTTCGCGATTCATATTAATACTAGTAGTTACTCGAAGCGTAACACCGGCCAGCGGTTTTTCTTCTGACTGGGTAGCAGATACAGCTTATGAATGTGCGTATGAATGACTGTATGGGTATTGTGTATATTTACATCAAGCCGGAGACGGCCGGAGAGGAGAGAGCAGCCGAACCTCCGGGACGGGACATTGCCGAAGAACGATGAAACTGAAAACTGAACCGAAACGACGAGTCGAGCGAGCAGGAGGCATAGCATTTTTCACTCCACCACCATCTTCTCGTCGTCGCTGGTCGCAACTAGCAGCCCTGTGCTATGTGAGCTCCTCTTTTTTTCTCGGTTCACTTTTTTTTGTTAATAATTATTACAACAATGGCGGACATTAAAATGCGTCTATAAATAAAAATAAAATTATCCTAGCAGTGCGGTATGTCCGGGAGCTGTGAAGAAAGTAAAGCTGAACCTAGTGCTAAACGATCTGTGATCTGATTGGAAATGTTAGAAAGTGAAGAAGGCAAGTGAAAAGAAAAGCAATCAGCAATAAAAGTAAGAAAAATAAGTGCGTGTGTGAGAACAAAGAGCGAAAAGAAGCAGCAGTGTGATTTTAGAGGGTGGTCTTCTGGATTGGGGCTCCGTTCCGGCAAATGGATTCCGGTAATCCTCTTCTCCGTCAGCAGCAGCAGCAAGTTCTTCCACATTTGGAACGGGAGCACCGCCAGCACCACCACTACCAGTACCTCCAACCTCCGCTACAACAACAACAGCAGCAGCAGGCGGCAGCGGCAACACTACTACAAGTGCAGCAACATCACCATCAACAGCAGCAGCGAATTAAAACTGGTTGGGGTGCGACGTCAGCGACAGCAGCAGCAGCGGCCGCGGCATCGTCTTTCATACAGAATATTGTCAGCACTGCCGGCACCAGCACCAGCGGAGGAGGAGAGCTTTTGATGTAAGCGTTTCAGCGTTCTTGGTTTCATTCTCACTTTTATTTGAACACTCTCCTTGTTTCACTTCAACCGTTCGTTTCTCATTCCACACGGTATCTTATTTCCCCGTCTCAGCATGAAGTGCAGTCAGTGTCTGAGGAGCTGCACGTAGGTACCACTCCCCCATCGAATTGTCTAGGGGGGGTTTCCACCACCCTGTAAGTAAAGGGAGCGGCTAGAGCAGGCGAAGGAAAATCGAACTGGAATCTGGTTACCGTAGGTCGAAGCGCACCTGATTTGGAGGTTGCACCGGAGAGCAAACATATGTTATTGTTATCGTACGGTTCGTAGAGGCCGGTTTGTGTTGCGTATTCAGGAGGAAGGGGTGAAGAATCTATTATTTCATTGCATGCTTTCCGCCGAGCGGACAGAGGAATAAAACAAAATAATGACCCGTTCATAAAGTGTACTGAAAGATAATGGGCGCGCGAATTTGGTTGTCGTGACCTGCTTTTCTCATCTGCTGCGTAAAATTTTGGAACATAAACAATTGTTTAAAATTTAAAATGAAAATAATTCGTTAACTTGACTTATTTCAATGTCACTAAGTCACTAAATTTCAAATATCTGATCTACTTTGCGATTTGGGCGTTATTTACTAACAAAGGGAAGCATATTCATGCCAAGGCAAGCGTAATATGCTTTACATCTATCAGATGAGGGGATTAGTTTATGATAAAAAAAGTTGCATACTTTTGAAGAACATTGTTGTTCCATAAGAGCGGTAGTCACAAATGTAAACATTTTATTTTTCCGCTAATTTTAGTAAAATTAGAAACCACCAATTACGGTGCTGCAAAGTAAAGTGTAAAATGCACTTTTTTTTAGCTTTGATCATGTCATAATGTGATTTTCAGATCATTATGAGTTGTATTACATTTAGCTGGTAGATACGTTTTTTAAGTTTTCGTCCGAGTAATAGCTTTTGAGATTAAAGCTAATGTTTAATGTGTAAGAAGACATTTAATGAAAATAAAACTTCGAAACTGCTGGGGAACAGCGATGTATAGGAAATAGACATGTATACCCGGATAGTTATTGCGTTTCGGCTTATGCCCCGAAGACAATGTTTGTAACGTTAAGTTAGATTTAGCCAAACATCAAAATTTTGCTCTAGATCTTATGCATTGAGTAATCTGCATGTTTTCCATATGTTTTTCAAACTTGCAAAAGCAGCTCTTGCATTCTTCTTAATACACGCACCAACCGTCATCCAACGATATCCGGCTGCCAAGATATGAAAAGTTTTCATTTTCCCGGTTACTGTACATATTAAAGGGATCACCGTGTTCACATCCAGTGATTTGATTTTGTTGATGTTGATTATTAATCTTAATCAGGGATTAGAAGTTATCACATCAAAGTAAAGAGAAGGATCTTTGGAAACGTTTATAACTAGCCCGCGTTCCAACCAAATGACTTGATTTTTTGTAAGGGGACAAGGGGCAATATGGCCATCCTAAGGTTTTAATCAATATTAACTGATTTAAAGTGTATGTACGTCGGATACTACTCAACAACTACATGATACTATTTAACCACCCGTTCTGTATTGAGTAGGGCAGATTGAACATGGACACCTTCAAAAGTTATGAAAAAATCACCTAACTTATAATGATATGCTATCGTAACCTATTTCATGGATCATCCAACAAAAATATTATCCAAATCGTCATCTCCCTGTCATGTTTTTGTATTGGACATTAGAAAATTATTTCCCTCTTATTGAGCGACCTCATTAATGGACGGTTCAATGAAGAAAATTTTAATTCCATGGTGAATAGAGATTGATTCCGTAACACAAGCATTGGCCATTTTCAGCCGGCCTAACACATGTATGTCGCACTTTTTGTATGAAGCATCTGATTCTTTTATATGGATCGTCACACTTATCCCTCTATCTCTCCAATGAGCCCTACCGACCAACTTTATTCGCTTAGAGTCCTGAAATCCAAGTGCCGAGTTTCCAATCAAAAAAGGTTGAATTCGTATTGATAAGCAGTGATGAAAATTTGAGAACTTTGCTCACAATACGAGAAATAGGCAATGCAAAATACTCGCAAACTCTTGATTTGTCTTTTTCTTGTCTACCTACTACTTGCAGAGAAAACAGAAAAACGAACCCCGAAAAATATGCTTTGCGAGTTATTCGGGGTAATTTGCAAAATTTCATAAAACAACCTAACATGTTTCTTCGCACTGGAAGTGCCCCAGGGTGTTGAGTTTTGCTAAAAAGTATTGATCTGTATCCAAAAAATTGAAACGGCACAAATTGGTACCGAAATTAGTTCAAAAACAGTTTTTTGGTGTTTTCTCGAAATTGTGTAAAATAAATATATGCAGTTTCTCAAACAAATGATTCATTTGTTATTGTGTTTTTCTCAAGTGAAATTTATCGTTTGTATTGAAAGAATTACTGGATTTAGTCGCGTCAATTAAATTCAGATCAATAAAATATAGCCCTACACGGAAACAAATGCATACCCACAGGCATGATTAAAAAATCATGAAATCATGACTCAGGTCAGTTCATGAAACCATGATTATAATTCATGATTTCAGGAACATTATTCATGGTACTAGGCAATCCTCATCAGTCCACAGTATGCATAACCGGTTATACTTCGAACACTCCATTCCCAAGAAGTAAGAACGGCTGAGAGGTAGCACGCCGGAATCTCGCTCAGTGTACTCGAGTTCAAATCCCCTGTTGAACTTTTTTTAAATTCTGTCGATCTTAACAACCAAATTGTAACGCATTGGTTGCGTTACGCGAAAATAAATCATGAAATCATGATTTATATTCATGGTGTATTTTCATAGCATGAAAACACACGGATTCATGGAATCATGAATTATTTTCTCATTTCTGGGAACGGATTTTTACCCGTGTGGAGTCGGTGGGTCAATGGTTTAGAGACACACGGTGACCTAATTGGGACAATGAAACCCAGCTCTAGATGATGTTCGATTTTCGGAATCGCTATTGTACCTAGTAAGATCAAGTCTGGAGTGAGTCAGTAGGTGATTGGAATCGGCATCAGAGCTATTCAGTTGAGAAAAATCAAACTATGGAGTTGATCAGTTAGTAGTTTTTAGGAACTTCTGGACATAGTCGGGTCAGTAAAATCCAACTCTAAAATTTGATCCAATTTGAAGAAATCTTGATCTGATTTCATTGTTGATAATATAAGAAAACCTGTTACGAACACCAGTGGTGGAAATCTGTGAACCTTGCTCGCAAAACGAGGAGTAGGCAATGCAAAATACTCGCGAACACTTGTTTTGCCTTTTTCTTGCCTACCTACTACTCGCAGAGAAAACAGAAAAACGAACCCCGAAAAATGTTCGTGAAGCTTCGCGTGTCATTCGGGTTAATTTACAAAATGTCATAAAACAACTTCGGAACATGTTTATCACGGATGTTCGAGGTGTTCGAGCAAGAACACCTTTGTTTATAGTTATTGTGTTTATTTCAAGTGAAATTTATCCATTGTATTCAAAATAACCACAAATACTCGCAACCGTGATTTTTACTCCCGAACAAAATACTGCCACTGCCCTGCTTTTTTACTTTGCTCTGCCCGTGCTCGCGAACAAAACAAGCACCATAAAATGCAAGGCAGTAGGTTCGCGCGAGTGTGGCATTTTTGTAGGCAGAATTACACTCTTTTCTTACTCGTGAAGCGAGTATTTCCACCACTGATGAACACCGAGAGTCATTAAGGAAAGTCTTCCACAATAAATTAAACAATAAACTAAAAATTCTAACAAACCAAATCTGCTTAAATTTCTCGTAATTGATATTCATATTCAGCAAGTTTGTCAGATGAGAACCATTATTTCAAATACTCAACCCTCATACCCAGTCAAACTCAGAATATTGCTGCTCATCTAATATTTAATGGCTATGCTTTGTTTTACCACTATTGCACTGGCATAAGTTTCGGGACTGCAGCAATTGAAAATTTCGCTTGGGCCAATGCGGCCATAATGTTTTTTTTTTCGAGCCACATGGAATTTTTCCTAAGAAAAACGAGCAAACTTATCTTAACTTAATTTACACAAATCCCATATTACTACTACCCGGTATCTGCCATTAGAGCCCCTTGTAACTGGTTCCAAAAGTTTTTGAGAAACCAGAATAGATCTCGAATCCATATGACATGTTGATGTGAAAGAAAAGATATGTGTTTTCTTTTATTTAGATTGCTCAAAATATCTGTACCTCAAACTTTTGGATTTTGTAGGGGGAATGACGGCTTTGGTAGGTTTTCTTTTATTGTCAGGGTTTTATGACTGATTATGCTCAAATTTGGCCTAAACATTCTTTGCATATCAATGAATATTGTGGCCAAATTTCATAAAATTTGGTCGACAAAACCCCCTGACAATAATAGAACAAAACCTGCCAAAGCCCCCTACTTGATGTGTTTTTTATCGACCACTTAACTTAACATAACTATTCTCATAGTGTAATTCTTGATTTCGGCGCCCCCTAAAGGTTGGCGCCCTTGGAGGGGGCCAACCTGGCAAACGGCACGCTACGGCGCTAGATGCATCTTCTCAATCTGTTGTCAGAAGGACGCTTTTTCCTTGATGTCAACCCACGCTTTTGTAGCCCTATACGAACACGTACAGAAATGTTATTCCTTCATAGCTGAAACTTTGTTTAAAATCCTTGTTTAGACAAATAACTTATAATCAGGAAAAAAACCAATCATGAAATCAAATCTCCTGCACGATTCAAATTGAGCGCCAGTCAACTCTTATCAGACTCATGGCCCAGACAATCGTCCATGATTAGACTCGCGATTGACAATACCTTTCATTGCTTAAAATAATGGATAATAGATCCATTTCTACACATAAAATACGCTTCGATTGGGTTTCGACGCCTTTTACAACAGAAATCATTTTTCAGCGAACAACAGATTCTGCCCGAAAAACTATAGCGCCATGGTCTTTCTGCAGAATTGCAAGCGAGTTGGCGAGATTGGAGCATTAACTTCATCATTGGTCACTTTTAGTCTCTGTATCGGCACATGGAAAACACTATTTGTTAAATATTTTCTTCGTCATGGTCACTAAAGTTACTGTTTATGGCGGCTTACCAGTGCCGATTTCATCACGCCTTCTGCAATATGTGCTAATTTATAATCCGACAGCTGAAATGAAAACACAGCAAGAAGTTCCTACAACTCTGTGTTACCATGTGTGGGCATTAGTCGTCCTCGGAAGCTATATTTAAGGACAACAGTCGCAAGGTATCCCTATTATTGATCTGTTCGATGATCTCAAGTAAATACGTGATAAATGGAGCTTTTCCGTGAACTGCAGAACATTTCAGTGACGATTTGTGACGCAGATGAAACTCCATGGTAGATGCCCGGGAAAGTCCCAATGCTAGGATCTCCCAATTCGTCTCAAATTTCCAACAAAAGAAAAATGTTTAAGTGAAAATGGCCTCGAAAACGGAAAAAATATGGTAAAATATCTTGTAAACAGGATAATTAAAAGTGGATTTCATTTGATCCGATGGAAAATACTGGGCCCGTTACCATGTTGATTCTATTTCCAATCTTCAATCTTCAAACTTCAAAATACAATCATGAAAATAATGGAACATGTAGTATCTTTATGTGGGAATCTTTCTGGTACAATGTCGACCCAATCTTCTGTATAAAGAAGATTGTGGATGAGATATTGGATATTTTTATGTTAAAATAAAAACCCAGATTAATCCACCTAGCGGTGATGGTGCCTTTCTCGACCTTCGTAAAATGTGTGTGCTTGAAAAAAGATGAGCTAGTGGCTAGGAGTAAAAAAGACAAATTTCTTTGTCCGTTCTATGAAAATCAGATTATTTATGGCAAAGATATTGTAGATCCAGTTGAAAACCGAAAATCATATTTTGTCCCATTTCCGGATGTCGCAACTGCATCGCGAGTGGTGCCCGACTATGGCACAGTTGCGCACTACTCGCGATGCAGTTGCAACATCCGGAAATGCGAGAAAATGCGATTTCGCGGGACCTCGGTTCGGTTTTCAGCTTGATCTACAATATGCTAATAAGAATTTCGACATTTTTGTTTCCTTTTCCAATCTTTTTGACGTACATAACTCTGTTTTATTTCACCCAGTCATATATTTTAAGGATATCACTTTTGGATGTTCTCCTCGTTTGTCGGGTGAAGATCACTGCGTCCAGATTTTAGGACTATTGTGATATACCCTTTTTCTGTGAAATACGCAAGTTATCTCAGTAACATGTTTGTCATTGAGATACCTTGGTATCGACTGAACTCAAGACCATCTATTATTGATGAATAGGGATCCTGAGTTACAGTATGTGACTCCCCCATTCTGGCGAGACTAGCTTTATGAAGCCAACCACGTCCTTGGGGGATAAGATCCATATGTCAGCAGGCCCTAAAAAGGGCTTGCTGAGAACTTTGAACCTACGTTGGGTGAGTGCACTGCAATAGCAGAGGATGTGTTCTGATGTTTCTCTCTCCTCGTCACAGAAGCGGCAATTTGAGGTTTGGATTGCTCCGATCTTTTGTAGATGGTATCTGCAGGGGCAGTGTCCAGTTATTAGACCGGTGTAGATGTTGAGATCCCTTTGTTGAGACCTAATAGTTGTTGGGTTTTCTTGGGGTTAATCGTTACGAGCCTTTTGGATTGGCTCGTATGGGGAAGATGCATTCAGTTTGATGTGATTTGACTGACCATATATTTGTTCAGTTCCATTTTACAGAGCAGTCTGAGATCCCGCAGAAGGGCTCAGGGCCAATGAACCTTTCATTAGATCCATTCCTGGCTAGCTCATCAGCAATCTCGTTTCCCTCTAGACCCGTATGTCCTGGGATCCAATATAGGTAGACTCGATTGCGTATGGATAAGTTTTTCAAAGCCAGAATGCATTCCCACACTAGCTTTGAGTTACAAGTGTAGTTATTAAGCGACTTAAGTGCCGCTTGGCTGTCAGAGAAAATACATATTTTTGCAAATCTATACTTTCTCCTCAGGCATAATAACACGCATTCTAATATTGCATATATTTTGGATGTTAGTTGAACTGAAGCTCCGACTACACAAAAAGAAAACGAAAATGTCATTCCCATCACGCGAGCGGAGGGCAATATTTGTTAAGATATAAATCTCATGACCGTCTTTCTGCCAAACTCCCGTATGAAGTGGGAGAGACAGAGACGGAGTCATCTCAGTTCGTCGAGCTGAATCGATTGGTATATAACACTATGGGTCTCCAGGCCTTCTGTAAAAGTTTGGTTTTTGGAGCGAACATACAGCCTTTTCGTATAAAAAGGCTAAAATGGTGTTTCGGCCATAACTTCCGATCCCATAGTCCGATCTAGCCAATTTTCAATAGGAAACAATGGGACAGGATTCTGCGTCGAATGCAACTTGTTTCGTGTGAATCGATTAAGGTTGATTTATTGCGAGCAAATCGGTTGAGAATAAGTGCCTGAAAAATGAGTGACATTTCTTACGCAATATTTTCGTATGAATTTCCCTGTCCATGGATAAGGGGCTTGACGTTGATATTTCAAGTGTCTTAAAAAGATTTTTATTTTATTTTTATTTTTGTTGTTCAATAGAGTGCTTTTTTAAACAAAGGTTAAGTTCAACACTAAATTAAAAATTAAGATATTTTTCCATTTTTATATCTCCTTCACAAGAATATCGTTATTTTAATGGTAATGGTTTGAAAATAAGCTCCGTAGAGAAACTTTTATCACATCTTACTTAAATAAGGTCAACAGTTATACCAAACACTTGAGGTACCATGCCTCCAAGTTAACTAATGGTTAGTGTCGCACGATCTAACAACAACTGCCTATTGGTAAATTTGGAGGTGCCGGCAGGGCTCAGTAGGGGTCTAACTAACATAACTCTAATACTAACAAGACCCTGAAACAAACGCTTATCCAAATAGCATACATCTATTTATACTTGTAGTAGTAGCTAACAATAATTCATTTTAGGTTTAGATACTGCCGTCATACGTATATTTGTCCCATGTTTGCTGGGATTCCCTATATACATGGGACGGTTATGCGTATGACGGCAGTATTATAGCTGAAGTAGAATTTTAGTAGTGAAAAGTAGAATTTGTAGATTTACTAATTTGGCATTGGAGATAGTGAATGTATCTATTATATCTTCTCGATAATCTTTTTATTTTAGTCTCTCTAGCTGCATGGATCAACGCAAAAAAACTGTTTCTCTCTTCCTTCTATTAGGTTAGTTAGAAAAATTAGCGGATATATAAGGGACATGACTTAGTGTTTCTCGTATTAAGACAAATTCGCTGACCTTTACCTTATAATAAAATAAATGACCGATAGTAAAATAAATGACTGAAATTTAATGATATCAAATAAATAATAAAAAACGAAAATAAATACATGACCATCGGTGGACAGAAAGACAAGAGACAGAGTTCTGTTTAGAATAGTTAATTGAGACCATTGCACTCACAAGATAGAGAATAATTAGTACCACTATTATTGCTACAAGACTAATAACTTGACCACTTACGGAAATGAGGATAGACCATATGATGCGTTCATCCACTATTATATTGAATATTGTATAACCTGAATCTGAATAACTGAATTTTAGACCTCATTATTTTAATAAATAATAAAGGTTTGAATATTAGAAAAGGGAATAGAACTTGACCAAAAAAAAAGCAATTACGGAACAACTGGACAGAAATTTTGTATAATGATCACTATTAGACTACTGAAACTTTAACATATGACATTACTGTGATTGATAGGATACAATTAACTCGACGACGTATTGACAAACATCCGATACTCAACCGTGTTAAAATAAGGGAAGCTCTTCAATGTGTCCATTTATTACAATAGTACTTAAATTAATCTATTTTGAAATTACCCTACCAGAATGATATCATTACATCTTTATTCGAAATTGTTACTTGGAAATGGCAACAGTACCACCCGTTGTCAACATAGACTACTATTAGGTATTGAATGTCGGCTCCAAGTAACTAATAATTAAATTTACATGTTAACTACTTATTCAGAAAACATCTATGTACATGTTGAGCTTCCATTATTTGTTCGGTTTATAATTGACAGACTGTAGATAGAAAGAGTAATGTATCGGTATGATCACAATACAAACCCAGGCCGCAGTGACCTAGTGAGCAACATAGCTTGAGTCGTCTGCTAGTATTGTGTATCACATGGAGAGCTCCAGCCGAGATACCAGTCTATTAAGACTACAACTGGTCAACTCTCGAAAAAAAAAAAAAAAAAAAATATTTTCGTATGAATTTGTATTTTGGCCATAACTCTCGATCCCATAGTCCGATCTGGCCAATTTCAAATAGGAAATAATGGGACAGGATTCTGCGTCGAATGCAATTTGTTGCGAGCAAATCGGTTGAGGATAAGTGTCCGAAAATGAGTGACATTTTTTACGCGATTTTTTTGTATGAATTTGTATTTTGGCCATAACTTTCGATCCCATAGTCCGATCTGGCCAATTTAAAATAGGAAACAATGAGACAGGATTCTGCGTCGAATGCAACTTGTTGCGAGCAAATCGGTGGAGGATAAGTGCCCGAAAAATGAGTGACATTTTTTACACGATTTTTTCGTATGATTTTGTGTTTTGGCCATAACTTTTGATCCCATAGTCCGATCGGGCCAATTTCAAATAGGAAACAATGGGACAGGATTCTGCGTCGAATGCAACTTGTTGCGAGCAAATCGGTTGAGGATAAGTGCCCGAAAAATGAGTGACATTTTTAGCACGATTTTTTCGTATGATTTTGTGTTTTGGCCATAACTTTTGATCCCATAGTCCGATCTGGCCAATTTCAAATAGGAAACAATGGGACAGGATTCTGCGTCGAATGCAACTTGTTGCGAGCAAATCGGTTGAGGATAAGTGCCCGAAAAATGAGTGACATTTTGTTGAGTAGTTTTGCGCACACACACACACACATACACACACACACACACACACACACACACACACACACACACACACACACACACACACACACACACACACACACACACACAGACATCACCTCGATTCGTCGAACTGAGTCGATTGGTATATAACACTATGGGTCTCCGGGCCTTCTATAAAAAGTTTGTTTTTGGAGCGATCATATAGCCTTTACCGTATACTTAGTATACGAGAAAGGCAAAAATCAAAATCTTTAGTGGAAAATGCCACTGAATTCGCAGTTCATGCAGAACAGTGAGTCTTATCGTACTGTCTGAACCATTGGTTTAGGAATGGTTGATGATTAGGAAATTGTAAAAACCATCAGTAGCACAGTCTCTCGATCTCAATCAGATCAAAAACTTCTGGTATTTTGGTAAGAAACCAGAAATAAAGAGGAATTGATTGTCAAAATAGTATTCTGCAATTAGCATTTCCACAGTTATTAATTTACAGCTTTGAATATGTATCTAGTGTGGCAGCACTTTGAATAACTATGTGCAGGGGTTGAGAATGTTTCCCACCGGAAACATCCTTGCCAAGCATTGCAAACCACCTTATCTTTCATCTTGATACTCAAAATCAATCAAGCTAAAAAAGACTATTGATTGGGCTAAAATGAATATTTTGAACTGTGGTTGATTACTTATTTTGCAAAAAAAAATTCTCAGACGATTGCCGTCTAAAGCAAGCATTCCCTGAGAAAATTATGGTATGCATCCAATAGAATACTGTTTCCTCTATCATAATGCATAATTTTAGAAATCTGACTTTTCAAAATTTAAAACGATATTAAAATTTTGAGATTTCAAATTGAGTATCAATGTGCTAAGCTAAAGTTCAATTTTTGCAGCACATACACCATTGTTGATACTGAGAGTCGACGTTTGCTGCTATTCATGCACTAGTAGTCCTATTCATTCGCCCTACAAGTTTGTAATGAACTGATGATTTTGCTTGTTTGCTGGATGTTACCATTTTTGAGCGTAGTTAAAAATGCTCAAAATTTAATATCTTATCTTAACGTTTTTATAAGGATAACATTTTTGCACAAGGGCAAATGCAATCTGTTGATCGGATGACAAGTTTCCAAACTCGTCAACTTTTTAAAATATCATCCTCTACATTGCTGACAATTACATTCTCAACTGTGGACATTGGCATCAGTTTTTGGGTCCAGTTACTCAGAAGACTTTTATCACGATCACTTCACTAAAGCAATCCGCCGTTTGATAATTTTCTCAATGAATTTGGATGAATGATTGATCAATGAAAAAATGTTTGATAGAGTTTTCCCGAAAAGGGTTTTTGTATTCTTTGTGGCTGTTGAGCAAGCATTATGAGCTCAGAGGATTGTGAATTCAACTGTAAAACAGTATGAAAAGTTCCATCGATGGAAAGTTTTATCTCGAATACATTTGCGATTTGGGCGTAACTTATTTAGTAAATAAACATTGCAAGGCAAATTCCTAAGGCAAACGGGCTTGGTAGTCATATGACTACCGCTTCTGCCTCATACGCAGGAGGTCGTGGGTTCAATCCCAGGCCCGTTCCATTCCTTCTACTTTGTATCTTTTCATATATTTCTCATGTTCTAGCAATCGTTAGAACTGGAAATGGGCTTTCATACCGTTTCCATCTTCTATCCCCTATACCTACAACTTGATTAGTTCTAACAGGTAACTGTTAGAATTCGAAAAAGCTCGTTTCGGCATCCAATTAGAATATACACCATCCTTTCATTACTATCACATTGGCAATCCGTTAACCAAGACGAACCTCTGCCATAAAACCTTAACCCTCAGATTCCAATAACATTCCGCAGGAACTCGTGGCGAGTGCAGAGGTGTTCTCGGCTTGCAGTGGGCGAGTGACTGCATCATCAATTCCTTCCCCCATCCCCGATGACCGTGAGGACGTGGCCAGCGCTGTTATCGACCATCCAAAATGATAGAGCTCTCGGACTGTGCACATTGAGGTTGGAGAGCAAATCCCATGCTTTCCATCCATTGGTTCCCTGAGCAATTGCGATTGTTCTGGTCGATCACGGAGTAGCAACTACGAAATGCACGGTCATCATGCTCATGCTCATTGCTAGGCAAATTCCTAAGGCATTTCTGAGAAAATCACGGTATGTATCCGACAGGGGCAAAACATGGCTGACAAGATTTAATATTCGGCGTTCAAATGAATGAGACAAAATTTATCAGCATTGGCACGCACACCTGAGCCATAAACTAGAGCTCACGGACATGTTTATGTTGCAACTTAACGGAGTTCTTTATTTATTCGTAAAGTTTTGAAAATCATAGGCACAAATTTATCATTTTATATCAATAGTATTATATTTCAGTCATCTCCGGTAATTCAACGGTAATCATTTGAATATTAGTCTAAACATCGGCATTCAACAAGTATTACTTAATAATTAGCTGTCCATTGGGGCAATCGATCTCAACAGTATTGGGTTTGAAATTTGAACGAGAATTATTGCTGATTTACAAAAAAGGATTTGCAAAAAAACAGAGGGTTAGTAAACCAAGTTCCAGTACCCCTTGAGAGGGAGCTTTGGTAGTAAGGTGTATCAAATATGATATTTCTGAACTAATATTGTAGGCTACGAAAGGAAGTTCTATTGTTTGTTAAGAATAGAAAAACAATTAGAAGACCATTTCGTCGAAGAAAAAGAAGAAAATACATCTGGTTTTCAATTTTGTACAAAAATCAATCAAACCTTCAACATCATTTAAAGCGATTGATTGTCTCGTTTGCAGAGACCGTTGGAAAATGTTGAATCTACGATACTGTTGAAAGATTGCCAAGCATTGGGAAGACTATATTATGGACGTTCTCTAATTGTTCAGTTCAAGACAAACAATTATTAATTAACAATTATTTATTATTACAAAATTATTTGGAAGGATTATTTTAATAAACCTAACTATCAACGATCCCCCTCTAAAGGTGTGGTGGTACTTGCATTATCACCTCTCTGAGTACATAATTACAATATTTCCTGTTGAACGGAATTCGGGATATTTGTCACAAATCTTTTTTTTTTTACAAAGTCTGCAAAACTCTTTTCAAATTTTTGAGCATTACTTGTTGAAATGCGATGAATATAATACTATTGATATAAAATAACAAATTTGTGACTATGATTTTTGTTTATGAGGTTTCATCACCGCTAGAAACTTGTTGATTGATTGGCTTTTATCGATGAGACGAACTTAAAGTGGAAGGGAGCATTTTTACAAAGAACGACGAAGCACAGAATCGAATTGTAGCGTGAAATATTCTAATATTAGGTAGCGCCAATTTAAAGGAAATTCTAAAAAATTCCACTGAACACTAGAAATGTTTCCGAACGCCGTACAACATATCAGCAGGTTGAAATCTTTGTTATTTTGTCTGTACTGCCTAAGATCGCATATCAGTCCCATATGAATTTTCGTCTTTTTCGAGTTAGAATCTGTAACGGTCATATTCATCATAGTATTATCGAATGCAACTGTTAAATGAGAATGTTTGTTCAGGAAAAGTCGAAAAAAAAAATCAAGCCAGTTTGTCCCAAATGGAAAATGGCCGCATATGAGTCCCTTTTCCTTGATAATGAGACTCACATGCAGTTATTTTCAAGATGGGACAAGTAGGCTTGATGTTTGTTCCTCATTGTTCTTTATTCGATTTTTTTTTTCATATGGGACCAATATGCGATCATAGGCAGTGTATTAGTATGATAGTTCCCACGCTATAAGCCATTATCCGTTCCTGGGTGGACGTTAGGCAAAGTAACAGCGATTTCAATTCCGTGTTGTTCTTTAATGGCCCGTTGCTTACTTTCAAGTTTTTGAGCAATATGCTCGATTTTTATGTGAATTGAACGTCTTAAACTTGAAAAAAAAAAATCAATTCAGATACTATTTCAAAACGATTATCATATAGTTGTTTGTTCGTTATTTGAAATCAAGAAGCTCTTTAAAACTAAAAATGTTCGCGATAATATTAAAATTGCATCAATCAAAATATTAACCAAGTTTTATTATTAGAAACAGCAGTTCCATTTGATTCCTAAAATACAACAAGTGTATCCAAATCTCATTCAACCCTACGGTAACCACCCACTGTTGCGCTCCGCGCAGCACTCATTCTACTTCGCGTTCCCTGATCCTGCTCTCGCTCGCTTGTTTTCGTTCTGTCCCGCTCTATCATCTTGATGTTTTTGAACCGTTTCTTACCTACCTGTGTAGCGTGTGCTGTGCTGCTGCTGAATTGAATACAGACAGACGACTGCTTTACTTCCCGCAATGTCGCGCCGCGTGCCTCCCTTGGCTACGTGTATCATAATAATACATTATTCTCGTGTACAGACCCATCAACAGCGCGTTCGGTGAGACGATGATGAATGCGTGATGAGGATGAAGTTAGTTGGTGTGCGGTGTGCGGTAATGGGAGCTTCCAAAGCATATGAGATGACACACAGCAGCTGAAAAGACGACGGCAGCGGGCAACGTTGACGACGGCAACGCGAATATGGGGATGTGGGTGATTTTAAAGTCGCTGGTTGTTGTTGATAGAGCGCTGCGGTTTTCGTAACTTTCAGCCCATTTGACGGTAGGGAGGTTCAGAATGCAGTGGCTGCGAGAACGCGTCCTCTTCCTGCCCGGGTTTGGGGAAGGAGCATAGTTCGCGCTTTTTAAGTTTTCTGTTCGCGACTAACACGAACACTGTATTGGAACGAGAAAATTTGCACGAGTACACTCTCGTACTCTCGTGGGTTTAAGGTATTGGTATAAAAATATAATATAAATCTAATGTGTGAGAGTTTTAGTCTGGTCGCCGCCGCAGTCGAGGGGCGGGAGGTTAAAAACCTCTTGTAATTTTGTAGAGCACTCGCCTCCGGACCCGGACTTTAGCGCTAGCAGACGAAGCCGGTACGCGGCCACGCCAGCTCTTCTATTTCTTCTTCCATCGAAGGAGAGACAGCTCGAACCCCCGTATAGAAGAATACAAAGTCATGGTGCGATGCATAGTCAGGTCGCCCCCAGCGTGAGGAAAGAGGATTATTTTGCTTTTATTCCTCTTTGATCGCCGAGTTACTTTTGGAGCGACGCAGGGTCGCCGTGTGTTTGCGATGATGATGGCTGCGCGACAAAATTCCTCATTCCCTGTTGTTTCTCGTTTTGCCCAGTTTTTGTTCGTTGTTATTGTTGTTATCGTTGAACCACATCAAACTCTTCTCTTACTTCTGCTCGTTTCTTCCTCGAACCAGCATTTCTGTTTGGCATTAATTCAGCGTTTTATCACTTTCTCTCTCTCTTTCTTTTTCGAAACATTTTCAGATGTCAGTCATAATTGGAAGATAGAAAAAATAGCTCCTTCTGTTACAAACAAATACACACACTCGCTGTGTCCTTTTAAACGATTTCGATCAAACAAACCCTCTTTTTGTTGATTATTTCTAAAGGTAAGAAATCGTTACGCTATTATATATTTACTTACGTTGAACTGTAAGCAGCTGATGCGTCTTTCATGTATGGTTTCTTTTGTGTTGTTATTTAATGCATTTTCGGTTTTTATTATGGGTTTTGTGTGTCGATTATTATTACGTTTTAGATTTTGTCACCGAACATATTAAAATGGAATTCTTTGAAGCTCGAACATAAACGAATGTAAAGAAAAATACATATAATAAAATTCAGAAAATTGATTGAAATATGGTGAACCGAAATTTACCTCTTCACGGATGTATGCAGGTCATTGCATTCACATATAGGTACATAGCATACTGCACGTGAGGATTTTTATGTATAGGTTGATTAGTGGCATAAAGAGCACATATGGCGAAATTAGCTTTTCCAATAGAAAGCAATACAAATCAAGTAATGCAAATATTTCCTTCTATTACTGAAACTATTTTGGGGCGAGCATTTTAATTTAAGTGGAAAAGGCTTGATTTTTTCTATTGTCAAGTTTTTTTTTCCAGACTCATGACTTAGGACTTGAGACAACATGAAACACTATTATAACATTCACAACATTACAAAAAACCTTCTGGCATAATTTAAAGGCAATAAATGCTGGAAATAATTAAATATAGATATGCGTAGCCAGTCAAAGCTAAGCTAATGCTAATGGACATAATTAAACATCGCTTTCCAAAGTAATCGTTTTGCCTATACTGTGGAAAAATGAGATCGATGTTTTGTATACATGTGTTGTGTGTAATATTGGACCTTCCAAAACATGATATTTTATTTTATAGGATCATTAGTCCCATACTTCGAGAATCCTGTCCACGTTTAAATTACCATCCCGTTCAAAATGCATGTAAATCAAAATTCGGCGGAACCTTTTCGAATGTTTTCGATGTTTCTGTAAGAACAACGTTTAGAATTAATAAACCCCTTTATTTTTTCTCTCCTTTTTTAAGCACTCAACAAATCAAAATTGTAGCACTTGAATCGAATTTGTAGTAGAACCTCATGAGCAGTTACATTATCCTTGCTTACAATCATAAAAAAGAAAACCGCTTAAGGTGCTCGTTATGCCTCTAATTTATCTAATTTGGCAACCTAAATAAAAAATGGTCAGAAACTTATTTCTTTCAGGATTTCCTGAATTCCTAACCTGGTATGGTTCTCCTCAAGTTATTTGTAGAATGTATAAGTTTGTCAGGATATTATTTTGTTGTATTATCATTATTCCACAATGCAATAATCAGCGTTCCTGGGCCACACGGGTTCATTACGGTCACATTGGCCTTCGGAATGGCAATGTTCCAAATTGAGTCAAAATAGGTCGTGTGACAGCGCAAACTTCATGATTTTACAAAGTAAGGATGAGAATAATATTTTTAGGATTTTTGGGCCATATCGGCCAAAATCCAGGGTAATTTCTGTGACAACTTAAAGCTCCGTGATTTCACGAAGTTAGATACTGTGTTTTCATAGTTTCTTGACTACTCGATAACAATCAGGTCACCTTGGCCGCAATTCGCATAACCTGCCGGAGGGAAATAAGCTAAATTCTGACAAACTCAAACTTCATAATTTCGAAAAATGATAAATCAATCCAGTCGCATCGCATACTGGGTCTTCGTTGAACAAAACATCTTGTACTCTTTGCATACTTATAGAGGTTTGTTATCTTCAGAATATTACCTCAGGTTAGGCTTGAATGTGACCAGATAGCCTAAGAGCCACAAAAACATAATTTATTTTCCCTGTCATAAGACGGGTTTAGCACTATTCCATTTAATTCCATAACAATCAAATAGAACAGCACTAAACTCGTCCTATGACAGGTTGAGACATTTCACTAAAAGAGCCTAATAATTTTCTTAGAATTTATTTCATTGCTTCGTGGAACCTTCTTCATTGGCATCACATCCCCCACTGGGACATTTTCGCCTCACAGCTTGGTCTTCATTAAGCACTTCCATAGTTATCTTCGAGGTGATTGGCCAAGTCACCATTTTTGCATTCGTATATCATGAGGCTAACACGATGATAATTTTATGCCCAGGGAAGTCGAGGCAATTTCCAACCCGCAAATTTCCTAGACCGGACCGGGAATCGAGCCCAGCCACCCTCAGCGTGGTCTTGCTTTGTAGCCGCGCACCTTACCGTACGGCTAAGGAGGGCCCTTGCGACGTGCCTTGACCCAATTTATAAAATGGGCATTCCGCAGGTCCTTCGGATTGTGACCGATATAATCGGATTGAACCCAAGTAACCCAGGAGACATAAAAAATCATATTCAGCATTAGTCTGTAAAATCATGAAGTTTGAGGAATCACACGATAAATTGTGACTCATTTTATGGAAAGGGCCATTTTGCAGGTACCGGTACCGGATCTGAACGCCCATCTCTAATTTACCAGAAACTCATATGAACTGGGATCCATCCGGATGGAACGCAAATATGGTTTTTACAGTAGTTTGAATTTACAAAAAAAAAACAGAAATGTATTGTCTGTTGAATAAACTACGGCCAAGTTATTATTAATTTTGTTTTAAGTGCTCAAAGTTTTCAAAATTTCTAGTGAAGTAAGGTTATGAGCATTAACTTATTTTTGTATTTGTTTTTCATCAAACTGTTTTGATTATGCTCATGGTTTTGTACATTTCTTTTTTTGTGTCAATTAACCCGCAGCAGCTGTTTTGAATACCAGTAGAAGCATTAATGGCATACATTTTTTCTCACGATGTATGTTTTCATTGAAATTTGTAGGAAGTAAAACGTTAGCTACAAGCATTGAACAACCTGTTCGCCATCATGAGTGCTCGCATCAAATGACACTTACCACCGAGTTTACAGCGGCAATTAACGGTTACCAAGAGCCAGCGGCTTCCATAGAGATCGTCACCCGGGCCTAATCATCCGAAGTAATAACACCCACCAAAAGCTTGATATCGCCTGTAACAATCGCACCCAAAACTAATAGTAAAACCGTAGTAGAAAAAAGTCTAGAAAATATTAGCTTCTTCAAATGAAAGCGCGTCCGCAAGTCACCAAAAATATGTAGCGACTCGTGGACAGTTCCACTCTAATCCCTTCGTTCTCCCTTCTTGTAGATGAATAAATTTTGGGTGCTGACCAATTTGATTCAAAATTCAAACGTGTATCCACTACCTAAAGTTGAGCATCCGCACCACCAGCAGACGGATCAACAGCAACATCCTCCGTCGTCGCAACATCCGCAACAACAGCAGCAGCATCAACAACCGCCTCCGTCCCATCAGCCGCCATCATCGACGACATCGTCTAAGGGAGGGGGGCGACATCCCTCCGGGAGTGGGAACCATGCGTTAGGCCCGGCTGCGCCGGGTCTTTACCATCAGCCGGGCGGCGTTCCTGGGCCAACACCACCAAGCGCCAGCTCGGCTCCAACTGTACCCCCATCGGCCATAGGTGTGCACTAGTTTTGTCGATTGAGACAAAACAATTTTGATTTATAACATAACCATCGCTAGCTTTAAGCGCATCGTTAACGATATTTTGTGTTGAACCAACCTTTCGCCCGATTAGGATCCTCACACCTAACAAATCTTTCCGGACCTGCTGCGAGTGCGCACAGTGGTAGGGGTGGCAGTGGTCATCCGGTTGCACCGCCCGGAGCTCATTTGCAGGTAAAGTGAAGCTTAGGCAAAGTTGACTGTCCTTTCGTTACATCCGTACTATTTTACGTGTTTTTACAATTTATATTCGCCACGGCGCGCCAACAGTTGAACGGAACGGTGCCGTCGGACCACTCGAAACCCCAGTATTTAGGCAACATGCAGGTGCATCCGGCGCATAGTGGTAGCGGCCACCATGCGCCGCCACCACAGTCGCAGGTCCCACCGCAAGCGCATCCGCCCCCTCCGCAGCCGATCCCGATCGTGAAGCCGGAGTTCAAGATGCCTACGATACCTGCCCACCTGATGGACGTGCGCGGTCCGGACGGGTCGATCGTCAAGATCAACATGCCGGAGCACCACGACCCGACCAAACCGCCCAACAACGTCGAAATGTTGAAAGTCAACATCGAGGATCTCAGTCAATTTCTGTCGTACCACGAAGTCTTCGGAAAGCTACCTTCCGACATGCTAACGGGCCCGTCCGCTAGCCTAGTGCCATCATCTGCTACCAATACCGCGACGACTAGCTCCGGTCACAGTAATGGTAAATGTGAGTTTTGCTCTGATATTAGTTTTTTGTTTGGTTTGGTTTTATGTTGATTATTTTTGTTTTGTTTTCCCTCGAATTGAAAACAGGTTCAACTGTTTTTGCTGATTATGAATGAAGACAAGTCTATCGTATAAGTCAATAAGCTATGGATTATCTTAATTTATATTCTAAATGTTGTACTGTTGAATGCAGATAGACTGAAAATGAAATTTGTTGAGGCCGAAATACGTACATGTGAAAATACAATCAAGTAGTAAACGCAGGACTCATTCCACTTGGACCATTATAGTTTACTTATCTTCAAATCAAATACTATCCTGATTTGTCAAAGAAGTCCAGCCTGGCGTAGCATGGGACAGGAGGGTGGTCAAAAATCGCTTCATTTTCGTCCTGAATTTGGTTGAAGTTCGGACGAGTTTGGCGGATTTGCCTTCTTCGGCACAAAAACAACATCGTTGGCTTCAAAACACTCCATCACCTGTTTCACGTAATAGCACAATGCCAGATCCGGTCAAAACAATTCTGCTTCACATATTTGGCCGTTGATGGCCGTTGTTATGTATGGATTACTAAATTTGCCGCACCCGCAGATTACCTGCCACACCAAGTATTTCTTAGCAAATTTATCAATCTTCTTATTCCGGAACTTCTACGGAGCATCTAGGCGGGACTAGCCGACGAAAAACTCCAGGCTGGGGATCCACTTTACGTCCGCTTCAATGTAAATCTAGTCTACCATTATGATGTATTTTGACTGCACCAACCACTTACGAAAACTTTATAGCTACCTATTTCGACCTCAACAGTAAGATCGTTTTCAGCGTCTCATAACGACTGTATTCGATAAAAAAGAGACACACAAAAATAGTCGCCAAAAATTCTTTTTTTATTTAATTTTAGATTTTCTTCCAAATTTTAGAGGATAAACTGCAACATTATGGGTAGGCTTCTATTTCATTGGTTTATTGGATTTCCTATTCAATACTGAACTTTGCCCTTGACCTCTTATGAGGTTCTGTGCAATAGTGGGCCGACTTCTTTTGATACTTTTACTCTTCAAATCCACCTTGTTCTCGAATATCTTAGGAATTTTACGCTGTTTAGCTTTCAAAATGGCCCAACATTTTTCAATTGTACGAAGTTCGGTGGGAAATTGTAAATAATTTAAGGGCACGTTCCAGAAAATATCCCAAGGAAATTCCAACGTATTTTCAATGGATTTTTTTTTGAAAAATATCCGTGATAATTTCGAACAACTTCTTGTGGAAACCTAAAAAAAATCGTATGGATTTTCCAAAGAATTTTGCGTGGAATTTCGAAGAATTTCCTGTTCAAATTCGAAGAAGTTCTAGTTGAAATCAAATTTTGAACGAGAATGGTCCGTACGGACAATATCATTCACTCGAAAGCCATTTGCCCGAAAGTTATTTGTACCGTATGTCATTGGGCCGAACAAACCATCAAGCAATAACCCATCCAGCCGAAAATGTCATTTGGCCGACATACGGCCGGAAATGTCGCTCGGCCGAACTGGTAATTGAGTCGAAAAGTCGTTTGGACGAATAGGGCACTGCACGGACGAATCTGTTTCTCTTTCGTTCTTCATGAAATTTGACATTCACAGGCCTTGTTGTTTTCTAATTTATTTGCAGCGAGAAAGAGACAAAGCAGTCCATGCAGTGCCCTATATGGAATATGGCTGAAAATGCTATTAGGTAGAAGGGCTATTTAACCGAAATGGCCGCTGGTCGTTTGAGCGAAATGGTTGTTCGGCAGAAAGGACCATTTCTAGACCAATATTCGAAAAGGGCTGTTAAGCAAATATTCTTTTCTGCCAAATGATTCTTTCTGCCAAACGACCATTCCAAACGACCATCTGGCCGAACATATCGTTTAGTCGAAGTGGTCATTTGGAAGAAAACGTCATTGACCGAAAATGAAAAAAAAAAAAAACGACCGTGAGTGTCGTTAGGCTGGACTATTAATTTTCACATTTTGATTTATTTGACATTTGACAATGACATTTTTGGCCTAGCCGTTTCGGCCATATGTAATTCGGCTACTTACGGCTTAACGTGTTCTTCGGGTGAGTGGCAAGTGGCCGATTCACGCCGGTGCTGACGTAGGCTAAAATAGCATTTGGAGTGACGCCAACGGTTTTCGGACCGGCCCACACTTTTAATCCGAGATCTGCACCTATTGTGATGCAGATCTTCTAGCTCACCGTGTTGGATCATTCTAGAATCTAGAGTTTTAAAACAGTATCTGTATCAAAATACTAGAAATTAAATTTACAGTCGCCTCTCCACATCTCGATATTGAAGGGACCATCGAGATAACGAGAGATCGAGGAATGGAAGGAAAATTGAAATGGGTACTAAATAGATCGAAAAAAGCTCGTTGCTGTAAAAAACGACAATAAAACAAAATGTCATCTCTTGTTTTTGATGCGTTTGTTACTGTCCAAAAATGGTCTAGTAGCCTAAAAATTCGAATATATCAACATAAGGAGAAAGAATCCTGAACAAAATATGACTAGAACACATCGAGATACAAGCCCAAATGTATGTAGATTGAAAGGACCGAAGAAATTATCGACATAACCATCGAGTAGAGAGTCTACTGTATTATTGTTATTATTATGGCTCAATGATTTCAATGAAACTTGGCCATTGCATGCATTTGTGGCAAGTAAAATAATCCGAGGATTCCTTCCACTCGAAAATATTTTAGACCAGACAGAGAATATGGTACTGCACGAACGAATCTCTTTTTCGTTCGTTCTTCACGAAAGTTAGAAAGCAGCAAGTCCATCTTTATTGAATTTTGGCATGCTTTTCAACTTCCTCAGTTATTAATTGAAAGCTTTTATATGCCCGCTATTGCATGAGTATGTATCTTGCGTGGCAAATACAATGGATACATTAATGCTCAGGGTGTGAAAGTTTCCAACCCGAAAACATCCTAGACCGGATCAAGAATCGAACTCGCCATCTCCGGATTGGCAATCCTACGCCTTTGCTCGCAAGGCTACTGGAGACCCCAACAAAGACCAGGCTAAAGGAAGAGAAACAACAAGGCCAGTAAATGTCATTTTAAACAATGTGTGGCCTTGCTTTTTTATATTTTTTTGCAGTGAGAAAAAGTTAAAGCTTGTCCCTGTTGACGTCAGCCGCTTCCGGATTGGCATTTGTCATACGATTTGACTATCGCTTTATTGCAATAATCATTTTGTCCACTTGCTCAATTAAAGTGAGCAAGTTTTCACATAGTAAAATCCAATAATTAAAACATTAGTAAACTATATTTCTTCATATCATTTTCACCTATTAAACAAATATTAAAGAAACGCTAGAATATGTAGCGTAATCAGCACCACCTTTGGATTAAAACCTACAACTACTATACGGTATTATCAGTTTGTTACTTTCTTAGGTTGAATTATTTTCTTCAATTTACATTTTCTACATCTGTTACAAGTCATCAAACAATCCGAATCGTGCAAATTTGTCGCGCTGGCTTGCGTTGTCGGTTGTACCGATGATGATCTAGTGTTTCGCTAAATACCGCTTGTCCCTTGCAGTAAACCACATCCGTCAGCTTCCTCAAGGCGAATCGCCATTCAAGTGCAGTTACTGCGCCAAAAGTTTCACCCGGAAGGAACACCTAACAAACCACGTGCGCCAGCATACCGGCGAATCACCGTACCGGTGTCCGTACTGCGGCAAAACTTTCACCCGGAAGGAACATCTAACGAATCACGTCAGGTGAGTAGAAGCGTCCCGAGGATTTCAATTTTCCGTTTCAGAACAGAATAAAAAAAAATGCTACAAAATGACTGACATTTATCAACCCTCCCTTCTTTAGCCCCCTCCAATAGGTTAAAAAAAGTTTAATTATTGAAATAAAATCAAATCTGGAACAGAAGGAGTCCTCTCTGTCTTCTTACATTGGTATACTGAAAGTCGTAGTTTTTGTTTTGTCTGCTTTTAGTTGTGTTTTTTTGAATTTCGCTTTCTTTTGGTTTTACATGGGAATTCAAGAAAATTTTGTCTATAAAATATTACGAGAGAAAGTGATACAAAGTTGTGCGCATACTAAATTAACTATACATGTGCGGATCAGGCTTTCGCTTTGTTCGAACGGCCCGCGGTGGAAGGGTACACCCAATTACAGCGTCACGATATGACTGAATCTTCCATCGCTCGATCATTCTGGCGATCTTGGTAAGCTTGGTGCTGCTCCTGCTGTTAGAATTGTCCTCCTCCGCATCGTCGAGCAGCTTCAAGATCCGGTTGAAGGTTCTGTTTCGGGTCCGGGGTCGATACGGTGCGGCTTTCGCTTGCCGTTGGAAAAGTTCCTTCTCATCTGACGTCATCTGACGCCAATCGTTGGCGGCTTGTTTGATTGTCTCGTTCGCCGGTAGCCCGACCCTGTGGTAAGAGCGCGCAAAGTTGATGAATGGGTTGCGGGAGAATTCGTTAAAGCGTGGAATTTGAATGACATAATCAACTTGTCGGGAACAGGAAGGAATCAGGTCGTTGCCCGTGGCCATTGAGGTCTTAGTGTTATTCGCGAAATGTTACTTCTCTTAAAAGACGCAACTGTCAAAAGCAGACAAAGCAAAACACAAATTTGACGCGTATGTTTCTGTTGGAGATTGACTTGCCCCCTGTCTTTCGATTTCTACGCTATCTTTGATGTAACTGACGCTGTGTTTTCTTCCTCTTGTTCTATTTCTCTGAACAGATTGCACACGGGCGAAACTCCCTACCAGTGCACATATTGTGGGAAGAAATTTACCAGAAAAGAACATCTTACCAACCATGTCAGGTGAGAGAAAAAATCTCCCGGTTTTGAATCGGACCTTTGTTTCTGATTTCGTCGGACTTTACCTCCGACAACGTAAAATTCTGGTTACTAACTTTTCTCTATTTTCCGTCATTCTTTTCTCGATTCTCGCGTGGTTCCATGTTGGGACCACAGGTTACACACCGGAGAGACCCCGTTCCAGTGCACTTATTGCGAGAAGAAATTTACTCGAAAAGAGCATTTGACAAATCACACGAGGTGAGCAGCTTTTATGTAATTTTATCGAGTACAATCGTGATTCGATGATTAATTTCCCACCTCTACCCAAGCAATAAATTATGTTCGCAAGTTGGTCAAACTGGCAGTCATTAAATAAATGAATAATTTTAAATAACATTTAGTCTCGTTTTAAGTGTTTGCATTAAATTTTGACACAAGAGGGCATTTTAGTTGAACCGTGGATAAACCAGCGGAGACCCAACTAAAAAGTGACTCATGTATTAAAATCTGAATCAGCGAATCACGACTGTAGTAATTTGTTATGTAGACCACCTTACGCTCGCGAAGGATTTTGGGTAGGCTTGCTGGGGATGGGATCCTCCTTCCGGACAACCGGAACACAACCCAAATTTGGCGCCATCTATTCTAGCTGCGCAACCTGGGCGTAAAAGAGGAACGTAGTTCAGAGAGCGAAAATTGTGCGAGCTTTGGGCGAATTGGCAACAACGAACTCCAGCATGATGTGGACAAAAGTAGCTAACGTTCCTCTTCTTCCAACAGGTTACATACCGGCGAAACTCCCTTCCAGTGCTCGTACTGTCAGAAGAAATTCACCCGCAAAGAGCATTTAACGAATCATGTCAGGTGAGCGTCGTTTTTCCAACCTAGTAGCTTTGTTGACAATCTATTTTTGGCCAATATCAATCACATTTGAGTAGTTAATTTTCTTCCCAAAAATCACAACAAAAAAACGAAAACAACTCAATTTATTTGTATCTTTTCGAGAAAAAAAAAACTTAGTTGCAACTTACTACTTCACGTGTTTTACAATCAGTAATTTTTTTCCTGTAGTTAGTTTTTTGGCATTGGGAAAATTGTAACCTGGCTTTGGGTGTCAGTGCTCTTCTGACTCTCCAGACGCGATGGATGATCGATTTTCTTGCAGAATGCGTGACAGATTGAAAGAATGTTGACAAAATGTTGTTTTTGATAGATAAGGTTGTTATCATTTGAGTCCGCTTAAAGTCATAGATCGATGCACATTTAAAACAACATTTCGTCAACCCTATTCTGTTTTCACTGGTACGATCGTAAGATTTGAGTACGTTTTGTTTTCAGAGTGTCGTAATTAGTGAAGTATGACATAGATTGCGTGGCGTAATTGTAAGTGAAATTATTCAACTGCTATCAACAGTAACGCGGAGCGTTTAATATCAGAAAATATGTTCAACTCCATGGAGACAATCACTTGAAAGCTGGGTTAGAGTTTTCCTGCTACCAAAAACGAAACGAAGAAGAAAATAACGTGAAAAGAAAACCAACAAATGCTTTCTGCCCCGAAACAAAAGAAAATTACGAACTAAAACGAAATTGAGCCATCATCACATAAAAGAAAAAAAGAAAAACCGGCGTTAATCTCATTCGGAACCAACCTTTTCTGAATTCTTTCGACAGATTACATACTGGAGAAACCCCTTTTCAGTGTACCTATTGCGAAAAGAAATTCACGCGCAAAGAGCATTTAACGAATCATGTCAGGTGAGCGTCGTCGTCCGCAATATGTTTGGTATTGGGAAAATTGTAACCTGGCTCCACGAGAAAGCACAATTCGTATTTTTCTTTAAATCATTACTTTCTAGAGGTTGTTTTCGTATGGAAAGAAAAAAAGGGCATTAAGAAAACAAAGGTCGAACAGAAGAACAAAGGAAAAGAAAATCGTGCAAAGGAGGGGAGCGGACTTGACGAGTCCAGTTTAGTTTGTTCTGAAGCTTGTTTTGTGTTCTCATTTAAATTTTGTTAGTTTCCTTTCCATTCTCTGCCTTACCCTAGGGAATCATATCAAATTATTGTACTAACAAAACTTGTATAAACGGACAGACAAGAAAGCAGCTATCTGCGGGGGCTCAAAGCTGGGTTAAAGTTTTCCTCGTATTGAACGCCCGTATTAATCAGTTTGTCCCTCATCTTTCCACATCATCCGAAATGCAGAATACACACTGGCGAGACTCCGTACCGGTGCACGTATTGTGAGAAGAAATTTACCAGAAAAGAGCGTTTGACGTATCACATAAGGTGAGACTACGCTCCTCAATCGTCGTCATGCACGCACGCACGCACGCATACGCACACACATCGTGTAGAATCAAGATTTTAATTGGCGCTAAAAAGTACCATTCTTGTACGATAAAAAATTGGGAAAAACATAACCAGATAAGCTCCACTCACGAAAAATCAAAAATTCAAAATTCAAAATTTTACCACCCACCGTTTTGGCTCGAAATCTTTGGCAGTTCTCTCAATCAACCCCCCGTTTTGGCACACACACACAAAATTCAAAATTAACTCCGTCTCAATTGGCTCACTGGTTTGGTTAGAATATTTCCCGGGTTTTTCTCTCGAGAAGGTCTTCCAAAATTCTGAAGATGCAAGATACCGTTTGGAAAAATACGACACATGATCTGTGGCGGAAACGAGAAAAGGAGATTGTTGTGTAACTTTCGTTATCGATGCATAATCCTACAAACTATTTCTCTTTCTCTCTTTCTCTTCCCATATTTTTTTTTCGTTTCCTGTTTGTCGACGATACTCGTGTGGTCATCCTCTACCATTCCGCCCTCGGAACCTAAACAATCCAATTACTCTACCACACGAACATCTCCACGCCACGGGGTGACGATAAAACAGATGGCACACCGGAGAAACTCCTTATCATTGCACATATTGCGAGAAAAAATTCGCACGAAAAGAACATTTAACGAATCATGTCAGGTGAGCGTTGACATACTCCAATCCATCCTCTAGCATTATTGTGTTATCTGATTACGTTTCTATCTGATCCACATATATAAATCATACTTATTAGGTTTTTCTTTTTTGCTACATTCCAATACTACTAAATGTTAATCTATTCATCCCGTTTCTCTCTTTCTTTAGAATTAAGCTAATATTGAACCTTGAAAAAAAAATCTCCCAAGTACAATCCTAGCTCCTGTTGTTGTCCCGTCGAGAAATCAAAATCACTTATCTCCGGGCCCTCTCAAAATGGCCAAATTCGGCTTTTTTCGATCCACCATTCAAATCGAAACAGCGACCTAAACTGAGCGAACATTGGACCAACCGTAGTTTAAACCTTTCGATTACTGTCTGACATCCGAATTGGAACATGGATAACGAAATCAAAATTCTTCAAAATTTGGGAAATAGGATCGTACAAAAAGCCAATTTCTCCGCCGGTTTAAGAAATGACAACAAAAAATATTTCAAATTCGATCGGTGTGTGTATATCTCTCTTTCGATATGATATTATGCGATACTTCATTTGATTTGTGTTTTAATTTCATTGACGAGCTTTTTAACACACGCGGTGCCTTTCCGATTTTAAGAGAAATTATAGAAGACAAGAGTCAATAGTTTCGCATAGTTTGAAATGACTGCACATATCTATGGTTGCTGAACCGAAAATCAACTCTGAACGGTAGATTGGATCGGTCAATCATTCTCACAGTGCAAATTTTAGTTACTTAACGGTTACAAAAATCAATATCGAACCGACCACTTCCTTACAGTCATGTAGGGATAAGGAAGATAATATTTGCTATTTAGAGACCGTGTGGACCTCTGCGTCTCCACAAAAATCACAGTAAGGATCATTTGTTAATTATTAGACATCACTGGGTTTGGATACACACTGATGTGACCTGGCGTTTGTATCATTGAATAATCTCACCAAATTTCAATAATTGAAACCACTTTACCGATTAGTCTGCTTTTGGTAGAACAAAGCAGAAACAGCTCTCCTGAGATCTTCTCGAACGAGCTGACATGCCAAGTGAAAATACAATTCATAAGTACTAATCATGTTCTGATAATCGACTCAGAAATTTGTTTTTTTTTTCATTTTGAAATCCTTCCGAACGAGTTGACTTGCCAAGCAATAGCACCATCTATCGCACACGAATTAAATTTCTGCTACTATTTGAAAACTATTACTGATATGGTTTGTCCGCGATTGCTTCCAATTTGAAAGCTTGATTTCCCTGTGTACGTTCATGACCAGTTAGAATGGTAATTAACCAGGAATAATAGTTTTTTTTTCTAATTAAATGAGTAACGCGAAGTCCAGATTTTTAAAAATATATAATACAATTCGATTCTCATATTATCTCAAGAAATGAATAAATGAAGTTTAGGTTTGTTTTGAGCTACTCTTCAATTCGATGTAATTCTCATATAAGCAAGGCTCTGCAATTCACATAAGTGCTACATTACTGTTTTCAATTATGCATTTCACTGAAGACTTTAGAAAAAACTCAATAATAGTTGAAAAAAGGTTTTGACAATCAATTTGAATGACAGTCAATTGGGGCTTCCAGTAGCTAAGCGATAGCATGCGTTGCTACAAAGCAGACTATGCTGAAGTTTATAAGTGGACCAAATCAAAAACCAGTTGTGCAATTTTCGGATTTTCATTTTTCCTGGGCGTTAAGGACGTTTTAGAAAAAAATCAATTACTCTACAATAGAGTTCAATGCAATAAGGTTTTAAAAAGCTCATAAGCACATAGGATTATTTGCCCTCGCTTCAACGATTTGTCTGAACACCTTTAATTTGGTTCACATTATGTTCTGATACCTTCGTTATTATTTCATACAAATTCAACTCAGAAAAATATAATCCTATATTTCTGTTTCCAATAGATGTTAACTTAAAGTTACGTGGATTAATTAAAGCCTTCCTAGTTTTCAAAAATATTTATTTATCAAACGCGGATGCAGTGCCGGTAATAAATTCAGATGTTCGTTTGTGTATCTCATTGAAATATTCCCATAAGATATAAAAATATTGCATATTCTATTGGACTCAACAGCGTATGAAGAACCGGAAGCAATTTTCCCTTTCAAAGTCAAATTCAATTCATGTAAAAGCGATTCAAGCTATTTTTAACGCATAGAATGGAACACAGTTTACGATGTTTCTGTTTTGCTCAAATTAAAGTTAACGAAGCCGTTTGAAATGTTTTCACAATTCAATGCTTGCAATATCGCTAATTTAAAAATCATCGTCGCCAATATATTAAAATCACGTTTTTATTTTGGAAATAATCGTTAATTGAAGCGCCTTAGTTTAGATACTGTTTTTTTAACGAATGCGAATGGTCGATTGGCCGAATGCCACTTGACCGAATCGGACGTTTGTCCGAAAAGGACGGCCAATCTGGTCATTTGGCTGAAAAATCCGTAAATGCAGTTTGGTAGAAATTATCGTTTGACCGAACAGGCTGAAAATGTCGTTTGGCCAAAAAAGTCGTTTTACCGAAATGATCGTGTTGCAGAAATGTCCATTTGGCCGAAAATTTCGTTCGGCCACAAAAAGTCGTTTGGGCGAATATGTCATTTGGTCGTTTGATAGAAAGGGCCAATTGACGAAAATTTACATTTGGCCGAACGGGTTTACGAAAAAATGTCGAAAATGTCGTTTGGCCAAACTATAGTGAATGTAAAAAGTGTGAATTGAATATAGACAAAAGTGTAATATGAATAATGACAATTGAGAAGTGAGAAATGAAAGAAGTGACAAGTGAAAAATTAAAAGTGAGAGACGAGAGATGAGGAAGATCAAGTGAGACGTCTTATTTATAACTTCTCACTTCTTACTTTGAAATATGATCAGTGAAAATTGAGAAATGAGAAATTATGCGTGAGAAGTGAAAAACGAAACGTCTTACTTTTTAACTTTTTATAGAAAATATATTAAGCTCGTTTAGTGGAATGTATTAAACCGTCTAAGACGAATTAAGTACTGTCCATTTAATTCCACCAGTTAATTTTCGTTATCTTTTGCAGATACGTATTTCGACCACAACTGTGTGGTCGTCTTCAGTGTCTTACTTTGACTCGACTCGAGTCGAGTCAAGTACAAGACACTGAAGACGACCACACAGTTGTGGTCGAAATACGTATCTGCAAAGATAACGAAAATTAACTGGTGGAATTAAATGGACAGTACTTAATTCGTCTTAAATTTTGTAGTAAGAAATGAGTAATTGTTAGTGAGATGTCTCAGTTTTTACTTATAATCCCCATTTCTTACTCCTCCTTTTTCATTGTGAGTAATAAGAGAAATTATTAGTAAGAAATAATAAGTGAGAGGTGAGATGTCTCGCTTCTCACTCATCTTTTTTCGCAGTGAGAAGTGAGAACGGCATTTACGGCCATATGATTTTTTCTGACAAACAATAATTCTGCAATTCACATAAGTGCTACATTACTGTTTTCAATTATGCATTTCACTGAAGATTTTAGGAAAAACTAAAAAAATAGTTGAAAAAAGGTTTTGACAATCAATTTGAATGACAGTCAATTGGGGCTTCCAGTAGCTAAGCGATAGCATGCGTTGCTACAAAGCAGACTATACTGAAGTTAATAAGTGAACCAAATCATAAACCAGTTGTGCAATTTTCGGATTTTCATTTTTCCTGGGCGTTAAGGACGTTTTAGAAAAAAATCAATTGAGCTTTCATTTACTCTACAATAGAGTTTAATGCAATAAGGTTTTAAAAAGCTCATAAGCACATAGGATTATTTGCCCTCGCTTCAACGATTTGTCTGAACACCTTTAATTTGGTTCACATTAAGTTCAGATACCTTTGTTATTATTTCATACAATTTCGGCTCAGAAAAATATAATCCTAGATTCTAACCGATTTTTTATATTTCTGTTTACAAACAATAATTTCAGTTACACGGCATTTTCGGTCAAATTACCTATTCGGCCAAATGAATTGTTTGGCCGAAAGCAAGAAATGTAGTTGTTGATGAAAACGCAAAAAAACAATATGGTGAGATAATTGTTGTTGTCTTTTTAAACTGCGATTATTTATATATTGCAAATGCAAAACCGAAATAATTTCAACAGATGGCCTTTTTGTATGTCTACATGTTGGCAACCAATGAATTTGTATCCGAAAACATTATTAAAAACCAAGTAACAATATTTGTCCTATTCTGTTGCAGTTTGGGACAATCGCTTGTTGCGAGTTGGGTTTGTCCAGATATTTACAAAAATGAGGACAATGTTGTTGTCATTGGCAATGGCTCAGTTTTAAATTCGCTGGCCGAAACTCATTTTCGGCCTTATTACCTGTTCGGTCAAATTACATTTTCGGTCATATGATTCGTTCAGCCAAATGAGATTTTCGGCCAAATGGCCCTTTCTGCCAAACGATCATCGGCCAAACGATATTTTTGGCCATATGACTCTCGGTCAGATAGGGTTTGACATAATGGATTGTTCGACAACAACTTTCGACCTAGTCAATTGATTTTAAGCCGAATAAGTTTCGGCTAAACCGTTCTCCATAAGTTTTTCAAAACGATTAGGCATTTGTAAATTGGCCTCGCCAGCCTTGGCCAGCCTCGGGCTGAAAGTCTCCTTAATAAAGACACAAAAAAAAAAAACTTCTTAGGGTGATATCACGATAATAAAGAAATAAACTACCATAGGAACACACGCTTCAGAATCCATGTTTGCAATAACAAATCCTCATGAATTTATGATCAACATATTTGGAAACCAATACTGCATTGCATTCCGCAATTTAATTAATTCAAGGTGGTTCTTTGGTTTCGTTTTGAGATTTGTGGTTCTGAAGACACGAATTGGATCTCGAGATTAGGCTTTGCTTGTTTGTCATGAGATTGTTTAAGAGCATGTCCTCGCCATTTTGAATCGCATAGTAAATATTATTATTGAATGCCTTTTTGATATGTAATCGTCAGGGAAGAAGCTCGCCAATTGTGCACTTCAACGGGACTATGTGAGTCCCTAAAGCTTGAATTGTCACATATGTTTGTAAAATGTAAACCTTCGCAGTCGTTGTAATAAACATTTCTCTTCTTGAGACCCGGAATTTCGGCTTTGTGGATCTATTTCCCTCCTCTATTCCACCTAAAACTTGGTCCAATGGTTCAGCCCAGTTGTCATAACTAGTTGTGTATGGAGCAACGGATTTGCGTGGTTTTGGCGCAAATTTGGTTCCCTTGCTCTCGTCCTTACATCGAAGTGGTGCACTCTCTTGATGATCTTCGTCTCTGTTTCTATTCTCCAAACAGATTGCATACCGGTGAGACGCCCTATCATTGTACCTATTGCGAGAAAAAATTTACCCGCAAAGAGCATTTAACGAATCATGTCAGGTGAGCGGTTGGTTAGCTGAGTAAGAGCTTGTGTTTAAGTGTGTCCAAAAACAAAACGATTGTGTGTTACCTTTCTTACCCAGATGGTTTGCATTTGCTGCCTTTCGTACCGCTGCAAACACGAAAAAAAGTTATGCAAACAATACAAAAATTATTCTCCTAACGCCACCCAATAGATGTATGTTTAAAACGTTGAAAGCCTATTCAATGTATCGTACGCTTAAAACTGCAGTAGCAATTGAATTTCCACAATGCTAACATATTTTGGGAAAATGAATACAGAATGATTGTTGCCAGTGAACAAGAACACTTCTTCAAAATTTAAAACAATGAAAAATCACTACATTTAGCACGTTTCGGCCTAGTATGTTGTTTCTCACTGTTATTTTTTTCTGAATCATTTTGGAAAATTCAATTCGAACAAATCAAAACAAACGAGAAGCGGGAACATTTTTAGCTACTTAAGATTGAATATTTTGCGAACGGTTTTCCCGAGGAAGGCAAGGCACCGTGTTTTACTTTTCCGTTTCTTTCTGCATTTGTTTCGTTTTTGCAAAAAAAAAATAAAACTAATCACCCTCTCAAGAGCAAGAATAGTAGTTACTATAGCAGACAGGAATCCAAAGCCACACGGCAATGGCATTGCTATTGCTATGTTGCATTGCATACATATGTCGCGGTGCCATAACCATCCGAAGAAGAAATCGAAAAGCGTTCCCAGCATAACAACATCTTGTCTCTCTCTCTATCTCTTTCTTCAACAGATTGCACACTGGAGAGACTCCCTATCAGTGCACATATTGCGAGAAGAAATTCAGTAGAAGAGAGCGTTTAACGATTCACACAAGGTGAGCGTTTATTTGCTTTCCCATAATTTAATTTGCGTACTATACACTACTACCGAATCCCCGTCTTGAGATTGCCATTTTCTGATAAGAACGATAAGACGCATACGGCATTGTATGCGAAAGCAGAAAGAAATTGGCATCCTTCGCGATTGAAACCCGAGTTTTTTGATAATTGGGGAAACAATGCAAGTGGCTCTGGCACTCGGTGTCACACGTTGGCATTTGGATTGGTAAAGTTTCCTCTTCCCTAGAAGGGGTTTTTCCTTTTGTACTTTAAGGAGATATAATGTAAATGGTCCTGGCAAATAAGAAGTGAACAATCATTCTAGTGGAATCGATATTGAGTCAGATGAAAATGCATTCATCTGGTGGCGGTGAAATGTGTTGTGTCTTAGTCCTTCAGAGATGCAGACAGAAAAAAAAATCAAAGACGAGCCGGGTGAAGATAGTTTGCTAGAGAGCTTTTCCTTGAAATTTGTGCTTGAAACATTAATACTTGTCCCCTCTTTTATCTCTATCTCTCTGTTTTATTCTGTACAGAATACATACCGGAGAGACCCCTTATCGATGCACATATTGTGATAAGAAATTTACCAGAAAAGAGCGTTTAACGTATCACATAAGGTGAGCGCTTCATCTGTTTTCGCTTAAAAAGCAGAGCCTCCACCAACACCATTATTTTCTCAATTCACTGTTTTTGTTCTCATCTCTCGATTGATCGTAAGCCCATTTCTCACATTCGACCCTTTCGGACCATTCGTCGTCTGCTTTGATACTTGGAAGATGATACATAACAAGAAGATACTAAGAACCTGGAGGCCCGAGTGGCATTTCCAGCTATCAAATGTGAAAAGACGTTCAAAATTTTTATCATCCGTCATTGTCTATTTGCTTTCCGAAAAAAAAACTAAGAACTAAAACAACATCGATTGATTCTAATATTGTGGCACAATTGTCTCGCACTTGGATATTAATCTGGGTCTGTTTGTATTTTCTTTCCCTCAACCAACGTCGATCCCACCTCGATTCAACAGATTACATACCGGAGAGACTCCTTATCAGTGTACCTATTGCGAGAAAAAGTTTACCCGCAAAGAGCATTTAACGAATCATGTCAGGTGAGCGTTCAGTCCTTAATATTTCAAACAAATGTCCTCTACCTCAAAAATATCCTTTTCTGTCGTTTGTAAATGAAATAATGTGTGCGTTGTAAATGCACTTTTGGCATGAATTGCCTTCGAATTCTCGGAATCCCTCGAAGGAAAATTAGGGCAAAAGTGATCTCAAATTGCAAGTTTTCGGTTACCGATTACGATCTTCCTACAGACAACTCGTATCGTTTGTTTCGTTTTGTACTGAACCTGTGTTTCTCGCGTAGTTGTTCAATTTCGGCCTTTCTGGAACAGGAGTTTAACGACATTATTCGACATTTCGTATTTGGAAACTTGAAAGCTGGCATCTCAATTGGACACTTTTTCCCTTCAAGCATTTTCCTTTCGGGGAAAACAGATGCGGATTCGGAGGGAGTCAACTGCTCCAGAAGTACATTTCAATGCAAACAGTTTTAATCGCTCTCTGTTTGACGAATTTAAATTTTATCCTTTGACAGATTGCACACCGGAGAGACTCCTTATCAGTGCACTTATTGCGAGAAGAAATTCACTCGAAAAGAGCATTTAACCAACCACACAAGGTGAGCATTTGGTTCAGTATTGTTCGGCACAAAAACCGCCGTATCGAACAGATCCGTGTAATGCAATTAGATCAAATTAGTATAGATTCCTTGGCCTTTGGTAATGGGAAAATTATTGTAGCCTGGTTTTTAGATGGTATAGTAACATTCCACCATAAAAAGTTTTCGATCAAGTAAATATTCAAAATTTAACCTGGGTTTAGACAATTTTCTCGCTACTATGCAGAGTAAATTATTTGGTCGTGGTGAATTCTCTGCTTAATACGGCTTCTGTATAGTAAAAAAATGGTGATCTGTTAGCCGCTTACTGGGTAATCCGCGGGACCATGAATCAATGGTACTCTATCTTACTCAACAGATTGCACACCGGAGAGACCCCTTATCATTGCACCTATTGTGAGAAGAAATTTATGCGAAAAGAACACTTGAAAAATCACGTCAGGTGAGGCTCCAAAACCAACGCTTTGTCCCTTCCTGCATCATATTTCCTTATTTTTTATGTTCTGATACTCATAAATCATACTTCCTCCTATGCCAACAATAGTTTTACAATTTTGTTTCAGTACTTAAAGCCTGTAACGACAAGATGTTATCGAACTTGCAAAATTCCTTCCTACACCGACAAGAATTGGTTTTGACCTTATCGAGACGTTAGAATGAGTACGAGGAAACCACTAACACCGACTTTCGCACAGAAACATTTGGGCTTGGACCACACTGACCGGACAAAAGTTGTAGATTTAGACCTTCAGTGAATGTATCATATTAACAATGTGGTCCACTAGCTACCTTTATCCTGTCTTCACTTTGAGGGGTGTTTTGGGAACATCTGAAGCTCCATTTCGTTCGCCTTGTGTTATTTCGATGTTTCGAACACGTTTTGCACCATTAATACTTGTTCCCTTTCTGTCTGTCTATTTTCTTTCCTCTCTGTTCAATACTGTGCGCAGACTACACACCGGAGAGACCCCTTATCGATGCACATATTGTGATAAGAAATTTACCAGAAAAGAGCGCTTGACGTACCACATAAGGTGAGCACTTGATCTGTTTTCTCCAAAAAAGCAGTGCCTCCACCACTACACATTCACACACCACTGATCACCCCCCGTTTGGTTCAAAATATTGTTCCTAATTACCATTCGTTTGCCGTGTAGGCAGTTAAATTGTTCAAAAAATAATAAAATAACTTTAAAAAAAAGTGGATCTTGTTGTTAATCTGATGCATTATTGGTCTTTAGTTATGAGTGAACATGTAGTGTCGTAGATGTAGTAGTATTTGTAGTTGTTATTCCCGTTTTTGATTATTAGGTCATGGAACATTTCACATCATTTTTCTTTTAGAATGTTTGCCCCGTTAGTAAATTAAATGCCATTTTCCCTTGCCCACAACACCGATTCCTTCCGTTTTCCCCCGCACTGCTCTTTTACCTCTCCTCCCTTCGAAATCTGTCTATCTCTTTTTATATATCGTAACAGATTGCATACTGGAGAAACTCCTTACCAGTGTACGTACTGCCAGAAGAAGTTTACGCGAAAAGAACATTTAACCAATCACACCAGGTGAGACTATCTAAACTCAATCAGTACTATCTATTCCTTCGCATTTCTCCGTTTCCTGGTTGTTCCTCGTTTGTTTTATTTATCATGAAATCATTTCACAAACATTTTTCTCGCGGTTATCTTCTGTTCATCCATGACTTATCATTTTTTTCAAGTTATATTAAATTCGATCCCGGCAATAAACTCGACCGCGTTCTATGAAAATATCGCATCTCGATTACATATGAAATCTGGCAATATAATGTGATGTATATTTTGAAACGTAGTATACAAAACCGTAATGATCATCTTTGTATTTTTTGGGATGTAACTAGCACGCAATTAGAAGTTGATTGGTGACAGAGTTCACAACAATTAGCGTTTTCGAATTTGTAATTGTAAAGTAGCAGTGATGTAGACTACCAATTGGGTTTGAAACAAATATTTGAGTTTAGTTTTTAAAGAAACACATTAAACACAAAAATGCTTTGGAAACTCGCGGTAGTTTACTTCACTATTCGATAGCCGGCTAAACCCTTTTTCACGTCACTATCACTTATCACGTACACATCATCCTGGTCCTACTAAAGTATAATCTAAGTTACCCTAACCGCCTGTTTCCAACTAACAAAACCGAAAGACACTATCAAGTTCTAATCGTCTATCGAAACGTTATTCTTGCAACCAGATTACACACTGGCGAAACTCCATATCATTGCACTTACTGTACGAAGAAGTTTGCTCGCAAAGAGCATCTCACGAACCATCTCAGGTGAGACCCCTTTTGAATCTTTATGCGTCAATTCCCTTATCCGATCCTTTCCCTCCATTTTCCACCAATGGGACGCACATTGCTCCTTGCGATGGGTCCCACTGAGCACATTTGAACTCAATGAAACGGTTTCGACGTGGTTCGTTCTGACAGCCACCAAAACCAAGCAGTTTCCAACGTATCATCACAAATCCTTCTCATGTACACACCATCATCCTCCCGTCAAAGGAGTTGTTCAAATATCTTCAGTATCATTCCTGTCCTCTCATGTGCCTAAAGACATCTGCCTACGGTACCAGAAAATGCTAATCTCTTCCGTACGTTATTTTCGCAACTAGATTACACACTGGCGAGACTCCCTACCAATGCACGTATTGTTCGAAGAAGTTCACTCGCAAAGAACATCTCACAAACCACCTCAGGTGAGAGATTGCTATTACTCTATAAGAACTCGGCACCCTTTTAATCCACCCAGCCCTACTTTCAAATAGTCTCTTAATGTGTGTTGTTTTTGCTCTATCCCACATGTCATTGTGTGCCAAGGTGTGGCGATCCCCTTGGGGGGTCCCTCGCTACACTGAGACAAAAACACGCTCCACCTTTTCTTCTCAAAATCGATGTATGTGTCTTGCCCTTGATCGCTCGATCAAGCGCCTATGTCTGTGATGTCGATGTTTTTGTTTCTGTGACCAAAATGCCGTTCAAAAAATTCGCTAACTACAAGCAACTTTCTTTTCCATATCAAACGCGCGCGCTCACCCTCGCAGATTGCATACGGGGGAAACTCCCTACCAGTGCAACTATTGCCAAAAGAAGTTCACCAGAAAAGAACACTTAACGAACCACGTCAGGTGAGAATCGTTTTCATTCAAACATCCACTCACCCAATCCTAAAATAAATCTCAAGCAAACCACCAAAATACAACGCGTCACATTACGGAGCGGTAGCTTGGTGAAAAATAAGACCCCGGCTGGTTCCGAATTGCGCTTCCGTTGCTGTGCATTTACAAACTCTACCTAGATGTTGTTCACTTCGTTTGAAATTTACAAGTCGGTAAAATTTTTCCCCAATTGTCTAAACAATGGCATAAGCGACCCTAACACCTAAGTTATGTTTAATCCAATACGGGGACTTATTTTTCGCGGAAGCACGTAATCCTGCCATTAAAAGTAAAACAAGATAAATACTTCATCCGTTTCCGTAAACACATTTCAATGTTTTGGTACGAAATAGCATAGATCGTTCTTCTAAAATGTTCTCTGTGTATCTTTCTCTGTATGCTTGCCTTTTCCGCCTCTCAATTCAGATTACACACGGGCGAGACTCCTTATCAGTGCTCGTATTGCCAGAAGAAGTTTACCAGAAAAGAGCATTTGACGAATCATACCAGGTGAGGATGATGTGTTATTGCATTCTTTTAGTTTGTAAGGACCAGCAAACAAAGAAATTCCCCCGAATTCGGTGTCCGTCTTTTACTACCACCCACCATCGTTATCGAAAGAGTCCAATCAGAGAAAAAAGCCAGTAAGATAAGTCATACACCGGCATTCTTTCCAAGTGTGGATGTTCACAAAGCTACATCTGAGCACCTTAAAACTAAATACGAAGTAAATCGAAAAAATCCCTTTGTCAAACTGATAGATTTCATATGGAATCGTTTGAAATTTGCGTCAGTGAATTAAAAAAAAGTCAATTATCAAAAAGCCGGGTTCAATACAAAATTATTTAGTACAAATCTCCTCGCCCACGTCCTATTCCCGAAAACACGCGGGCAGATTTAGGACCATATGGTTAGTGCTTGGACCGCAGATGTAAACTACCTTCTTGGTTGGTCCTAATCTGCCCGGCTATCCACCGCCCCGTTAGTTTCTAGTGTCCTCATTGTATATATTACGCTACAATTAACCTCTCTCTGCTGTTATTCTTTAACACGTAAATATATAAATGAATCTTTCCCCTTTTACACACAGATTGCACACTGGCGAGACTCCTTATCATTGCACCTATTGCGAGAAGAAATTTATGAGAAAAGAACATTTAACGAACCATGTCAGGTGAGAGGTTGAACCGATATCTAATAGTGTTTATTCTTCTTTCCCTTATGTCACAAGAGCATTAACATCTACTAAGATAGCTGAAAGAAACCAACAATCAAGTTCAAAACAATACAATGCCAATGTCTTTTTACCCTTCTCCCTGCTGTCTAGTTATGATTCCTTTTTCCTCTTTTTCTGTTTGAACTGTTGAATTTTTTTAGTTTAAATTATTTCAATTGTATATAGAATTCTACATTCTAAGGGTATGCAAAAGTAAACGCAACCGCACGATGCGACGCGACTGTGCAATTTTACAGTTCACTGTTAAACTGTTGACAATCGCCATAGACCAATGCAAGATCTTGACCTAACCTCACTTATTTGACAGCTCACAGAGCTTGTTTACAGGAATGAGAATTTTCGTTCAAAATTATTTTGATTCGAATATTCTAGTGATATACTTCGATTCCTACCATAAATCAATCACAGAAGTCATCAATATTTTCAATAAAGTCCTGTAAACACGCTCTGTGAACTGTCAAACTACGACATCATTTCGGTACTCAATTTCGTTGCGGAGGTTTGTCGCGCCGCTTCGCAGGTCGCGTTTGCTCTGGTAGACACCTATACAACTCTCAGTTTTTTGTAGTTGCGTTGTCGTACTGTAAATGCTATTGTAATTAGTTTAGCTTTGTTTTATTAACAAAACATGTTCGATAGATTGTATTTTTACGAGTTGAATTAGTTACTTCCAGATTCCAGTGTCGTTTCGATTATTATTGAATTGATTTTTAAAAATCTGTTCATGTACCGATATGTTAGCGTTTCTAGCTATTATGGCTTATCCTTTGTCTGTGGCTTAACGTCGTATGACAACTAAAAATTGGACGTATCTCAAGTTAATATCACAATTCTACTCTTATTGTTAGAACTGATAGAAGAGTAAATGTTGTTCACGCGTCTGCTCTGCCGTTCTACGCATAATTGTCCCATGTTACCTTTGATGAAAAAACTCAAACTCGCGTCAATTTGTCCCACTGAAAAAATGAAGTTGTTGTTTGATGATAACGAGAATGAAAACCGTTTAAATAAGTAGTGATTCGTTTTATGTCCTGGAAAAGTGTTGCCTACGCTCATAACATCCCAAAAATATTTGTTAAATTTCGAGATCCAATCGATTCTGAAATTAGTGGGACAAATTGACTCGAGTTTGGATTTTTTCATCAAAAGTAACATGGGACAATTATGCGTAGAACGGCAGTATAATCTTACCAATAAATTAGAATGTTGCGATTATCTTTAACACATCGGTGATTAACTTTACCATGAGGCAACTCTGCCATAGAACTCAAAACCCCAAACATCATGTTGAACAATGTGCATTCTGATGAATAACTTTGAATCCTTCGACTTTGTTTAGAATTTTATTCATCCTTCATTTGTATTTTTTTTAAATGCTGATTGTGTCAACAGATTCTTCTACCAATTTTTTCTTAGAAACTTCTGTATATTCAATCGATTATAATCTGATCTATTATCGACAATATTGATTTTTTCTATTGAGTGCTAAGTAAACATAAACTACACATGACAGAATACGATGCAGTACTGGTAATTTTCGTGATCGTCATGTGAAAGCGAAAACCGTTACATTTTCATTTTCAAGAGATCAAAAGAAAATGTAGCGGGCTCCCGCCCACCTGTCACATTTCAAGCACTCATGATGGGAATTTTGCTTTGTTTTGAAACCTAAATTTCTAAATAGTTTTAATAGAGCTGTGCAAATAACAATGACTAGTCGATAAAATGATTATATTGTTTTTGATTTTCGAGTTAGAAGTAACATTATCGAAGAAAGAATACTCGCTTAACTTTTCAAAAGGACCTAAGTAACATTTTTTTCATGAATTATTTTGAATAGCGCAATCAATAGCTTTCATGTTGTTGTGTTGATGGCGCTATTCAAAATAATTCATGAAAAAAATGTTACTTAGGTCCTTTTGAAAAGTTAAGCGAGAATAGCTTGTTTACAATAGTTTGATGCGGTTTCATGAAATGGAAATCCGTGAAAATTTGGTGTTTTCTATGAAAGCGGGAGAGAATAAAATGTAAATATCGCGTGACCTCTCTGAATGAAAATGAAAATATCAGTACATACTATTACGACGTATACGCGGGCATACGACGCTTCACTTTACAATCTCTGATGTGAGACTTTCGTGTATATTCGTTCCAACTGGATCTCAGCTTGCTTTGCAACTTACTGTTTTTTATGACGGAGTCGTTGGTTTAATGCTAGCGGGGTGGCCAGTGGATCAGGAACTTGCTTGAAATTAAATTAGTCTCATGTTCTCTCTTTCTATAACACTGTTAAATAACATTGTTATAGAAATATATTTTTATATATTTTTTTCGTTTGAACCTTTTTTTATTTACATTAAATCTTAGGAACCACTACTATATTCAAGGATTTTTTTACAGTAATTGATTATTCTTGTGAAAAACTCAATCTTCAGAATTGTTTTGGAATACTCCCGCACTAGTTTTTATATATGAGAATATCTTTTTTTTCATGAGTTTATTTGAGTGCAACAATTTATGGATGCTATTTGAAAAAAAAACTTTAAATTAAAATAAATATCGCGATTAAAAAAATATATTTCTAAGAAACTGTTCTTAGGTTACAGAAATTTCATTAGTGTAAGTTCTTCAATTGTCATAATGCCAGGGCCAAGGAAGTCCCTGGCAAATGCAGGGAGTCAGAAAAAGTCATCCTTACGTCCAACCTAAGGATCTTTCATAGGCAAGGTTAAAACATAATCTAAATTAATTTAACATTTGAGAAACTACACTCAGCTAATTGGATTATCGAAATTCATAAGTTGCGCCTTATGAATCTTCGATTGATTATTCCATCAGAAGCACGGTTGGCTTGTGGTATACATACTGGTCTCCCGATCCCGACGTCTATTGTTCCAACAATTAAAAGTACAGTAAAATTGAGTTTTGGAGTAAAATGCCCGAAGAAGAATCAGGACGAAAGGAAGAAATCACATGGGGGTAACTGTTGTGGCCAATAAGGTGCTCCATCTGCAGGAAACCGCCAGGTTGCTCTATTGCAAACTCAACCAGGATACAGGAAACCAATTTGATTTGAACCCCAATATATTTTGGACCCTTCTTGCGACTTTTTCTCAATTTCAAAACATAAATCTTCTTCTTCTTCTTCTTCTTCTTCATTGGCATTACATCCCTCCTGGGACATTGCCGCCTCGCAGCTAAGTGTTCATTAAGCACTTTTACAGTAATTAACTGCGAGGTTTCTAAGCCAAGTTACCATTTTTGCATTCGTATATCATGAGGCTAACACGATGATACTTTTATGCCCATGGAAGTCGAGATAATTTCCAACCCGACCATTTTGGCTGGCCAAGGGAAAATTCGGTTTGGTTAATTTCCAGGAAAATGAGGCTAATCATTGGCTAATTGGCTTGAAGCAATACTAAATACAATTCAGACTATTCAGAGCTGGTATAACACAGTCAGTGGCAGTTAAGCATTCAGAGCGCTTACTGCGTCTGAGGGAACTGAAAGTGACGGGCACGTTGTTTTGCAGATGCTAGAAAGACTATCTGATATCGTGAGGTTAGGACTGGTGACCCCAATTCCAACACCACGGCTTAAAATCGATCTATTCGTAAATACCCGTAAATATTTTGTATTCGTATAATAGTTCTGCCTTCGACCTTCTCAATGCCTTTGTATTGTCTCCTCTGCGTTGCGCTATCTATGGAGCTGTTTATGGTGGCTGAAGAGTAATGCCAGGTCCTCGCTCCAAGCCAATGGACCCGAGCCTCTGGGGGAGAAGAATCCGGAATCCTCAAATTTTAGTTCCAGTAGCTTGAATATCTTTTACCTTTGAAAGCTTGGAATACTTTTCTTCATTCTTTAATGAAAGTGATTCTATTTCTATTAAACCATTGGAGGCTCCAATTATCATTCCTTAAGAGCATTGAATATCTTAAAACCTGCTTCAAAGTTATCCAAGATATCTTGGAAAAGCTTTCTGCAGCAGGCTTTTCTGGTGGATCCTATGATAACACTTACAAGCAGTTTTGGAGTAAAATGCTGGAAGAAGAATCAGATTGAAAGACAGGAATGTTTTTTTTATGTAGTTTTAAGCTGTGGTATCCTGAATAAATTTCAGAAGATAATAGAATAACACAGTGAAACGGTAACATTCAAAAGTAACGATTCTTACTCGCCGGTAAGCTTCTATCAATTGATGCCTTTAAAAGTAATATCGCGTTCTTAAGCGCCAATTTTTTTGAAAATTTTATTTTTTCTTCCCTGCGAGTTTTGACAATATCACATCGCAAATTACATTCGTAACTTATTCCAAGGATTTTTTAGTTGCTGGTTGCTTGGTAAGCGTGCCTGTCTCTCAACCCAGTGTGATTGAGTTCGATCCCAATTGGCGTCGTTGAGATTTTCTAAGATGAAGAATGAATGTCTGGTCACGCCTTCCCTTAGATATGATGTAAAAGCCGTAGCTTTCGTCCCAAGCATTACTGGGTACGATATACAGGGTCCAGGTGGAAGCCGTATTTTTGGAGTCGGTGTTGCCCATCTATGATTTGTTTCTATTTCTTAAATATTCCATCTTACGTCCAGTTGTTAAAGTATGATTGATCGACCAAACTTGATGATCATTGATTGGAATGAAATATGCACATATACCACTGATTCGGGTTTGCAGAAATCGCTTTCGATAGATAACGAACAACAGCAAAACTTCTTCGAATCATCATACGCCATGTAAACAAGTTTATCGAACTTGCGTACAAGTGCAATAGAACAGATTCGGATAGGCAGCCTCCACCTGGAGACTATGATGAAACGCTTCGTTCTCGCTCATTTTATGTTGGGGAACATATTTCGATTTGGTGTGAGTTTTAAACAAATTTCATTCATAAAATTAAAGGCGGATATAGATTCGTAGCGATTGGATTCATTTAATTTTTTTGTCCCAACCTACAATAACTAATGAATGTTATTTGTATGCAATTTGGTAACTTATGACATTTGATCGGGATTCTGCTAAACCATTTTTTTGCCCAAGTTTCCAAGTAGCAGATTCATTTTATTACAAATCGTATCAGATATTCCCGGGATAAACCAAGGGATCAATATTCGAGCAACGCCTAACAATATATCCTTTGTCATCAACCGAGTTTGTTACTGACAAACGCACCTCGCAACAAGCCTTGTTAAGGTAGCCTCACACCTCGGGAATGTGGTCCGCGGATTTTTTCCCCATGTATTTTTGCATATGCGATGTTTTCGGGATTTGGGCACGGAACATTAAAATCCCGGCCCCATTTAAAATTCACGGGGACCAAAATCCGGCGGAAAATTTTCCCGAGGTGTAAGGTAGCCTTTACCCCTGCATGCAGTCGATGTGGTGGTATGGCTATAATGACTGCATCTCATCGCCATCCTTGTTTCGATGTACTAGGTCCAAATCCCATTGCGATTACGATTTTTTTTTGTAAATACCTATCAAAAATTTTCGCGAAAGGTGAGTGAGGCGTAAAAAGATGACACAAAAATTGAAATTCATCAAGTAGGCACGATTTTCGTTTAAAAGTACGAACTCTGGTCATAAGAAACCAAATTGCATACATTCTTTGCCTCAAAATTCAAATTGTTTTTCTAAAATAAAATTGAGCTGGCCAGTGGAGATATATCAGCTTCCACACTGATATTCTTCCCTCCCCCTTCATACGGGAGCTTGGCAGAAGGAAGATCGTGTGATATGTGCCATCACAAATATTGCCCTCCGCTCGCTTTCAAATCGACTTCTATAAAAACATTCTTCATGCCTGCCGTATCCTAACGGAACTATCAATTCTATACTTTCGCCTCTAATTCTATCATGAACATGTACGTCGAAAGTTCATTAGGAATTCCAGGCCTGGTAGCGAGTCACTTTTTAGTGACTTGGTCACTATTTTGAGTCTAGTCACAAAAAAGTCACTATTTGCATCCAAAAGTCACTAAAGTCACTATTTTTCGGAAAATGGTCACTGAAGTCACTATTTTTGCATTGCCTATTGTAAACAAGTTGTGCCTACTATTATTATTAACCAAACCAAATGTGAATCTGGTAGCAATATACCTATACAATTTGGGAAATATGCACCAAAGAAGTTTCAAGTGTGTTATTTCCGATTCATGTCGACTATGATCTTTTTCTTCACGAATGGAATTTGTTAAAATGCGAAAGGTTGACTCAGAGTACAGAATTGAGGAGTACATATTGGAACTAGCACCTCGTTTGTTGGTGAGCGGTGACAAAGATAGTGAACAGCCTCAGTTTCATCACAATGATGTTTGATGTTTCCCAACGTTAAGGAGAATAATGAGCGATAAGGATGTCGAAAGTAGGTACATTATGATTGTTAAATCCGTTTATGATTGTTAAATCCGCCTTGCGACCTTTCGGGATAAGTCTCGAAAAAGAAATTGTAGAGCAAGTTATGTCAGAAGTAATTCTGCCACAAGCCCAGGCTAGATGGTGTTTTGACCGTGCGTGAAAACAGGCTTCTTCAAAAAGAAAAACAAAATGACGCAACGGTGCTCATGTTTGCTAAAGCTATCAGTACACTGTTTGTCAAGACAAATATTTGTCAAGTCAGCCTGATATCTATGTCGATTTCTAATCGGTTTGGTAGATGTCCGGATCAACTTGGCAAATATTTGTCATTATGACAAACAGTGGACTGAGGGCTTAACAAGGGTGTTCATTTTTATTGTAATTTAGTGCTCCCAATTCCGGTAAGATTGGTAAAGAACATGTGCGTATGAAAAAATCTCGCGAAGAAAATCGCCTTAAAAAAGGATCATGCTTCAATTCAAAACTTTTTGAATGAAATTATTTTAGAAATATTACATTTTTAAAGAAAAGATTATGTTTATTAACAATTAAGAATGGATACCCAAATAACTATAGTGTGGAGGTGGATGAATTGGTTGGATTTTCAGAATCTAAAATAAAACAACAAACTAATTAAATTACAAAGATTTTTTTAACTCGAGATTATTTGGCCACCCATTTTTATTAACTTTAATACTAAAGTCTGCCATTTAGACATTATAGTTTATTAGAATTTCTAATAAGAGACCATGGTTTTATTGGAATTTCAAAATTTTCCTCAGAATGCCACGTCGAGCTGAAAATCTCAAAAACTTTATGTAAATTTGTTATTAAACCATAGTTTAATAACAGGTAAAATCATATTTTTAAAATTTCTTCATTATTTTAATTACTTTATATTTTTCAAACAAATGGTCCTAACAAAGATTTATAAGCTTTGTGAATCCAAATAGTTCACCGGTTTAGGAATCAATTAGATCATTTTATATAATTTTGTTGCTGTTATACAGAAAACTTCGAGCTCATATTAAACAACAAAATTGTTATTATCAACATAATTTTGTGTACAACTTGTAATTCACTACCCGCTCCCTTGACACCGGGTAGATACCTTCTCGTGGTGTGTTACTTAATATGATGCCTTAATATGGTCACATTGCTAGCTTCTGGCTGATCCAAAGAATACCATCCTCAATACCCAACCCCGTGGTACTTATGACAGTGGGCATCTTGCTACAGGTCGGACTCGATTATCCGGAATTTTAGACTCGATTATCCGGAGTATTTTTTTTTCTTCGAATTTTTTTCTTATTGTAAATTTTTATTTTCAATAATATAATAAACAGTATGATTATGTTAACAATGGGACGTATCTAGGTTGTGGGAGGGGGTTGAGAAGGGGGTCGTTTTGTATATTGAAATTTGACTATAGGCTTGTATATCAACTTCCTGAATTCAAATGATTATATTACAGTTATATTCATACAAAATAGGATTATATATAGAAATATGAACGTAGCTTGTATGGGAGGGACTGAAATAGGGGTGTTCTACATATTTAATGTTATTTCCATGAATCAATTATTTTCTTTAGAACATGTCCACAAACTTCTCGCTTCAAGAACTTTTCCGTGGAAGTCCGTTTCCTATTTTCCTTTCATGCAATTACTTGATAGATTATTAAGCTATTGCATTTGAAACAAAACAGCCGCTCATTCGAAAGATGAAAACGTAACCTCGCCACCATAGAACGATGTGTTTGGATGCATAACATGGGTTGCAGAATTCGCTCTCAATTTATAATTAACGACGATGGACATAAAACATAAGGCTTTTTTTTATCATAACAAGACATGAAAACAAATTGCTCGTCACCTGATACAAATGCGTAAAAAGGACAGAGAAATATTCCCCACCGACGTTGTGGATAAAACGCTTCTTTCTATTACAATTGTTATTGTAAAACGGGTCAAAATGCTCCATCAGCATCAATTTCCGTACAATTGGAGTTTTTCTAAAGGAATTTCTCTTGCAGAATATCACCCTTTAAGGAATAATCCATCAATTTCATAACGCGAAAATCGCGAATTCCACGGGAAAATCGGCAACAACAAACGGAAACACGGAAACACGTTCCCAAGAAGAGATTACAAGTACCTGTAAATGGTTATTTTATGTGCGGATCATTGCCTATGTTTTGATTCTAAAGACCCCTTTTTGTCTCCATCGGAAACGAAGTGTACCGAAAGGCTATATGTTCGCTCCAAAAACAAACCTATTTTAGATGGCTCGGTGATCCATAGTATGATCGGCGAATTGGAGCCCATTTTTGGCACTTATCCTTATCCAATTTGCTGGCGACTGGTTGCATTTAATGGAAAATCCTATTAAGGTTCCCCCTAACACACGTGACTGAAAAATCGTGACTCGATTCTAACGCTTGAGGGGGAGAGTAACTGGAACATTGTCTACAGCGACCCAACTATAAAATCGCGGCAACCTTTTTTCGCCGTTGCGGCGATGAAATCACTCAGGTCTGGGGGAGCCTTTACATTGTTTCCTATTGAAAAATTGATAGATCGGACAATTGACTCAAAAGTTTCATAGCTTTCTGTTGAAAATTGACTAGATCAAACATTGTGTTCAGAAATAATGGCCAAAATACTATTTTTTTGTACAAAAAGTGCGTAAATAGTCTAGTTATTATTTTGGTACCTATTCTCAACCAACAAGTTCAATTCGAATGGGAATCCTGTCTCATCATTGCATATTGGAAATTGGCTGGATCGGACTATGGACTCAAAAGTTATGGCAAAAATACTATTGTCTATTATACACCAGAAAGTCACCGATACCGTTAGGCGGATTTATCAGGGTTTTTCCAAAATAATTTCTGACTACACCACTGCAAATACAATAAAATATAAGTTTTTCTTCATTTAATTGCAGATTTGATTTTTTTTTCTAGTGATTCGATTATCCGCAGGATTCGATTATCCGGAGTGGAAAAAAATCGATACACCGGATAATCGAGTCCGACCTGTACAATCCTCTCCCTCCTTACTACGGTGAAGATGGGCGTAGCCAGTAGCAGTAATATTCATGCTTTTGTTGTTTTTTTTCCTTTTCTTGATTTCTGGTAGCATTTTAGATGAAGATTTCAAAAATAAAACACTAGTTTGCAATCGAGGAATTATTCCATAACAATGCTAATGCAAATTGTAGCTCTTTCCCCAGTTTAAAATTTCATACAAAAGTCATTATTTGGTCACTTTTTTGCAGTTGAAAGTCACTATTTGGTCACTTTTTGTCATCCTTGGTCACCAAAGTCACTATTTTGAACGGCATTCATCGCTACCAGCCCTGGAATTCCTCCACTAATTTATATAGAAATAAATTTCTTCGAAAAACTTCCCTGCTTCCTGGAGGAGCTTCCGTAAGAATTTCTGTTTTAGCTTCCGGTGAAACTCGTGAAGGACATCCGGGGGAATTCCTGGAGGATATTGCGGAGAATTTCTTGGAAGAACTTCCGGTAGAACTCCTCCAAGAACTACCAGAACAGTTCCTTCCTTCCAGAGGAATTCCAATGAATGCATACAAGAATTCAAGAAAGAATTACTGGAATTAAATTTTGAAACGCACGAAAGAGCTTTTGGATTTCAAAAGAAATTCTGCATATTATTTAAGAAAGAATTCTATTCGGTATTCCTCAAATATATTTGTCTGACAATTCTTAGTGGATTTTGTGAACGGGTTTCAAGGGAATTCCAAACCAATTCCATCCACCGACCTAATTTAGGACACAATCTGTGAGGAAAACCCTGAATGAACTTATGAATAACTTCCTAACAATTATTTTAAAATTGAATCTAGACAACAGTACCGGATTAATTTCAATAACTACAATAACAAAAACCTGGAAAAAAAAAATTCAACGCGCATTTAATTTGAATAACAGAGAGTTTCGTTTTTCCCTTCTGCTTGTTTATTCCGCCCAGTCCTACCCACTCATATGGTTTCAACAGTTGAAGTACAGTTGTATTGGTGAACCCGGTGCGAAGCCGTGAAACAACACAGTGCGAACCCGACAGCTTTGGAGTTGAAACTCGTGCGAACCTAGTTCCAACCTGAACTTTTGGAACTTTTGGTTGGAACTTTTTAAAAACGAATTCGGACTAAGATTATCATACGACTAAACTTATGACCTTGTTTCGGTTAAATCTATCTTTTTATTGGATGTCCAACAAAACGATTTCTTGAAGCGTCGGTGGGCGTGTGGTGTGATCACACGCCTCCTATTCACGACGTCCGTGATTCGAAACCGGGTTTCAAAAAACTGATTTTTTTTCATTAGATTTTCGTATGAAATGCATTCGATTTAGAGAATCATATAAAAATCAAGACATTTTCTTGTGGTGAAATTTCAAAAGAGAATCGTATGATGGTCTTACGACCAGTTTCCTCATTGTAAACTTCAATGCATGTTTAAATGTGGTCCAAAGTTAATTTTCAATATTCTACCATTTAATGTTTTTGTTCCTTCGTGTTTTTGCCTCGTATACTTTTAAAGAGGAACCTAAGCGGAACTTTGGTGAATGGCGAATGGGAAAGTGGCGAATGACACATAAAATATTTATCTAACTTCTACACGAAACAAAAAAAAACATGAAAATTGAAAGATTGCAATAAGTCAGCATTGAATGAGAATTTTCAAATTCTAAATATGTCGAAAAATTAAAAAAATAAGTTTATGGATTCAAGAAATTATTTAATCAAAATGTGAACAAGATGAAATTACGAGTTATTAATATTAATTACTCAAAACGTGTTAGGAGCGATATTAGAAAGCGAAATAATGATTTCGAACAAAAACAAAAATTTGAATAAGAAAATTATTTTAAGCAGTGGAATGTATTTACTTGTCATAAGACTATTCCATTTAATTCCACTACAAATTTGAACAAATTATACAGTATTAGGCAAAACATATGCAACTGATACCAACTTAAAAAAAAATCACTGCAAAACACTACAAATAACTTTCTCTATCGTTTTCACTCCTCTCGCCCGCCATCTACCAACTGGAGTCAAGTACGAGACACTGAAGACGGCCTTACAGTTGAGGTCGAAATGCGTATCTGTAAAGATAACAAAACGTAGTGCAATTAATGGAAAGTATTAAACTCGTCTTAGACAGTTGAAGACATTCCACTAAAAGAGCTTAAATAATGTTTCTGCATATGAGATGTTTTTAGGGATTCCAGCTCCATAGATTTTTTCAAACAAATTCTCTTTTTGGATCGTAAAACAACGATATACTCTTCCGTTTACCCCTTACATATTTAGTGATGGCCCTTTATGAGCAGTGTTATGTAGCGGTATTTGCGAATTTATTAACGTTGGGAGTGTTACTTCAAGTCAATGAATGAAGTCGTATTGCTGTCTCAATAGACGAAAACAGCAACAATTAATCATGATCTTCAAAGAAAAATGAGATATGAAAATTCTTAATAGAAAAAAATAAACTATCATTTTGCCCTGAAATAATATGAAAACAACATTATGTTCTATTTTTGATCCCTTCAAACAGCTTTTGAAGGATATTATACTCCGCATCTCGATATTTCCATGAATCGATGGTCTCTTAAATATCTACACATGGAGTTTGACTGCAGTTTATTCCTTTCCTTACGTTATTTAGTAATTTGATTCATTACTTTTACCCAGGGTTGTTACTTAATGATGAGCTGCAGACATCAGTGCATGTAGTATAAATGTTTTAATCGCATGCGTACTGCGGAAACACAAGGATTGGCGCTGTGCTGATTGCGAACTCTCGTGACATCATAGTAAAATTTTCTTTGGATTTAAGGTGATTATAGAATGAAGCCAGAAATCGGCCATTTTGTAAACCACGTGCTTTTCCAATATTTTTTCAAGAGCACGAGATGAAAGAACCATGACGCGTATGGGGCTAAAATAATTGTAGATCGTTTGCTTAGTTATGCTGAACAATCATAATTTGAGTTTCGGCTCTGTATGAAAACTATTACGCCAGATTTGGGGTTTTGGAAATGTATGTAGATAAACGTGTGGTGAATTTGAAACTCACCACGGGCTTTATTCTATAATCACCTTAAACATAAAAACTTGTTCGCAGAATGACATGTGGCAATGCATAATTCTACAAACAAGATAGTCGCTTTGAACATTAAATTTACGGAAAGTTGCGAACTTCCCATGAGTATTGGACTACATAACCGTAGTTCATGATCAACAGTAAAAGCATTTCATGAAAAGTGGATTTCACGAATTAAAAACGCGAGTTTCCTTCATCGCGAACTCGCTTGCCCCGATTTACCTAACGTTAATTGTTTATATTTTAAGTTTGTTCTTGCTAAAATCAAAGAATCTTACATCAATATCACAAATAACCACTTAATTAAACAAATTAAACGACACTGGGTCTGCGCCGGTATATTGGTACGACTGTTCGGTTCTCTATTTAGTTATGGCTATTTAATGTGTGGTACAAAAACGTTGATTTTAACTAAATGAAAGACAGTAATAACGCCGGTCACGTCCAATTTTCCCCAGTCCTACACAAGCAACCCCGTTCCCCATCCCGATGTAGGTTATCCCGTTGATTTATTTCGCTAACTTCTTGTACCTTGTGTTTATTTCCATTACTACTTTTACTGTTGTACAATTTTTGCGTATTATTTCAACTTTCTCTCTCGTTTTCTCTCCCCTCTCGCCCGCCATCTACCAACTCTCGGAAAAACAAACCAAAAAAAAATGTCAAAAAATATTCCTCAATGTATGTACATACAGATTGCACACCGGAGAAACTCCCTATCAGTGCACATATTGCGGGAAGAAATTCACCCGAAAAGAGCATTTAACCAATCACATCAGGTGAGGGAAAACGAATTTTTCTTATCATTTTCTACCTATTTTTGTTTATTTCGTTATTGCTTTAGTTCTATGGTTTATTAGTTACTAGCGTTTTTCTATTTTAAACATCGTCCTTCAAATTTTAAGTAATTTATTAAAAAAATAACGTTTGTTAAGAGTTGCGTTTACAAGTAAAAGTAACAGATACAAATTTAAGGTTTTACCGTTTGCCGAGGAAAAGTGAGTCTCGTGAAACTAATTTACATACAATAGTTCAAATTTTGAAAATTCTTTTGTATTCAATCAGAAACAGGAGACAATAAGAGATCTAATTTGATTTATTGTTCTAGAAAGTATGTTTTTCTTACGAGACAGAGCGACCAATTATCGTTTCTTTTATGTTCGTTACAATGCTACCTCTTATCCTACAGATTGCACACTGGAGAGTCTCCTTATCGGTGTGAGTACTGTAACAAGTCCTTCACCAGAAAAGAACACCTCAAAAATCATATCAGGTGAGGGTGGTTCGTTGTCACTTTTTGCGAATCGTTTCTGTTTCGTTTCGTAATCACATAAATAAATAAAAAAAAAACACCCACACTTGTTTCTATTCTAATCAGTTTGTCTCGCTTGCTCACCAGTCACGTCATTGAAAGAATAAAAAAAAATCAGGCGTAATCGATTGCTAGTCCCAACATTCACATCTTTCACTTACAGTTTGAATGGAAATTTGTACGAAAAAAGCGTTACATTGTATTTAGAGGTGCAATGGAAGAGTTTTCTGGTGTACTGCCCATGGTTGCGTAAATGACGTAAAAGCTATAACGATTTAAAGATAATAGCAAAACACATTAGAACCTTTTTAATCTGCAAAGAATCAAATGAGAGATGAAACATGCAACGTATCGATATTACAACGGTTCAATTCCCCTCGTAATTGGCTTTTGCGTCACCTGTCTCGGGCAATTAAATGTGTTATCATGAAAAAATTGCTGAGTGTAGTTTGCTCAAAGATATACTCGAATTTGATCATATCTGAAAAAAAATGTGCGTATTTTTCCAAACAATGCTCCGCTCGATCTGTAGGCGTATGTGTTCCTATCCATTGTGTTAACTGTGTTTTGTTTATTGTTCAATAATAACAAACTCAGCAGAGAATAGCATCCTACCAACGAGTTAATCACCAATCAGTCAATCATATCAAAGTAAAAAAAAAATCAAAAAATAAACATATACCATTTTGTTTCTTTCAGTCAAGTAATTAAACGAGCATCGCTTTCTCTAAACGAAACCTCAAATTTGTTTCTCAGTCATTGCTTGTGTCATTTTAACCTACCGGTTTCCTGTATTTCTCATTTTTCTGTTATCATTCCTCTTGCCCATAAAACTGTAATTCGCTTGGTATGACTGTATCGAACGTTAAGTTTTCGCATTTTCTAGTACTTGGACCTAAGTAACGATGTGTTATCTTTTTTTTCTGTGCGTGCTCCCAATTTGCTCTCATACAGGCTTCATACCGGTGATTCACCGCACAAATGCGAGTACTGCAACAAAACGTTCACTCGGAAGGAGCATCTGAACAACCATATGCGCCAGCACAGCGGAGACAATCCGCACTGCTGCAATGTGTGCAACAAGACTTTCACCCGCAAGGAGCATCTGATTAATCACATGAGGTAAGTTCGCATTCATTTTTATCATAGAGATTTGCTCTATTCATCCCTTAAATTATGAATCTTTGTGGGGGCTTTCCAGCTAGCCTTGTGATCGAAGTTGGATTACCAATCGGGATTTGGCGAGTTCGATTATGAACTCGGTTCGATTCCGATTTCTAGAGCATTGTGTATCTATTGTGCTTGTCACATAAGACGCATAATGTGGAAATTCTAATAGAACATTAAGGGGCAATTTCTTCACCTCCGTTTAGGCCTTAAACATAGCTTTCCTTGTCATGGTAGCTATTGCACCTTATATGTCGAATTATTTCAACAACAAACAACGATACTTTGCACGACTTTATCGTCCCATTAGACTGCTAATATAATCAATTTAATGTAAAAATATACGATTTGCAATCAATTAAATCCGCTAAATGAAAATTTGGGCTAAAAAATAAATAATTTTTCTTTGGCGCTTGGTGCAATTTGTCTGAACCCCGACCATATTATGAACAAAGGTGTAGAGAGAATTCTACAACTTCCCGTGAGGTATTGAATTCCTAATAACACATAATTGGTGGAACATGAAACACAGAAAGAATATAAATCACGGTTCTATTACATTGCACGGAATATTACTATCCCGAGCGCCATTACGCCGAATGATCCACTACCACAAATGGTGACTACGAAAGTGTAAAATCACGCTTTTTACATCACGCCCTTTTTCTGAAGGAGGCAGGAGAATAAATGAGACCTTCTTTTAAAGCATTTTTCCGGTATTACGCAAAAAAAATCATGAAAATCATCGGTGACAGCGTTTTCGACGTCATGCCGAATGTTGTTTTTGAATTTCTTCAAGAAGCTTTTTTAAATTTCACCGGAAAAATCTTTAGAATTTCCATGAAAAAGATATACTTTGGAACTTCCTCGAACAGCGGCTGTCAACCTGGGGTACATGTACCCCTGAGTGGACCTTCCCAGGTGGTACCTTGGACGAACATGCGTGAAGGCGTAATGTGTAAATCTAGAATCTAAAGGTTAGGAAGCCCATATTAAAAGGCTTAAAGGACTTTTTTTTCGAAAAGCCGAATAGCTACGTTGCAAGAGATTTGGATCCCTTTTTTCAAAAGCCTTTCAAGAGGTTTCGATGCCTCCTTTCGAGAGACTCGAACGTATCTTTTCAAGAGGCTCGGATGCCACCTTTAAAAGGCTCAGAAGCTGCTAATACACTTGGAAACCTCCTATCAAGACTCGGATGCCACCTTCCCAGAGGTTCAGAACCATCCTTCAAGAGGCTCAGTGACAACCTTTCAAGGGGCTCGAAGGCCTTTTTCCAAACGACACGGAAGCCTCCCTTCAAGAGGCTCGAAAGTCTCCTTCCGAGAGGCTTAGGAATCTTTCAAGAATCTCAAGAGTTTTCTTTCAAGAGGTTCGGATGCTTCTCTTCAATGAGGCTCGGAAGCCTCCTTTGAAGAGCCTTAGAGGCCTCCTTCCAAATGTTTTAAAGGTCTTCCTGCTTTCAATAGGCTCGGGAGCCCCTTTCATAAAGTTCGGAAGCCTCAACTCAAGAGACTTGTAAGCCTCTTCTTAAAAGGTTTGGAAGACTCCTTTCAAGATTTTCATATTCTTCTTTCAAGAGGCTCGAAAGCATCCTTTCAAGAGGCTCAGAAGCCTCTTCTTTTAAAAGGCTTGGAAACCTCCTTTCAAGATTCTTTGAAGCCTACTTTCGAGAGGCTGGTAGCATCCTCACAAGAGGGTCGAAAAGCTCCTTTCATTGGAAAGTTTCACAGAATAACAAAAATTTCAAACAACTTTTTGGATAGAAACCATGTGCATAAAGTAGAAAGCCATATATCCATTTCGTTTTTCGGTCCGGTTTTAATTATATTATTAGCAATGCAGTGGAACAGCGACAGAAACGACAAGATTTGACAGTTAGTCCTTTTTTTTTATGTCAAATTTTAAGGACATCCACGATAGAGTTGAAAAATGGCTGCCTCAATGGTCGTCCTTGCTCTCACGTCGCGTTTTTTGCGGCACTATTGTCAATTTATAGGTGGTTAGCACATCTGAAAAAAATCTAAATGACACCCAATATAGTAAAGAAAGACGTAAGTCCTACGTAAAAAAAAACATGCATGCTGCCATTTCTTCTTCTTCTTATTGGTATTACATCCTCCACTGGGATATTGACGTTAAAGTGTTCAAGATCGGAGTTTTGGTTTCAACAGTTCCGGAAACCGTAGCTCTTTTCACAACATTTTCGCTTGTGCTAGTATTGGATTTTTTTGCCCAGAAATTCGCAGCACCCAATCAAACAATCTACCTACATATTTTATTGATCACTAAACACTTTTTGCTTCCCGTTCTTCCAACAACCCAGTCGATCGCACACCGGCGAGCGTCCGTTCCAGTGCGATGAGTGTGGCAAGTCGTTCCCGCTGAAGGGCAATCTGCTGTTCCACCAGCGCAGTCACACCAAGGGCCAACCGATGGAGCGGCCGTTCCGCTGCGATATGTGCCCGAAGGACTTCATCTGCAAGGGACATCTGGTGTCCCATCAACGATCTCATACCGGCGAAAAGAACCACCACTGTCCGCAGTGCAGCAAGTCGTACGTTGAGCGTGGCAACATGCTGCGGCACATGAAGAAGACCCATCCGGACGCGGTAATACCGGTGCTGCCGAAGCTGCCGCACATCAAGGTGGAACCTAAGTCCACCGGTGAGTACTGTGAGTGTTATTTTTTATTATTTTGTTAGCTATAATTTGTGGTTGGGTTAGTTAGTTTTATTTCGTTTTGTATACTAATCGTGCAATCATGTGTTTGTAATAAGCGCTAACGTTTTTATGCTTTGGGTTATAATTCTTTGTATAACATTAGATCTATATGTGCATTTATAGATGAATTTATTTTAATGAGCGTCAATCGGAAAATGTACAAAATCATGAGATCAACAGTTCTGCTCGCTTTTACTATCACTATTTTAACGTAGAATGTATTGAAAAACCCGTATGAATTGGTCCCCTCATTCGAATCAACAAAAAAGTGTTAAATCTATTCACGTCTTAAAAGAAAATTGCGCAAACGAAATAAGACGCTATTTTGTGTGGATTTGATTTAGGGAGCATCACGGGACTGACATATTTCGATAGCTCATACAAATCATTGGAGAAATTAAAAAAAAATCTATATCTTTTGATAAATAACTGTACAAATAATACACGCAAAATGCACGTATGGAACTGATGTTCTAATATCGTATAAGATATTTACCGGTTTTTCATATTTTTATTTTTTACTATAAAACGCTTTTTTGTTATTTGTTTAACCATAAGTTGCAATGAAGTAGAAAAAATTGAAATATGGCATTAACAAACTTAAGGGAAGTTCTTCCAAAACTTATAGCTCAGTGTTCAGTTTATGCATGACCTTGATAATGATTTGAACTGGGGGGTAGCTCCATAGTGTGAATGTCAAAGCTTTGTGACTTCAGTGCACTACAGTTATGGATTCGACAAACTTGAATTGGCTATTCTCAGGATAACCTAAATAGACATGTTTTGGAATGTATATAAATCTTATTTCTATTGAAATTACGGCTGGAACAAATATCATTTTCTTTGTCCTCTTGGTATATGGATAATGAAGCAGGTGGGAAAAGAAAAGTTCATCAGTTTACAATTTTTGGGAAAGTTTGATAGGTATCCCTCCCAGGTTCTAAAATTCTCACTCATACAAATTAACTTTCAGTATTGCTTAAATTCGCGTTCCGCGATTTTTTTATGTTCTGCCGTGAGGAAGTATTTTTACACAATATTTTTTCCGGGTGATAGAATGACGGGTGACAAACTCGCTGGTTTATCTGCACATAATTTGACAAGCATATTAATAAAAATGTTGAGTTATTCTTTCCACACGGACGGAAAAATTCCACTATACACCCGATTCTGTTTTTACACGGCCGTGTAAAAAAAAAATCCCATACGAAATTTTTGCAAAGTTGCTCCATTTTGCATGATTCGTCGAGAAATCATAAAACTTTTTTTACACGGATTTTCAAATTTTGAACTGAAAACTTTTTTTACACGGAACAAACAAACAAACAAACATCCTCCGTGTAAAAAAAGAATCGGGTGTACAGCGGTTTGTTGAAAATCTGTTGAATGTGAGCAAGCAGAAGGTAAAGTTGCCCTTTCAAAAATGCGGACGCTACCTGGACCTGAGATCTTGAATGATTTTATCTGCGAGTTAGCTCTAGGGATCATTGCCACATCTAAGAAGAACGTGACCCTAGTGATCTCGACGAAAGGGACGTTGCCGCAGTAATTGTGACATCAGAGATGACTTCATTACAAAAGGTGCTCGTAATCTTGTCTGCAAATTGCTTACAGATATATTGATAATTGCTGTAGGAACCCCAGACTGTTTCGTTTGTTCATTTAAGTACATCCAGAACGGTTCAGGCCTGCTCCACAAGTTTTGCAGGCTAGCAATCCTGCATGCCGAATTTAATTTTCCGTAGTGCTCACGTAACAAGAAGGTTACGTGTTTGGAGTAGCGTTAGAGAGCACAGCTCTGTTGGCAGGTTTCATTCTACATAGTTGACGGGTCTGTCAAGGATAACTATTAAGGCTCTGTCTCATTTCCCGAATTAAATTTAATTTTACTTAAAACTGACAGTTCAAAAATTAAAAAATCACCCGGCCATAAGAATGGCTGCGTGCTACCCAGCAAATCCAATAAGACATCGATCAAGAATGATTCGATATGTGTCAAAAGTAATCCTGCTCATCCAGCAGGGTTATTCGATAATTATTGAACTGTCACTTCTAAGTTTAATTTGAGTTTAATTATCCAATTGAGACAGACCCTAAGAGAGCGACGATTTTCTGAGGTACGTGACTTCCGATCAACAAACAGTATGATGATCGGCGTTACGAACATTGTAGATAACAGGCTTGATCGATACAACAACTTGCATGTTGTTCAGCTTGAGTAATAACGAAAAATGATGGTTAACTGCTTTAATCAGTGCCAATGGAGCATGCAAGACTAACGGAGCAGCATCCTAAGCACTAACTAAACACAAATCCAGGTTGTGATTATTTTCGATAGTAACGTGATTGATTTGACGTAACGTGGCTGTGCTGTATCAATCGAAAAATTTCAAAGCATGTCCATGTAATGAAGAACGTTCCATATCTATAAGAAGGAAGCCGTTGCAGAAGGATTTCCACGAAATAGTCTAAAGCAGAGGTTCCCAAACTTTTGAATATGCGACCCACCCAGCAGAATCCCATATTGCTTGCGACCCACCAGGTACCAAATGTATTGATTTTGTAAAATTAGATAAAAATGAGTTCGCGTTAGATTGGACAAATCATAAAAAATTGCTTTTTATCCCATCATTGTATTTGTCAAAATTTCGTCATTTTTTTAATTGGATGTGGATTGGATTTGGATGGGATGTGACCAGGGAATCAATTTTTCTGAAATGCGCTTGCGAAACAAGCGACAAAAGAGAACCAACGACAAAGCTTTGTTTTTGTCGGAGATAATAATGACAAAGATCCGAACATTTTTGTCAGCAACAAAAAAGAAGACAATCTTGTTGCTAACTTTTCATACCGTTATTTTGCATTATTTCTAGAGCAAATTTAGGTTTAATGCTATCACAGTTTCTGGTTTTATAGATATATTCGAGAATCGAACAATGATTACAAAATCAGCATCGTATTTTGGGAAATATCAGAGCATGCAAGGCAAATGATTCTTGTCATATTGTGTTCGGGTTCTGATAAAGGTTTGTCGCTAGGTGCGTATTGTTAGGCGTTGCTCGAATATTGATTCCCTGGATGTGACTTAAATTTGGGTTGGATTGGATTTGAAATTTATTCAGATTGGATTTGAATTGGATTTCGATTTGATTAGGATTGGATTTGAATTAGATTTGGATTGGATTTGAATTAGATTTGGATTAGATTTTAAATAGATTTGGATTTGATTTAGATTGGATTCGAATTGAATTGGGATTGGTTTTGGATTGAATTCGGGGGTTAGATTTGGATTGAATAGGACTTCTTTCTACTTGCTCAAATATCGTATGACAAAAAAGGCCGGTGACCTCGTCAGGTTTGTTGTTTTTTAATCATCCAATCATTACTTAGATCCTAATTTAAAATATGGATTAAATTCGTGGGACAAAATAGTAACAAAATTATGAATTAAGATTTGTCTTTCGCGACCCACCACTGAACAGCCCACGACCCCCTGGGGGTCGCGACCCACAGTTTGGGAACCTCTGGTCTAAAGTATCCGCCATTTCGGTCACTGACAGAACTGTTATGTATGGACTCCAGTCACTGTATCGTCATGAATACGATCAAGAGGTATGTGTAGCCACACAGTTGCTCGACACATGCCCACAAGCAGTTTTCAATCTAACGTTTTGATTTTTCTTCACCACGATGAGAACGCCGCCAACAGTTGATTTGCGACTGTTTATATGGCGACATGGTCGCATCGTGAAATCTTGTATTCAGGTCCAAGACCTGACTAATCTCCTGCGCAGAAAATAAAAATAATATTTGTTCCAGCCTAACTTGGTATACATTTTGCTGACTTTTTTTCACGAAACATTGAAACGCTGCAAGCTCATGTTTTACATTATGCTTTTAGAATGAATTTTACAGCAATACATATGGTTTGGATAAACTACTGGCGAAAAGATATAAATATTTATAGAAATGAGGACAACTTTCTTGTATTTAATTTAAAGCTTACAAATATTTAAGAAATCGCAAATAATTTGAAATTTGTATCTGTTTCAACATAATACACAAAAAAATATTTAAATGCTAAAGCCAGTCCAAGTTAAATTTCGAATAATCAGATAGGTAAATGTTTGGTTTATTCGACGTCATTCCATCCGGGTGTCAAAGTTCAACATTTCAGTGAGCCGTGGAATATAAAAACTACATTGAAATAAAAGTTTTCGAAATTTAACTCGGATAGTCCTCAAATTGCTAATCTAAAAGCAGTCGTAACTCGCAAGAATGCACAATCCACATGTATTTTGTATGGTGCATGATTCGTGTTCTTAGTTTAAAACTATTGAACAGGATTGATATCAGTAACATCGTAATATACTTATTGAATTGTCGATTGGCGATCATAGTACTAATCAAATTGCATGTCTGAAGAATGAAGGGTGGCAACGCTAAAATGATACACTTGAAATCGTCCAAATTTTCTAAAATTTGTTTTAGTATATCATTCTCTAACATCGATATGCACTGAGAATGTCAATTTTCATTCAAATAAAATTTATTGTCATTTAAATAAAATTTATTGTATTAAAATAACTTTTTGAAGTTAAAATAAGGATCAGGAGCCTCACTTTAACATTGCCACCCTTAAATAACGAAAGGTTTTGGAAGACCATTCCCCTAATTGCGTATTAACTTTTGGTTACAGTGTGTGCTTTTAAAACCATTCCTATTGCAGTTTAATATACGAAAAATATCTCAAATTCAATGACCATTGGTTCGGTTGAATGTGAATCGAAATGTGACCATGATGGATGATAATTTTCTACTTTATTGTAACGTGCAACCACGGCAATCATTTGCTGTGATTATGTTACATGTGCCGGCAAAGAGTAAGATTC